>NW_022589705.1:94316616-94379113 GCF_004348235.1 Phoca vitulina | reverse complement strand
GTGTGCCTGGGGTGAGTGTGTGTGTGCACCATCTAAGGTCACCTGGCCGTGCGGCTGCTGGTGACCGAGAGCTGCTTACCTTGACTTTCCTTGCTTGGTTCTTTCTCCGAAGTGGGCCGCTCAGACCGGTCGCCCTGCCGGTGCTCGCTGAGGAGAACACAGGCTTCTTCTCCTTCCCTCTCCTCTTCTCTGAAAATGAACCGGGCACATTGGGGGTGAGTTGGCAGGGGCTGCTTCCTGAGTGAGTAATATTTAATTAAACACTCCAGCCGGTAGCATTAGAAACTGGTCATGAGCTGAGTTTTAACAGGTGGTGATGGTAAAAAACGCCATCCCTGGTGACTGCAGATCGGTGTCCTTGGCAGAATTCTCTGCTGGGGCAGGACGGCGCAGGAGGGGGCCCCGAACTTCATCCCTGGTTGCTGGGTGTGAGGACAACAAGCATCCCTTCTCAGCCCTGTTCCTTTCTGATACTCCCCCTCTGGGTGGTGGAAAGTGCTAGATTAAGCACGGGGGGCATAGACAGGGTTCCCTCTGCTGAGGCATCACGGAGCTGAGGGAAGCCCCGTCTTACTTACAGGGCATCTATGTAGGCCAAGCTTTCCCTTCCCAGCAGAGGCCCGGAGAGGGCAGCTGACTTGCACACACTGCGGAGCCAGGCCTGTGGACGGTCTCCAGAGCCCTGGCTGTTGCCCCAGGTTAGTGCCTCTGGTGCTGAGGTCATGGGCCAGGCACCTCATGTCCCCACAGCTCTAAGGTGATGGACTGGATTAGATCATTTTAAGCACTTCTTGTTCTCTTACTGCTTTTCCTTCTGCAGAGAGTGCTTTACCCAGGAGAGAGAGTTTGCCAGTGGGGAGGTGTGGAATGGCCCAGTGCAATAACTTTATAAATCCTTTTCTTTCCCAGCCTGGCTACCACCAGGGAAGCAGAATCAACCACAGTGGTTCTGACAGTCACGAACCAAGCCGGGGCAGACCTAGCTTCAGGGAGGTTGGGGCTATGGGAGATGGTGGGTTCTGGGGGTTGCGCGGCTCTTAGGGAGGAGTGGTCCCACCGGGGTCCCTGGGTGATGTCACTGTGTTGCTGGGTGAGACTGCATTCCTTGCGCTGCTCCAGCAAGGTTGAAACCAGCCTCCAGTGGGCTCCTGGGGCTGCCTCCTGAAACACTCTGGGCCCCTGGGCAATCAGCGTAGAGGTTTCGTTTCTCCTCTGGAGCCTGGGAACAGGATGGGGGGTGGGGGGGGTGAGCTGGTGGAGGTGAGTGCTGCCCCTGCTCACTGGGGACAATGGAGACTATGCTCCCCTGGCTGTTCCTGGTCCCCTTCTTGGACCTTCCCCCTCCTGGGGTGAGCAGAGACTTGCCCACTGATGCGTTTTCACATTTAGCAAAACCTCCGATTCTATAGTGTTGAGAGTTTTGTCCAGGAATTTCACACCCATTCTTTGCAAGAAATAGCTTATGGCTCATGGGCATAATCCATTTATGTTTTGGTGCCTGAGGAGTTTGAGAACGAGGATCTTTATCAGACAAAAGCACAGGGCAGGTGTAGATGGGCCTCTGTCCGCCTCGGGATGCGTAAGCCTGTCCCTCCCCGACAAGCCTGACTGATGAAATCCACACTTTTATTTTGGACTTCCCACCTAGCACTTTCCCTTTTCCCAGGGAGCTGATAGAGTGAGTCCCTCCTAATCTAAGAGTCAAAGTCCAGCTCATAGTCAGGTGCCAGGAGTGTCCTGCTCTGTGCTTCCCAGGCGTGACGTTGTTGGATGATGGTGGTGGTGGTGGTGGTGGTGGTGGTGATAGTAGGAAATGTTTTTATAGCCTGTGCTAGTGCCAGGCTCTGATCTGAGTCCTTGAGACATTAACCCTTGTACTTTTCCTAAGAACCCGGGGCAGCGAGCAGGTTCTCCTTCCATCCACCTCCTCCTGGGGCTGGAACGGCCAGCTACACGACTTGGCCAAAGTCTTGCTGCTGCTGCCGGGGGGCGGAGCAGAACTCTGACCCTGATTTTGGTGCTTAAGCTCTCTTAATTAGTACAGTGTGCCCCCCTCTATCCCCTTGACCTTTTCTTCAAGAAGCACGTGCTAATTTTTTTAATGAAAAATGTCTATTATTACGGAAAATTGCACATATATAGCAGGGCTGGGAGAAGGGTATAGGGTTCCCTCACCGGCTTCAAGTGTCCACACATATACACACCCTCGCGCTCACACACCGCTGTATACACGCACGCACGTGTCCACACGCACGTGCACACACTCATGCTGGACTCTCCTGAACCAAATCTCAGACGTGGTATCAGGTCATCTGTAAGTACTCGCTAAGCGTTTAAGCGAAATCTCAAGCCTCAGAGAGGTGGACTGACGCCATGGGGGGCAGGTTGGGTGCCTGGCTGGACTTGAGGGTCCTTCCTGGCTGTGGCAAGGGGAGGATGGCTCACTGGGAGATCTGTCTTGCTGCCGCCGCCACCATGCCCCCCAGAGTCTTCGGGAAGCTTCTTGCTTGTTTTGTGTTTTAAAGTCCTGTTCATTGCTCAACATTACAAATAAATGAGTCCGCTGGTCATGAGACAGAGCACATCAAGAACAGACCTAGGCTCCCTGCGGGCCTCCCTTGGAGATGGGGAGGAGGACCTGAAAGGCACAGCCCTGCTTTGCCCCTCATCGAGGCTGGGCCTTGGGTGGGCATGGGCATTCGAGATAGGGCCTGGGCGGCAGGGGATGTGGAAGTGGTTTGTAAACAAGCTTAAACCCAAGCTTAATCGTCTTGAAGTCCCCACAGTGCGGGTAACGGATGGAGGAACGTGTGGGCGCCTGCCACCCTCGGGAGGCGGTGGGTGATTTGGGCCCAAGACTCAGGGCATGTGGGATGTAAATGCCACGGCGGGGTTGGGGGTGGGGGGATCCAGGATCTACCTGGTGACAAGTCTTGACAGTTGCCCCAGCTGTGAAGAGCTCTTACCAGACAGGCTGCTTGTGGCCACACAGCTCCTGGCTCTGCTTTCAGGCCTGCGATGATTAAAAATGTTTCTTTGTGTCCTGCTGCATCTGTTTCCCACTGGTTGGGATGGAGGCTGGCGGCGTTTTCAAGGTGGAATCCACAGGTTGGGTAACTATTTGGACACGGGGTGTGAAGAACTGCAAATGTCTGGGAGCCTCCTGGCCAGTTTGGGGGTCTGAGCGGATGGTGACCCTAGAGAGAGGGCTGGGGGCCAGGGGCATGGAGGTGCCTTGAGCCTCTCCCAGGTAGAAATGGTCTATGGATGTGTCCAGATGGCAGCTAGGCCAGGGGCTCTAGAGAGAAGCCTGGGCTGGAGACAGAAACTTTGGAACCTTCTTTCCAAGGGGGTCAGCAGCAGAGCATCTGGCATGAGATGAGGCGTGCCCGGGAATAGAACCCTTGTTCTGACATTTTCATCTAGAACCGGGGGAGAGACCCTTGTACCTGAGGCCCTAGTGCTCCTGCGTGTTCCGCCTCTGACAGCGAGGGTATGTGGGGGCTCCCCACAGTGGTGCCGGGCTGCCCAAGAGCCACGTGGGAAGGCCTCTCTTGGGTTCGGGATTTCATACTTATCTCTCGTTTTACCGTAAAATGCCCATGACATCACACTCCCCATCGTAGCCACTGCTGAGTGCGCTGCGGGGTGAAGCACATTCCTGCGGGTGTGCGGCCGCCACCACGTCTGTCTCCCGGGCTCTCTCCAGCCTGCAAAACTCGAACTCTGTCCCCATTAGATGCTGACTCCCCATTCTCCTCCTCCAGCGCCTGGCACCCTCCATTCCGCTTCTGTCTCTATGGGGTTGACTCCTCTAGGTCCTTCAGATGCACGGGATCCTACGCATTGTCCTTCTGTGACTGGCTTATCTCACCCTGCGTGATGTCCTCAGGTCCGTCCATGTCGTAGCCTGTGTCGGAACGTCCTTCCTTTTTAAAGCTGAATACTACTCCATTGTATGGAGCTACCACATTTTGCTTATCCGTTCATGTGTGGGTGAACACTTAGTCTCTTTTTATTGCACTCCCTGAGGGCACAGGCTCCTGGGAGGGGCCTCGCCGAGGGCCTTTGGGGTGCTGGGGGGGAGAGTGCGGGTAAAGGGGGCGCTGATGCTGGGCTGCTTGGGGCCCTGCCCCTCCCTGATGCGACTGGCCCAGCCCCACAGGCTGCTGTCCCCTCCCGCTGGTCAGGCATAAGGCGAGGCTGCCTGTGGGAGCTCACAGGGCCCAGGGAGCCTAGGTCGTGGGGTGGACCCCTTGGTCACTGAGCCCCGAGAGTTGCCCTCAGGGCAAGAGGATCAGCTCCTCCAGCATTCTGCCTCCCACTCGCAGGTCAATACAACTGGTCTCCACTTCCTCACTTGCCTGGCACTTCTAGATCTCCAGGAGCTCCTGGATGTCACTGGCCCAACTGCAGATACTCACTGACCCTGCTGCTTTGGTGCCATCACCCCTCCCCCCTGCTTAGAGAATTCTCTGCACCAGCCTCCGGGAGTCCTTCCCTCCCAGCACCCCCTCTCTCCCCTGCTCCCCACTTCCCCACCTCCCACCCCCATCCCCGTCCTTACAGCTCTCCCACCCACCCATCTCCTGATGTCCCTCATAGCCTCCGTCCCCTGCATCTATGTCTCGCTGACCCCCAACTCTGCCCTCCCACCCCCACTAAACTTTTAAAACCTGAGTTCCACATGTCTCCCTGGCTCACGTGGTGTTCCTGCGGCGGGCAGCCGGGCCTCCACCTTCCACCCAGAAACCCAGACACGCACTCCCCCGCTCGCAGCACCACGGGCAGGCTGGCCGGCGTCCTACTGGACTGTGGGCTGGGGGGTGGGCAGGGCCAGGCCACGTGGGTCTCGCTCATCCCTCTGTCCCCGGTGCTCAGCACACACAGTAGGCTCCTACTGGATACCTGTTGGACGGATGGGTGCGGGCAGGGCTGGTAGTGCTCTGAGCAGGGGGCTTGGAGAGACGTGAATCCGGGCTCAGGGGCGGTCGCCCAGACCCAGGCTTTCCCTCAGAGCCTTTGCCACCCTGACGGCGCAGTGTGGCAGCCACTTTGTGGGGTGGCCGTGAGGTCTCGGGGATGACGTGCTCTAGCACTGGCCACAGTGCCTAGTCCCGACGTGTTGGGGGTGGTGGCGCCGTGCCCCCCACGGACCCGCCCGTCAGAGAACCCGACTGCCGAGTTTACAATTTGCAGACCAGAATTTCCCCCGTGACCCTGTGGGAGGTCCAGAAGTCCAAAATAAGCCTCCTCTCCTGAGCTATTTTTTGGACTGCTTGTTATTCATTCTCCCATTCACACATGTATTGAGCCCCTACAGTATGCAGCCAATCTGCTGGGCTGGGGATACAAAGGATGAAGGGGGGGGTGTCACTCTCAGAGACCTCTCTGTCTAGTGGGGGAGGCCGGCCCGTCTCTGGTGATGACCTTCCCAGGGTGTGGTGGACCCGAGGCTGACCAGGAGAGGGTGGGGGGAGGTAGGTGGGCATTCCAGGTGGGAGGATGGCAGGTGTGGGAGGTGAGCGTGGGCTGGCGTGTGGCCGGGTGGGGGCCCCGAGGACACTGGGGGGGGCCTGTGGGGAGGGGGCCGGGGCACAGGGTGCTCTGGGAGGGTGAGCTCTGATGTGGGTTCCTCAAGGCAGTGGCTGAGGGGCGACTCGGGCGACTGCACATTTGGGTCTGTCGTCTACCCTCTCGGCCATGGGTCCCTACAGCGGGAGGGCCTCCTCGTGGTGGACACAGGTTCCCGCACTAGTCACTAGTTTGCCCAGCACGCGTTCACTATAAATAGCCAGGTTTTGACCAGAGAGAACATTCTGGGCACAGCAGAGCTGGAGTGGTGTGGGTGGGGGTGCTGGGAAGAACTCATTTTCCTGCAGGATGCCCCTCACCCTCCAGCCCAGATGGGGGAGATGGAGATGGATGGAGTGTTGGGGACCTGGGGGTAGGCAGATGGGCCGGGCTTAGGGGCCCTGGAAAGCCAAGCTGGATGGTTTGGACGTAATGGAGGAAGAAGGGCATGCACAGAGCTCAGGTGGAGAAGATGCAGCTTTGAAGGGCCGGTCACAGAAATTCAGGCACCGTGCTGGGCTTGGAGCCCAGTCAGTGACAATGGTTACCACCCAGAGGCCGGTGGATCCCGCTGTTCATATTGTCGGCGAGGCCTGGAGGGCGGTGCGGCCCCATTTTACAGACGGGAAGACAGACGCTCAGGGCCACTGGGCCGTAAGGCGGGGAGCTGAGAGCCCAGGCCTGCGGCCTGGCTCCCGGGTCTACACCCTTACCCACCCAGCTCTGCCGCGAGGAAGGGTGAGAGCAGCAGAAATGAGTGGCCTGAGAGGCTAGAAGACCAGTTGTCACGGTGGCCTGATACACTGGACGCGAGGAGTCACTGAGAGTCAGAAGGGGCCCCGGTTTGTGGGGATATGACCGCACCCCCAGCAGAAATGGGATTGGTGGCTCAGTGGAGAGGCCTCTTAATATGCTCTGTGTTACTGACTACTTTTTTTATTTTAATTGAGGTGAATTCCATATAGCCTAAAAGGGGCCATTCTGAAGTGAACAGTCCAGTTGCATTTATTAGTACATTCACAATGCTGTGTGACCCCCTCTACCTGCTTCCCAACGTTTTCGTCGCCCAAACGGAAACCTCATACCCGCTAGCAGTCACTCCGCGTGCCCCCTCCCCCAGCCCCTGGCAGCCACCGGGCTGCCTTCTGTCTCTATGGATTTGCCTATTCTGGACATTTCCTATAAATGGAATCATCCACTCTGGGACCTTTTGTGTCTGGCTTCTGGCTAATTACGTTTGGCATGGAAGATTGCAGTGTTTCCTGAATAGAAGCTGGATTTCCCTTCCTGGCTCACTGGGGGGCCACTTGGAGGTGGGGACAGCTCCGTTCAGATGGCTTGTCTGAAATGCTCGCCTTGAGCTGTAAGCACCTGCCTTCCTCCCCGTATCCATCACCGCCGAAGGCCCGGCCACTGTCCTCCTGCTGATGGCCATCTTTTTCATTGTTTTAAACTTTTTCCTTTTAAAATGAACATGTGATGATGTCCACTCCCTTCTTGAGGCCCGTCAACAGTGACGCTGCTCTTAGGGAAAATTCCCAAACCCGTGACATGGCCTTCAGGGCATGACCTTGTCTCAGGCTCACTTGGTGTTGCCACCCCCCATCTGGATCAGCAATGCCACTGTGTCCCCACGTGGACTGGCTCTGCGGCTGGGGGTCAGTAACTCATGGAGCTTCTTCTCTCCCAGGCCACATTTGCTCTGTGTCCACCCTTGACTGGGTCAGCGGCACCCCGGCCGTTGACTCTCGGGGGCCCCCTTAGAGCCACGGTGCCATCACTGTGGATGGGGTGGGGGCACAGTTTGTAGAAAGGACACCGCTGGGTTGCCCCCCCGCACGGGAGAAGACCCGAGCTGTCATAGCTCAGGCGATGTTGGCTCTTTCCTTGTCGGAACCCCCGACGACTTTTCCCCCGCCTTTTCTCACCCGTTCTCTGGCTAACGTTTCAGTGAGGCTGTCTTGACTCCTGTCTGCTCGGAGTCGGATTCTTTCAGAAACAGTGTGAGCGTGATGAGATGCTTGCCATGTGTCAGGCACTGTTCTTGCTGCTGGGGCTGGATTCCTGAGGCTTCAAACAACCCGCGGAGTCCGGTCTGACCTCCCCCTTTCCAGATGAGGGGAGTGAGCTTCCGAGACGTTTTCTGAGTCGCTGGAGGGGACACGGCCGCGTGGATGTTAAAAGGCTGGCCTGATTCCACAGTCTGGGCTCTCTCAACTGTGACTGATGCACACTCGGGGGTCATTTACCCCTGCTTATCGCCAGGCCTAACGCTGGAGGCGTGCGAAGCAGCCCGAGGCCCTCAGGAGTCTGATGGAGCAGGTGTGGGCAGGAAACGCCAGCTGACGTCAGGTGTGCTGGGCAGGAGGGTTTGTGCTAGGCTGGCGGGCGGGGTCTCGTGGTGGGGGGGCAGGGAGGTAGAGTGACCCCAAGGAGGAGGGACTGGCCATTAGGAGGAGGATCACGGGAAGGCTGCTATGTATCGGGGAGGCCTGGAATGCCAGGCGTAGGGGTGGATAGGAGGTGTCCTTGCATCCCTTCCCTGCCTGCCCCATTCACCCCAAAAGCTGTTCCTAAGAGGCAAGGATAAACTAGAAATTTTTGTCTCCATCCGCCTCCGCCTCCTTCATGGAACACTCTGGCAAGGTCCTCTTAGGAGTCCAAATCAAGCCCCTAGTCCTTTTCCTGGACACGCTGGGGGCTCTCCCGGCAGACCATTAACCATCGGCAATTTGGCTGCAGGTCTGACCAAGGCTGGGGTTTTTGGCTGGGGTGTTGCTGCACCTGTGGGCTGAACCTCTCCTGGGGTGAGAGAATGGGGAGGCTCTTTGAAGCTCCTGCACCCGCCAGAGCTAACTTCCCGCCATTGGAAGGCCACACAGGCAACGGGCCACGTTGGTGGGATCTGCCTGCTAGGCTGATCCCAGGGAGCCTCATGGGATCCTGACATAAAACACAGGATTCAGAGGATGGCAGGGTGAGGGGCCCCGTGCCACGTTCTTGGGGCACCTACATGGATTTCTGGGGGAGAAGCCCCTGGACAGATCCAGAAGATCTGGGAATCAGAAGCCCTTTGCTTAATTACTCTGAATTTGGGGGGCAGGGGGAGATCTGTGAGGGTTTTTCTTGTCCGAGGGTCTTCGCAATTTGGAAATTTTGAGAAGCTCTAATGAGAAAAGTCACCTTGCCTTTGTGAAGCTTGGAGGAATCATTCTAAGGGGCAACGCCAGTGTGAAATATGTTTAATTATGTATAAATTATATATAAATGTCAGGGTCTCTTTGAGCCAACTTTCATCGTCTTTGGAGAAATGTGGTGTTCAAAAAGATAGGTATTTTCCCCCTCTCCTTCCAGATCTATCCCGTTGGGCCAAATTTGAGCTGTTTTGTATTTTGTATGTTTTGTCCTCCTGCCCCCACCCCATACCCCCCAGGGTTCTAGCAAGCCTTCTTCCTCACCACTGTGTCACCCTTGGGGGTGTCTAGACATCTCAGGATAAAGGGTTTTTGTGTTTTGTTTTTAAAGATTTTATTTATTTATTTGACAGAGAGAGACACAGCGAGAGGGGGAACACAAGCAGGGGGAGTGGGAGAGGGAGAAGCAGGCTTCCCGCCAAGCAGGGAGCCCGATGCGGGGCTCGATCCCAGGACCCTGAGATCACCACCCCAGCCGAAGGCAGACGCTTAACAACTGAGCCACTCAGGTGCCCCATGGGTTTTGTTTTGTTTTTAAATTCCTTAATCATTCAGCCAACATGCGCTGAATGCCCGAGCTGTCCAGGCTGTCATGGTGCCTACACCGAGGGAGATGCCCAGACCGTACCGACCCAGGCAACCATGTCTGAGCCGAGTCCTAAACTGAGACCGGGTCCCCCCCATCCTTCAGGTGGCTCACCACCCCTGAGGTTTTGCTTTTTGCTGTCTGTGTTTACGTGCATTTTTTAAATGGAAAATTTGGAGCACATGCAGGTGCAGAGACTGGTCTCATGAGCCCCACATGTCCATGACCCAGCGCAATGGTACCACTGTTCATGTGTCTCTTTACTGTGCACGGGACACCCTCCTGTCTGGAAAGGTCCTGCTCAGGGGATAACATTGAAGCCCCAGAAAAGGCCAGACGGGGCTCTCGTGCTTTGGATGCCACATCCCCTGGCCCCTGGTTTCATGCAGAGCCTGGGCTGCCATGCCAGAATGGGAAGATGCATCATTTGAACCAGAGCAGTCTGACTTTGATCTTTTTTTTTTTTTTTTTTTTGGAGGGGAGTAGGGTTCTGTGCGAGACTTAACTTTTGGGGAAAATTGAAATGAAAATAAGTTTGGGGGCCACTGTCCTAGAAGCAGACTAGGGGGTGGTCTTCTATCTCCTCCTGTTGCCTTTGCCCTTCCCCCAAAACATTTTGGTGAACGGGCAGGAGTAGATCAAGGTCAATGTCGGGCCAGGCAGGATGGTCCTGCCCCGACTTGCTGGGTGTTGGGTACGAGATGTGACTTGAGGCGCCACTTTTTGGGTGTTAGGGATGTGACCTCTGTTTTCTTTCTGGGAAGGTGGGTTTGGAGCCTCCATGGGGAACCAGATAAAAGAGCTGTGTTCAGGCGAAGTAGAAAAATGAAGTTGGCTTTCGCTGCCTAAGCCAGAGAATAAGCAAACCCTGAGATACAGGAGCCCTTGCGATGGCCAAGTTTTTTCCTTAGTGTCCTTGTTCCCCCTGCATTTTTAAAAAGACAAAGCAGGTAGAGCCCAACTTTTCTGGGTATTATAGTGGGATGCTGTCTCTCCAAGGCTCAGAATGTATATAGTAGGAGCTAATGCAGGATTCTTATTGAGGTAAAATTCACATGCCGTGCAGTTCACCATTGTAAATGTCCACTCTGATGATTTTTAGTGACTGTGTAGTTGGGCAGCCAGCAGCCCAGCCTCGAATTCATTTCTCGCTACCCAGCGCGCTCTGCAGGTGGGAACTGGGGTCCGGGGCGGGGGGGGGGGGGGGTTTGCAGTTTCTAGTCTTGTGAGCACAGGTAGCAATAGAGGTAGGACCGTTTTGGAGGTTTCTTGGGTAAGCAGCTCATGAGCTGCATTTTGTGAGGATCGGGCAGTCTCGCACTTTGTCATCTCCCTGAGCGGCACAGTCCTGGAAAGCACCTGTTGAAGGCTGCCCAGGCAGAATTTGGGGCTGTTTGGAGGATATAAAGGGGAGGTGACCAGCAGTAGTGCATGCTGATTGTCCAAAGCCGGGCCAAGGCTGTGTATGTGTTTCCCCAGTGGACTGTGCACACTGACCACCTTTTCCTCCTGGGTTTAGACCAGTTTGCTTACTGTTTATTGAGCACTTACTATGTGTCAGTCACCATGCTTGGCACTTTCCATGCATTAACTTATGTACTCCTCCCGAGAGCCCTGTTAAGTGGAGTTGATTATGCCCATTTTACAGATGGGAAAACTGAGGCCCAAAAAAGTCACATAACTTGCCTGGGATCACACAGCCAGAAGTCAGACTGGATGCAGACCCCGTCTGTGCTCTGAATCACTGCCCCACGAGGCCTCTGAGCATGTAGAGGCCCATGATCTAGTGGAATGGGGAGTGGGGTCAAAAGGCAGGAGCTATTGGGTCACCACACCGTGTTAAATTATGTGATTTGGGTGTGCCTGGGGTGCTCCGGGGGGATGAGACCTTTCTGGAGGAGAGAAGCCTTAGCCAGGCAAAGGAGAGGGCACAGGAGGGGTCCCCAGGTAGAGGAGGTGCCAGAGCACAGACTGGGTGAGAACTGGTTCCCGTCGGCCTGTCCCCGCTGCGTCTCGCTGGTCAGCCCTTAGCAGATGCTCAGTGGAAGCTGAATGAAGATGTGTTATTGGAGAGGCAAGAAACTGTAGATCCTGAATCTTGTGTTTTCCCCGTCAGGAGTGACCAAGACAACTTGAAAATGCCCTCAAATGCTCACTTGACATTTTCAACATCTCTGCTGGGCTGTGAGTAGATCCGGCTGTGTCCACTGAATCCTACCTCCCCTGCCCCCTCAAATAAACAAAACAAGTTGGCCAGCTGGGAGAATTGGGGGGGGCTTCCGGTTCTGCAAGCAGCCGTCCTGGAGCCCCCCCTGAAGGGCCCACACCCCAGCATCTTGACCCCCACCACCCACTTTCTGCACGCCCAGGGGGGTAAGAGTCAAGAGTGAGGTTTTCTTTTGGTTCATAAGCAAAAGGAGAGGGAAGAAATTAGGGAAGTGAGGGCAGGACCCCGGACACTTGCTTCTGCTTGTTGTCTAGTAAATCATGAAAGAATTTCAGACCATTACTATCTCATCCCCGAGCTGCCCTAGGCCAGACTGGGACGGAGGTCTTCTTACATCGTCTTGTTTTTCTCCAAGAAAAATCAGCCCACAGCATCAGACTTTAATTACCTTCCCAAGGGACACTTCCTGTGGATATTTCTAGTGACAAGTGGCTGAGGTCATGCTCCTACATAAAATTAGGGTTTTAAACTGGGTCACAAACTCAGATGCCCCCAGGGGCTGGGAAGGAGGCGCAAACGAAGCACCCGCTCCCGAGCCCGGTGGAAGGCTATAGGGAGGGAGGAGGACTGTGGCAAAGCAGAGTGCGTGTGTCCTGGGTCAGGGAGTGGCCTCTCCTACCCAGGGCAGTGGAGTCCACTGCACTATAGTGTCCGTTTCTTTGTCCCCCTAAGAGAAGCCAGGAATCCAGGCGTTTTTTTTGTTTGTTTGTTTTTAATGTAGGCAAATAACTTAATGGGTTTTTTTTTTTTTTTATTTGAGACAGAGAGAGAGAGAGAGAACACAAGAGGGGGTAGGGTGAGAGGGAGAAGCAGACTCCCCGCCGAGCAGGGAGCCCGATGCGGGACTCGATTCCAGGACTCCGGGATCATGACCTGAGCCGAAGGCAGACGCTTAACCAACTGAGCCACCCAGGCACCCGGGTTTTTGTTTTTTAAAGAAACAACACAGAATACAATGTCTGAGCCCTCCCTGTACAGTGAGGAAGACAAGGCCAAGGAGCCCAGTGGGTCACGGAGCTTTGGGGCTCAGGAATCTGGGACTGGACCTGTGGGCGTCTGGCCTGGCCCCTCTCCACCTCCCCAGGCTGCCTCCTGGGTAAGGCAGCAGGGCTGGAAATCGAGTCGGCCAATTTCACTGCAGCAAGAGGGACAGAACCCGGAGGGATAGAGCCCTACAGCCGTCCTCCACCCACCGTAGCTCCTGATGAAAGGCACCTACCGCAGAGTCCCCACACATTGCTGCCTATTGGCCGCCAGACCCAAAGCACGTCACCTAGATCGTGTCCTGTGATCCTGACAGTGCTTCTGGTAGGTTCTGTTGCCCCCATGTTACAGATGAGGAAACTGAGACCCGCAGGGGTTCAGCTCACTGGATGCAGTGGGATCTGATTCCTGAGCCAGGGCTTCTCATCGCCGAGTTTCACAAAGTGTAAGGAGCGCATTTCACCCTCGACCTGGTATGAGTCGATGCGCCCTCGTGTTCGGCCGCGGCCAGGGCGTCACCTGCAGTGTGGGGGACATCGGGCCACCCGCTCCCCTCCTGGACGGGAACCTCGAGAGCACGGGCGGGACCGCGGCGCTGCTCACAGGCTTGCTGACTAATTCCCTTTGCAAACGGTTCAGTTTCACATGCTTGAGTTTCCAGTAACTACGTGGGTGGATTTGTTTCATTTAAGGGGAAAACAAAACAAAACAAAACATGGAGGGGGTTTTCTTTCCCAAGAAGAGGACTCGCCAATTATGGGTTTAGTGCGTGCGGCTCCGGGCATCCCGGTGCGGTTCCACCGCCCGCGGGGCCTCTTGGCAGGCGGACTACGAAGGAGAAACTGCTTAGTCATGTACAAGCGGGGACCAGGTGCGGCAGGTCAGAGAGGTGCAGCAGCCCCGATGCTCTTCCCCACTCAGCCCTCTGGGCGGGGGGCGGGGGGTCGGTGCCAGATGGGACAGCTGGCCTCACCCACCGTGGGGCACCCCCCCAGGGGACCTGGCCTGGGAAGGAGACACTCCCCAGCAGGCCCGGCCGCCTGCTTCAGGTGAGTTGGAGAGGGTGGTGTGCCCAGGCACGTTAGAGGCCGTCCCCAGGGGACACAGGAGGGGTGGGTGTGGGTGGGCGTGGGTGTGTCTTCCCGCACAGGCGTGACCAGATAATATTAGTGTGCTGGTTTGCCGAGGGCATCGGCCATGCAGGGCAGACGTTTGTGTCGGCCTGGGGCAGGATCCTGGGGTCTCAGCTGTCCCAGGCGTGACCCCTTCAGCTGCTGGAGGGTGAGGGGGTGAAGGTTGTGGCAAAGGGGCTGATAGATGGAGCGGGTACTAGGGGGTTCGGGGCAGTTGCTGTTTACCAAGAGATCGGGGACTGTTTGGGCATCTTGGAGCCCATATGCGTCCCACGGCCCCAGGACACCAACGCAGCCCCGTGTGATGTCTCTGGTTCACGGGTTTCGCCTCTGGAGGAAGCCACCTTGGGAAGCTGTGTAGAGTCTGGGTGTGGGGGCTGGAGCAGTTAGGATCCTGGCTTGGGAGTCAGGTGGAGGTGGCTGGAGTCCTGCTCGGCCACCTGCGTCTGTGATCTGGGCCTCAGTTTCCTATCTGTGAAACGGGGGTGTAAGAGTACCCCATGGATGGAGTGTGTTGACATGGGTGAACTTAGGTGCTGTCCTTCCCATAACTGGGATTCAAGGCCTGAGGTGGGGTGCCTTCCTGCTCCAAGGGAACATGCCTCGGAATTTATGATCTTTAGTTCTGGCCTTTGAGAACTTGCTTGGTGTGCTTTCTGGAAGGGAAGAGGGCAAATATATAGTTAACTCTCAAACAATATCCTGTTAGGCAGAGGGTCATAAAGGCAATGAGAGGTGAGCGAGTTCTAGAGTACTTAGCTGGGATTCAGAGTTTACTCTCAGCAGGCGAATCCAGGAAGGCTTCCTGGAGGAGGCGATGTTAAAGCTGAGCCTTAGGATGTGTAAGAACTGGAGAGGGAGAAGGAAGGGAAGAAGGGAAGAAGGGAAGAGATCTGTCACTGGCGGAAGAGGCTGTCCGTATCCCACACCACCAGGAGTGCGGATGGTGCCCAGCGCATAGGAAGTGCTTAATAAATACCCTCAAAATCAAGGGCTCCGGGATTTCTAGTTTAGGTATTTGGGAACCTATTTTTATAGTTCTCTTTTTTATAGATGTGGAAACTGAGGCTCCAAGAGGCCAAGTAATTTGTCTGGGATCCAGACTGGAAGCTAGAATCAAAACTCATGGCCTTCCCAGGGCGAGGGCTGAGGGGTGGAGGGTCTGCGTGTGTGTGTGTACACGGGAGCGGGAACTTCACGTCACCAGGTGGGAAAAGACCGTTTCAAAGCCACATGTAACTGATTTCCTGTGGCAGGGGAGCCCCTGCAGTTCCACAGGCTTCTTGAATGGGTGCCTTTTATTCTTCATCGACCCTCCCTTCATCCCACATGTTGGCCCAAGGCCTCTGTGTGCCGGGCTCTGTTCTGCCCTGGTTGCTGAGTGGGGCATGCGGACGGCAAACACAGACACGGGCCAGGACCGAAGGGGAGTCCTGCCCCTGTGTCCTTGCCCTCGTTGGGTTTTTAAGCCCATGCTATTCTGGAACTTTCCAATACCCTGGGGGCCTGCCCTGGAGAGCCCAGGCTGGGTGAGACGGGGTGACTGGGCGTCCCCCAGGAGCCAGGGGAAGCGGGGTGGCCGGGCTCGGCCCCTGACAGCCAGGTGGGGACCACAGGAAGCCGGTGCACTCACTCCCTTTCCGGGCAGGTTGGGGAGACGTGGCGTTTGTTCTGGGAAGCTGCGGCGTGGGGAGGGATGGCGTTTCCTGTGGCCTGCTGGGGGAGGGGCTGTGGGCCTGGGCTGCCGGCGGGCGAGGGGCGAAGGTGGGCGAGGGCACCGGGGCCGCGGCCGCCGTGCAGAGCGGGGGGCTCCACCACCCCCCTCTGGTCGCTCTCCGGCTGCCCGGCCCTCCAGGTTGCCGCAGGGGTGGGGGGGGACAGGGGCGGGAACAAGGACAGGGTCCTGCCCCTGTGGCCCACAGGGCGCCCCTGCCACGCACCTTCCAACCTCCGCTCTCAGGCTCCCCGTGCCCTGGGAAGACCATGAGGTTGGATTCTGGCTTCTGACCTGGAGCCTTTTTGAGTCTCACGTTCCGCATCTGTAAAAACTCACCTTGCAGAGTCGCCGCAGGGGCTCCACGAAGCTCGTGGGGTGGCTGCCCCGTGGACAGTTGTCTGCTTCATTCAGAGAATTGCTCCCTGGCGCGTGCGCCATCCGGGGGGCTCACCCCATTCCATGCAGGCTGGGGACGCAGCTGGATGAGGCAGGCGCCTGCCCCGGAGGATTTGCCGTCTGTGGTGGGGACGGCCACTTGAGCTGTAATTACAACACGGTGTGACTGGTGCAGGGAGCGCTAATAGGAGGGCCCCCCGGCCCAGGAACCCAGCCTTGGGGAGGGTCGTCCTGGGGCAAGCCCTAAGGAGTAGGTAAGGACAGAGAGGGGGGAGCCGGGGGGCAGCGTGGGGAGCCCAGGAACGCCACGCGGGCTGCAGGTCGGTGTGTGGACCTGGCGGGCTGGCCAGAAAGGAGGCGGATGGAGGCCGGGCCTCGTGTTCTTCACCCTGCCCATGGAACACGCCCCCCGCCCCTACCAGATGGGGGCTTCACCTCACACGCTACCCCCCATCTGGGGCCTTGAAGTGCAAGGACAGGAGGAGAGGTCGGCAGGAGGGATGAAGAGAGTCCCGGGGGCCCTCCTGCTCCACCCCCTCCCTGGGACCCCACTGAATTGAGTTGAGGAGGAGGCGGAGACCGTCTTGGGTCAGAGGCTGCGTGAAGCCGCCTGGCCTGCAGGGCTCATGTGGAGTGGGGAGATGGGGCAGAGGGGGAATTGGATTGGGGCACCAGGGTGTGATGGGTTTCATGTGGCTCTGAGGTGTGGGATCCTTCCAGTCCCAGGTGTGGCTGGTGTGGTTTCGGTGGGGGAGTGATGTGGATAGGGCCCCCTCTCGAAGGGTGGGGCTTCAAAATCACTGTCCAGCCTGGTGGTTAGAGACAGGTTAGCCCGTTTTGAGAGAGCTCCGGAGTCCATACCCACTGGTCCTGTGGTTGCTTGAACTACTGGCCTTGGGTGGGAAGCCTGTCCCCAAGCCTCCAGCCCCAGACTTCCTGGGAGGACCCTGGCTGGGTCTGGCCCTGGGCTGGCCACCTGCCTGCCTGCTCCTGGGGTCAGAGGCAGGACACTCTCCTTTTCCAAAACGTGGAGGGGAATCTGGACTTTCAGTCCCCCTGGGTCAAATGACTTCTGTTGTGACAGCCAGACTCACCTGCTCAGGACAGGGCCAGAGCCCCCTGCCAGGGATCCCAGATGTCCAGGCTGGTGTCTCTTTCTCGCTGTTTCTGGGCACCTCCCACCCCCTACTTTGGTTTCTTTTTGCCTCCCTCTTTGATTTTCACAGCAGAAACTCCTTCTGCAAATATTTACTGAGCACCCGCCATGTGCCAGCCATTGTTTTAGGCAGGGGGTTACAGCACAAACAAAACAGACCCGAGGGTGATAATCAACCATTGTTGTGTCTGGGGCGAGGGCCGCCCTCTGTGTGGCGGGAGCATCTCTATCTTGTGGGTCTACCTGCAACACCTCCACCCCCCCCCCCCCCCCCGCTGGGCTTTAAGCTCCTCTCACCTGTCCTCCCCATTGCCCTTTACAGATGTGGGTATCCCTGCTCCCTTGTCTAGCAGGTCTTGGAAGGTCCTAGAGAGCCAGGAGACCCCTTTGCATCTTGTTGTTCCAGAGCACTCGATTGATGGGGCATCTTGTACCCAGTGGGTTTGCCTGGTGTTCCCAATTTATTCCTTGACCCTCGGAGGAAGCATGTACCCACCCCCTTCCGCTTTGCGAGTATTTCAGGCATTCAGACTCAAAAATGCTCCAGGAGCAGGAGAAATGGCTCACCCCACGTCACTGAGGGGGCTGGTGATATGGAGCTGGGACTGGTCTCCATGCTCAGTGCCCATCCTGGGGGCTTGTGAGGAAGCCGGGAGGCACTGCACCGTGAGGTCTTGAGAGATGTGGTGGGAGTCGCTGAAACTCCCCCCAGGGCAGACACCTTGGTCCTAGCACCGTGGCTGGGACGCCACGAGGGCTCAGTGGGAACTTGTCGAATGAATGAATGAACGAGCTAGCCGACCTTTTCACCAACAACCGAGAAGTCAGCGTCTTTGATCCAAACAGCTCATATTGCGAGGTTGCCTGTGGCTGTCTGTCTCCATGAGGGCAGGGGCTCTGTCTACCTCGTTTGGCAGCCCGGGTGCCTGAGACAGTGCCTGGCACATGCAGGACTGAATGGGCCGATTGTTTTTCAGACTTGGCTCGATCCCGGCTGTGGGGCTGACCACACCCCCAGGTGGCTGCGCCCCACTCCAGCTGATCATGACCTTCCTTTTGAAGGTGCCCTGGAGGATGGGCTCTGTGTCTCTTATTTCTTTGGGGGCGGATTTTTCATTTATGTCGCTGGTGGTTTTGAGGCCATACCTGCTCTCGTGGCTGGTTGAGGTGGGATGGAATTATGGGATGCTCTGCTCATGAAAGGCTGGTGTGACTGGGAGGGGTCACCCCCCCAGGCTCCAGCAGAAGACCCTCTCCCCCTTTAAAACAGGCATCTTCTCCTCTGCTCCGTTCACATCTCAGACTCCCTGAGTCTCTGACCCACTCCCCAGGCCAAGGCAAGGGACACACTTTGGCTGAACAAGGCATCAGTGTGCCTACAGGTGCTGGACACAGCCCTGTCCCCCTTGGAACCTTCTCCTCTGACCCCCCACCCCCACACCTGACAAAAGCCCTTAAACCTTTCTAGTTCAGCCTGTGGAGGCATCCCAGGTGGTTTGCATTCCTAGGGCTTAGCCGATGCTCTAAGCATGTGTGTGGTGGAATTTCCAAATATCCTGGATGGCACAGGGTGTCCTCCAAGCCCCAGGGCGGGGAGAGAGCAGACCCCGTGTGACTTTTGCATGCATGCCCTGACCTCTGGCCATCGCCTTGGTACCTGCCGGGGAGGTGTCTGGGCAGCTCGGCTCTGCAGACCTTTGGGGAACACTTACTATTTGGCTAAACGTGGGTAGGAGGGCTGCTGGAGCCGTGAGGAGCCGTGAGGAGCCGTGAGGGAGGCAGTACTACGGCAGCTCATTAGTACTGTACTTGATCACCTCTGAGACCCACAGAGAGGAAGGGTCACCTTTTTTTTTTTTTTTTAATAAGCTGCCGACGGTCACCGGACCCTGCCGTGGACTCCAGGACCAGCCTGATCTCGGCGATGTTAACCGTGAGTCATCCTGAGTCATGAGAGACAGCATGGGGGCATGGGACTGGCCAGAGGCACGGTCGGGTTCAGGGGGGAGGTTCGTTCAGCTGCGGTGGGTAACCCGGGTGGCCGTTCCGGGCAGAGTGGGGCCGGGGAGTGAACGACAGCAACAGCGAGGTCCGTGCTCGCCAGGTGTGGTCACAGCTGGGCTCTGCGGCCTCCAGCCCAATCACAGAGCAGCCATGAGGTGTCTGTTGTGCAGAAGGGCAGAGCCATCCCGGGTACCGCACGCCTGGGAATAGCGATGGGCAGGGGCTTTCAGCACCTGCTCCGCTGAGCTCCCATCCTATGCGGCAGGGATGTGGTAGCTCTTTAGTAATGACCCAAATCCCTGGGACTTAGTCCCTGGTGCCTGAGCTCCTTCTTTGCCTTGGACCCGTCTCTGTGGCTTCCTTTCAGGAGCGCTCGGTACGAACCAGGCACCGGGACGCGTGTGCACCATCACCTAACCCCGAAACCACCCTGTGACACAGATAGGGTTCTTGGCCTCCTTTTGCAGATGGGGCAACGGAGGACCAGAACATCTCAGGTCCTCGCTGGGGAAGGGGCAGAGCCGGGCTTTGAACCCATCTCTGATGTTCACAGGTTTTCCGTAGATTTGCGTTGGTTTTTCCTCCCCAGTTCGAATGGTGACCTGACCGAGTCCTGACCGATGGTTGAATGGGAGCAGGTGTCTATGACTAAGGCCCAGGGTGACGAGTGTTCCTCAAAGCTGTATGAGAAATGGTGTAATTCTTGGGGAGAGGTGTGCTTACAGGGTCCTGGGCCAACATTCTGGGGAGGCCAGGACCGCCTCTGGTTCCACCAAGGCTGAAAACTGGCAGAATATTCCAGAGGGCCAGGAGAACCAGAGCAAGGTGGCAGGTCGTTGTGCTGTGGTCAGCCCTGCTCTGGCCACTCCGACGGTCAGCAGGAGGTGGAGGTGCAGCTGTGGGGACCCCCGTGATGGGGGGGAGTGCTGTGTTGGACCATCAGACACCTCCAGCCCCCCCACCCCAGCCCCCTTTCCTTTGTCGTCTGGCTGCGTCAAACGTCTGGGCTTGCAGGGAGGTTCCTGAATGGGCCTTGGAAATAGGTCACTCCCTTCCCGTGCTGCCGGCACTGACCCCCATGTGACCTTCCCCGTGGTGACAGTGTCTGGCTGTCCCTCTTTGATGCTGTCTGTGGAGGGGCTGCGAATGTCTGGGGGCACGGTGCCCCGCCCTACCCCACCCCACCCCTGCTCTGGCCTCCGAGGACCTCACCACCTCAGCAGCCCCTCCTCCCCTCTGCCGTACTGGAAAGGGGAAATCCACACTCCTGACCCTCTGTCTGAGCATCCGACCTTTTCCTCTCCATGAAGTGCCCCGGCTGGGCTGGCGGCTCTGACCGTCTGGATGGAACAGACCAGTTCCTGCTGGGCTGGAGCTGACGGGGATGGGCGGCTCCACCAGGCCCCTCTCTGGCCCTCCAGCCCCTCTGCCTAATGCTCAGCAGTGGACGTTCCTTCCAAAAAATCACTGGGGTTTTTCCATTTCCCCCCCTGGCTGGCTTGGGGAGCCATCCCTCAGGGCCTGCAGGCGGAGATCACGGTGAATCTTGGAAGATGCTTCCACGTAGCCCGGGTGCCAAGGATGACCCCAAAGGTCCCCGCTCGACATCTCCTGATGACCAGAAGGCAGTGCTGGGCTGCGTTGCCCCCTCACCTGGGCCTGGAGCCCTGTCTGCCATGGAGGGCTTAACTTGGGCTTAATTTTTAGTCTTGGGATCCAGATGTGCACAAAGCAGAGAATGGAGAACACCAGACCCATCTCCCCTTGAGGAGGTGGTCTCTTTCTCACAGCTGGCTGCCTGTGTCTTTGGGCGCCTAGGGCCCCGCTGGGCGGATTCTGGGGAAGTGGCCTTTGCAGATCCAGCCTCCATGAGACAAGGCTGTGTCCACACCACCGACGCTCCTGCTGGGCGTCCAGTGGGTGAGGAGTCAGGGTCTGCTGCGATGCTCACAGATGGGGGTGCCGTGCAGTGCGGGGCCTCAGAGCCGTGGGCTGTGGGCCTCCTCCCTTCCTTCCTCCCTGTGGCCGGTGGGAAGTTCGGGGGGAACTTTTCTGTAGGAAGGAGAACCAGGATACAGACCCCAGGGCAGGGGGTCACGTCAGGCTCGATGCGCACCAGCCGGGGGTGGGGCACCCGAAGTCCAGCTCCAGAATCCCTGGTTGCTCCATTCAGGGACAATTCCTGGGGGTTTTCTCTGTTTCTTTTTCCTACATTTTTTAGGGCATATCTTTTATGCGTGCCAAAGCAGGGGACCAAATCCCGGTGGATAATCACACCTTCATGTTTCTCTTAGCAAGTTGCAAGTTGATGTGTTCGATGCAGCTGGGATGGGCTCGGGTGGGCAGCACTTCGTTCTTTTCACCGTGTGGACCCACTGCGGGCGCGGCGCCGACACACAGTGGGGCTGCGCATTCCCTCACGGCAACGAATTGTGTCCTGATTAGCTGTGGTCACATCTGCTGCCCTCCTCTGTGGCGGGTCCCACCGCCGTCCCATTGCTCACCGCATAGTAGGTCCTCAGGGAGGTCCTGGTGGGGAACGTGGGTTGTGTTCGGTGCTGTTTGCACGTGCCTTGCCGTCCTCTGGTGTCTCTGGGCCCAGCCTCAGAAGGGTCCGCTTGGAAGGGCTTGGGTCCTGGACACTGTGTCCCCGACAGGGAGGCCAGACGGGTGGGGATGGGGCAAAGTCAAGACAAAGGCCTGGTTGTGCCCTCGGAGAAAACCCAAACCTGGTTTCCCTGAGGCTGGAACAGCCAGCGCCCGGCTGCCGTGTTCCCATAAAGGGAACTTTGTGTGTGGCTCCCGGTGGGAGGAGGAGGTGGCCAGCCCCTCCCAGCACCCAGCCTCCCCCCCCCCCCCCCCCCGGGGGGGACCCCCGGGAAGGCCCAGCCCACTGTGATGATAACTCCTGCGATCCTTGACCTCTCTGAGCCGACACTGGCCAGACGGTCGCGTTTGGGACAATCGGTCTGTTCTCCCAGTGTCACGGGGCCAGCATTGTCGGGTCCAGACCAGACACATTCCTTCTTGGAAACCGGAGTGGGTGGGGGCGGTAGGGACGAGGCTGGGGTGGGAGGTGCCCTGTGAGCGGGTCTGTGCCAGGCGGGCAGTGGGGGGCGGTGGGGGGCTGCGGGAGTTCCGTCTGGAAGCCCAGCCACCTTCCAGCTGCCGCCCCTGAATGGAGGGCTTGTGTGGATCCTTGAAGTTGGGACCCCAGGGCTCAGCGTATGGCAGCTGGCGGAGGCTGCTTCTGCTCCTGCTGCTGACTCGGGGTTTTCCAGGAAAGAACAGCGGGTGCAGGCCGAGGAAAGGGGCCAAGATTGTCTCCTGCTGCCTGGGCACTCGCCTGCCCTGCACACTAGGGATGGTTTGGGCTCTTTAGAGGTGAGCTCTTGCCGTGTTTGGAGACTGGGTTCTCAAGGAATGAGGGGGCTGGAAGGCAAGTGGGGGCAGGGAAGCTGCAGATCCGTTGGGGGAAGGTTCCAGAGCCGATAGGGGACAGAGAGGGGGATGCCTGACTCCACCTTCCGGGAGGCGGTCCGTGTAGGTGGCATTTCTGTGGAGCTTGGCAATGTGGAAGGTGGCACCATAGAATGGAAGGAGCTGCTCACTCATTCTACAGGTATTCATTGAGCACCTGCTGTGTACCAGGCCCCGGAACATAGAGGTGAACAAGACACCTGCCCTTACGAAGCAAGTATTCTCACTGGGAAACAGGTCTTAAGCAGATAATCAAGAATGTCATCGGAAGGTGCTGTAGGGAAGAGCTGAGTGGGGTACAGGGACAGGAGTGCTGGGGGCAGAGAACGTTTGCCATGTAAAGTAGGGTAGCTGGGGGGCACCTGGGTGGCTCAGTCATTAAGCATCTGCCTTCGGCTCAGGTCATGATCCCAGGGTCCTGGGATCGAGCCCCACATCGGGCTCCCTGCTCAGTGGGAATCCTGCTTCTCCCTCTCCCACTCCCCCTGCTTGTGTTCCTGTTCTCGCTATCTCTCTTTCTGTCAAATAAATAAATAAAATCTTAAAAAAAAAAAAAAAAGTAGCGTAGCTGGGAAAGGCCTCTGTGATGAGGCGACCTTCGAGTGGAGGTCTGGTGGAAGTGAGGGTATGGCCACCCGGGTACCCAGGCCCAGGGCACCTGGTACCATGCAGAGGGCTTGGGATGTGCAAAGGCCCAGAGGTAGGGGCTTGGCATGTGCCGGGAACAGCCAGAAGGCCAAGGAGGCAGGACAGAATGTGGAAGGGGAGAGGGGGTGCAGGAGGCTGGGCTGTGAGGTCCTGCGGACCACTATGAGACACCTGCCTTTCAGCGGGGGGATCCACTGGAGAGTCTGGGCAGAGGAGGCTGGTGTTGGGGCCCAGGAGGGGACAGTGAGGTGGTAGGATGGCTGGGTTCTGGATGGATTGAGGGTAGGCCTGACGGGGTTTGCTCCTGGACAGGCTTGGATTTCTGCCCCACCAGAAATTTTGTATGTAACATGTCCATGGATAAGGTACGCCGCTGTGAGCCCAGGTTGTTCCTTCCTCCTTCAGCTGACATTTATCTGGCACCTGCTGTGTACCAAGCTCTGGGCTGGGTGCTACAGCAGCCTGGTCCCTGCTTCAAGGAGGGGAAGACAGGAAAGAACACCAGCCACAGTATCTCCCCCTGGAGCAAGCCAACCAACGGGCAGGGCTTGGGTGCTCAGCACATGTTCGAGAAACCGGTTAATGAATGGAAAGAACACACAGGTACTGAGAGGCACAGAGTAGGGGAGGAGGTCAGAGGCTTTCCAGAGGGAACCTGAGTCTGGTTTCAAAGTCTCCGTGAAAAGAAGCCTGGTAACCCCAGGATGCTCGGGTGGAAGAAACAGTATGAGCAAAAAAGTGGTCTTCAAAAAGCTTGGCTTGTGAGTCGATTAGGACTTTCCCAGTTGCAAAGGACAGACAACCCAGGTCTAAATAGCTTTAAGCAAAAAGCAACTGGTTTGCTGAACTGGATGAAGCAGCTCAAAAGTCAGGAGGTTTCAGGCATAGCTGGATCCAGAGGCTCAAACCCTGGCATCGGCAAGTGCCTCTCGCCCTTTAAGCATCTGCCTTCTTTCTTTCTGGCCTGGTTCTCAGAAGGTCATTTAAACCAACGTGCCAGGATCGGTTCTGACTGGTGTGCACCCTCACTGTCACGGGGGTGGGTGATGCCCTGATGTAGTCGCCTGAGCCTGGGTCCCCACCCCTAGAGCCTGGAGTAGAGCAGGACCCCGGGAGCAGGGAGGGGGAGCCCTCCTAGACAGAATCGAGGTGCCGGCTGTGGGCAAAGGAGTCAGACCCCCACCCCAACTTGTTAGGGACCCCGTGCCTGTTTTCATCAGGTGGTTGTGTTTGTTTGGTGGGCGAGGCTGGTGGCAGGGAAGGATTGGGAATGAGGTCAGAAAGGTAGTCAGAACCAGGTCATGAGACGCTCTTATATGTGAGAGTTTGACCGTTGTTTTTGAGGTGGCCCTGTGCCTGGTACATCGTGGTCGCTCAGTACACCACCTGTCTCACGGACGCCACCAGATGGTTCCAAGCAGGGAAGCAGCACAGTGGGATGAGTGAGGCGGCACGGCGCAGGGCCTGGGCAGGGCTGGTGGCCGGCTGGGAGGGCGCGGGCAGTCCGGACCTCAGGAGTGGGCTCCACGCACGGCCGGGGGTCAGGGGAGGCCCGCCCCTGCTCCTGCCTCCTCGGTGGCGGGCTCCCGTGCTTGTTCTCATGCTCCTCTCCCTGGGAGGCCATCGGGACCAATTCGGGTGGCAGAGTTGAAGCCCGGCATCCTCATCCTGGCGGCCCTCATCTTACCAGGGAGCTGTGGCCTTCGCTTCCCTCTTAGCTGCAGGCTGATGTTTGTGGCGGATGAGCAGGGTGTGTTTCTCGAAAAGCAGCCAGTTGCCCGGTGAGGCCAGGCCGCCTTTTCACTTGGGTGGCCCTGCTTCCTGGGCTGGCACTAAGCTCCCTGCGGTTGAATTTTTTGCTTCATAAAGCTCGAGGGAAGATGTATTTGTGTCCCCGCGTCTGCCCTGACTCCTCCCGGGAGAGAGAAGATGCTACAAGAGGTCTGGGGTTCCTGAGGTCAGAGTGCATTCTGTCGGTCCCCAGGGCTGTGGCTGGGCTGGCCCCTGGCATTGGAGAGGTCACGCGGAATGTTCTCTGTGGGGCTGAGTTTGTCCTTCCCTGCCTTTGGTGGGTGGGACTGTTGGCGCGCCTGTGATTTCCTGGGGAATGAGGCGTCACCCCGCGGGCCTGCTGGGGAAGACCTGGGTTTGGTCCCAGCACTCCCCAAGGGCTGCTCAGGTCACTTTTCTGAGCCTGTGCCAGGGGGGCCACCAGACCACCCTGTGGGAACCCCCTGAAGTGCCCACAGAAGGTCAGTGGGTGGCATCCGAGTGGGCGCCCCAAACCACCCCTTGAGCCAAGTGGCTAAGGCCGAGAAGGGGAGTGATGGGACCTCAGCCCCCCTGGGGTCACTGCCTGTGGCCCAGTGTTTTCCTGGTGGGTGGGCTGGCCTGGGAGGACTGCAGTGGGAGCTGCCGGAGGCCCAGTGTGAGAACTGGGGGTAGGTCTGAGAACCCCTCAAAGCTGCCGTGCCAGAGGAGACACCTCCCAGAAGGGAGCCTCAGGTTGCTCCCCACCCCCGCTCGCCCACCATCTTCCCTCCCCGGCCTGGCAGAGGTGCGAACCCCAAGCTGGCTGTGTCCAAGGGGCTTTCCTCATTACTGCACTTCAGTCTGCGTTGGCTTAATTTGAAAGACTTATTGCCTCTGAGTCAAAACACAAAAATCCCCCTGGATGTGCCACAGTGGCCGTGCTTGCTGTTGAGGGAGGGAGCTAGTGCGTTTTCTGGGTTGGGGGGGTCCCTAATCCTTTGCTTCCTGCCTGCAGCCAGGTGGCTCCTGGGTTTGCAGACCCTGAGCTTCCCCCAACCCAGGGGTCCTCTGGGACAGGTGCTCAGGGTTGGGTGGGCAGCAGGATGATTGCTCGTCCTTTGATCAAGCCACTCCCCTTTGCTGGGAAAGAAGCCTAGCCCCCGACCTCGAGGCCTGAGCACCTGCGGGTGTTGGTGATGCTGGGAACCCTCAGCCTCCAGAGTGCCTCTCCTAAGATGGTCTGCCAGGGTGCGGGCAGAAATTCGTAGCTTGATTTTTTTTTTTTAACCTCTTCCTGTTTAATTTCTATTTTTTTGATGTGTGTTTTCATAATGTATGTCATCTATTGATACAGAAACGAGTATCGTGTATGCATAATATATCTTTTGGGGGATATATGCTTAAAGGTTTGCTAATCTGGTGCATAACCAAAAAAGGCTGGTACATGGTGCTGTGAATGGGGCTCTGGTTTGTGAAGGGAGGGGGCATCCCCAGGGTCCAGGGAAGGCTGTGGTGGGGAAGCGGGCCTGGGAAGGTGCCCCGGGGAAGGAGGGCGTGGGTGGGGATGGCGTGGCAGACAGCAGCATCCTGGCCCCGCTCTGTGCTTGGGCATCATGTGTCATCCCGTGCACGTGGATGCGGGGGCCTGGGCCTGGTGGAACGGGCCCTTGGAGGAATTTGGGGGAGAGGTTTGGTCCGTTTCTTCCACGGTAGACACCATTTCCTAAGGCCTAGACCAAGGGTCATCAAACTCTAAGAGCCAGATGGTAAATATTTAGGCTTTGTGGACCATGTGATCTCTCCATTGCAACTACTCATAGCGAGGAGGAAAGTAGCCAGAGATCGTATGTCAACAAAAGGGCATGGCTGTGTACCAATAAAACTTTTTTATTGACAAAAACTGACAGTGGTCCCACTGGCCCATGGGTCATCGTTGGCCAAACCCCGGCCTGGATTAAGAGGATGGGGCCCAGCGTGGCTCACCCACCAAAAAGCAAGCCCCTGACCTTGCATTCACAAATGAGTACTCCAGCAAGATATGCTTGTGGGATTCGGGGGTATGGCGTGGACCCTGCAGAGAGTTTGTGGAGCTGGAGCAGGTAAATGTCCCTTTCCCTGACCTAGCAGAGCACCCCCAACTCCAGCACATTCTTGCACCAACTCCTCTAGAGCCAGACGATCATAGCAGCGGGAGGAGTCCGGGCCCTGCTCATCGTAGAATCACAAAGCAGCGCTGCAAGATTCAGAGCCCTGCGAACCGGAGTGCCTGGCAGCGTTGTGGGAAAATGTGCTGCAGGAAGAATGTCCCCTTCTCTCAGGTACAGAAGCACCAGTTAACCAGCACCTGCCAGTGTCTGTCCTGTAGGAGGACACTCCGAGCCTTTCTCCGAGCCTTGAGGATGCTAATGGACTTTGTGACTCCAGGAGGAGTCCCCTATTTCCCCCAACTCGGAAGCGAGTTTTCCTTCGACGCTTTATTTTATAGCTGGAGAAACCTAAGGCCCATGGCGGTCGAATGTCTCACTCAGGTGACACAGAGGGCTGGGGATGGTGTCAGGATGGAGTTTCTGCTCGGTCACTTCCCTCCTGGCTCGGGAGAGCCATGGAGTTGAGGTGCCTCCCCCTCGCCCTGATAGAGTCACAGATGCGGGTGTCCTGGGTTGTGCTTCTGGCCACGGTGACATGAAGACAGTTTTGTCCGGGGGGCACTGCGTCCGTTCCTCTCTGGCTTTTCAACTGGGACACTGGTGACATTACGGGGAGGATAACTTTTTGATGGGGGGGGCTGTCCTTGCTCTGGAGGATATTTAGGGTACCAATGGGGCACCTCCCACCCCTGGTCATAGCCATGGCCACAGACATGGCCAAATGTCCCCCGGGGGGGGTGTAAAATCACCCCAATTGAGAACCACTGCTCTTAATTAAGCTAGTAAGCGTGGAACCTGCATTTTCTGGGATCGCTGATCGTGGTAGCAAGTTGTGCTGGCCCTCTGACCGAGTATAGGAGAATCCCCGGGGGGCAGGGCGGTAAGGGAGGCATCCCAGGCAGGAAGCTAGAAGAGTCCCGAAGGTATAAGAATGTACACGGGTGGTTCTGCATTAGGGTTGGGTGCCACCAGTTGAGGGGTTCCTGGATGGGGAGACACAGCTGAAGAGGGAGGCAGAGGTGAAATCCGGAGTGGATGGAGGGCATGCACCCCGGGCGGAGGACTTCACGCCAGGGCAGGACGGAATGAGCTTACAGGCAGAGAGTGATGGAGTGTTCAGGAACGGCGATGTGGGACAGTGGGTGGGATGTAAGAGGAGGGCACGGAACAGTGGGGTGGAGAGTGTTCTGGAAGGTGAGCCTCACAGCCAACCAGAAAGCAGTGCTGGAGTCTGGGAGACCTTGGATGAACGGCCGGAAGGACAGTGAGCTTGGGTGTGGATGGGAGGGCTGTGGACAACATTCTGTGGGTGGTGTCACTCTACAGACGTTTTCCTCCCAAAACTTTGGTGGTATGAAGCTTTTGGAGCCTTTTCCGGGACTGATTCCCAGAGGCTAGGGAGGAAAGTTGCCCTGAGTGACAGACAGCTGATTCGGAGTGGCCCACGAGCAGGTGGCCACGTTTGGGCCGAGAAAGAGAAACCAGACGGTCTGCGTGGGTCTCACACCACTGTCCTGGGTAGGCAGGTAGCCTTTCTCACCAAAGTTTGTTGAACCATTGCTAGGTGTCTGAGTTAGGGCAGGGCATAACACAGACTAACAAGTTCATGGAGAGGAAAGGGACTGCACCTTGTAGTTGGTGGGTTGGTGGGTTAGTTAGTTAGTTAGTTGTTGTTCTCAAGGTGATGTGGAACTTGCAGGGGATTCCGGAGAGTCACCTGGTTCTGTAGTGACAGCCTCCCAGGTAGGTGAGTGGGGTGACCTGACATTGACAGGTGTGTGAGCCGAATGGGGGGCAGCAGGGCTGGGAGGAGCTGGGGAGAGTGAGCCTTTCTGTGACAAAGGGGGCTGAGGTGAGTGTGGAAACAGCCTGTGGGGCCCAGCTCAGAAGTTTGGACTTGAGCCTACAGGCAGGATGGAGCCACCAAAGGCTTTAGAGTGAGGACGTCATGACAGACATCACGCACCTTTGAAGGAGATGGCATGTGCATATTGCTGGGGCTTTTTTCACAAGACGCTCCCAGGAGACGTGACTCGATCTGAATCAGCATTGCTTACAGTTGTCGGTTCTGCACAGAAAAAAATCTGGGGTTTGGTGCTTTCAACCCTCGTGCTTTTCTGTATGTAATTTTTTCCACCATGAAAATAGCTTTATTTTGCCTGCTTACAATGTGCACTCATTGTGAAGACTCTGAGTGATACGTGATACGTCAGTACAAAGAAGTACGAATCACCTGATCCTGAGGTCCCCACATGAACCTGCTGACGCCTGACCGTGCTGGGCTGATGAGACGCACACATTGGTATCTTCAGGCGGACACGTTAGGGAGCGTATTTCGCGTTTGCCTACGACCCGCTTCCCTTTTGTCTCTCTTATCCCCACCCCAAATTGATGGTAACCCGGAGCATGTCTTTCCAGCCTTCTTTTTTTATTTTCACGTTGCAGAGAAATCCGCATAATAAACTTTACCATCTGTCTTAGTCATCTTGGCTTTGCTATAAGAGAGTACCGCAGGCGGGGGGCTTAACCGGTTAGTAGACATGTCTCACGGTTCTGGAGGCTGGACGTCCGAGATCAGGGTGCTGGCAGGTGGGAGCGGCGAGACCCTTCTCCTGGCCGGCACACAGCTGACTTGATGTATACTCACCTGGCGGAGAGATCAGTCATCCCTCCGGGGTTTCTTCTTAGAAGGGCACTAACCCCATTCATCGGGGCTCTCTGCCCTCTTGACCTCAGCACCTCCCAAAAGGCTGTTCTCCTCATATGATCACACTGGGAGTTAGGATTTCAACCTACGCATTTCTGGGGGACGCACCCTGAGAGTCCAGAGCACATCTTAACCGTTTTTAAGTGTATGGTTCAGTAGCATTATGCACGTTTACGGGGTTTTACATCCACTGGCAACATCCGTCTCTAGAACGCTTCATCTTGTAAAACTGAAACTGTCCTCATTAAACAACGACTCCCTCTCTCTCACACACACACACACACACACACACCCCAAACTTGGGCAGCCACCATTCTAATTTCTTTCTTTTTTCTTTTAAAAATTCAATTTTATTTCTCATTTTTATTTTTTATTTTTTTAGATTTTTATTTATTTATTTATTTGACAGAGAGAGAGAGAGAGAGACAGCAAGAGAGGGAACACAAGCAGGGGGAGTGGGAGAGGGAGAAGCAGGCTCCTGGCCGAGCAGGGAGCCCAGTGCGAGGTTCAATCCCAGGACCGAGGGATCATGACCTGAGCCGAAGGCAGGCGCTTAATGACTGAGCCACCCAGGCGCCCCTATTTCTCATTTTTAAAAAGATTTCTTTATTTATTTGATAGAGAGTGGCAGGGGGGAGGAGCAGAGGGAGAGAATCTTCAAGCAGGCTGCCCGCCAAGCACGGAGCCCGACACGGGGCTCGATCTCATGACCCATGAGATCATGACCTGAGCTGAAACCAAGAGTCGGACGCTTCACCGACCGAGCCACCCAGGTGCACCTATTTCTAATTTTTTTTTTTAATTTTTTTTTAAGTTTTATTTATTTATTTGAGAGAGAGAGAGAGAGAGAGAGCACGAGCAGGGGAGTAGGGAGAAGCAGGCTCCCCGTCAAGCAGGGAGCCCGATGCGGGGCTCGATCCCAGGATCTGGGATCATGACCTAAGCTGAAGGCAGACACTTAACCAACTGAGCCGCCCAGGCACCCCTATTTCTAATTTTTTTTTTTAAGATTTTATTTATTTGACAGAGAGAGACACAGTGAGAGAGGGAATACAAGCAGGGGGAATGGGAGAGGGAGAAGCAGGCTTCCCGCCAAGCAGGGAGCCCGACGTGGGGCTTGATCCCAGGACCCTGGGATCATGACCTGAGCTGAAGGCAGACGCTTAACGACTGAACCACCCAGGCGCCCCTCTAATTTTTAATATAAGCAAAAATTGTAACATTTTGAATCATTTGTAGGGTTCAAAATTCCAAAGGTAGATAGTGGAAAGTCTCCCCCCATCGGCTCCTGTTCTGCAGACACCCCGGTCCCCTCCATAGAGCGTCAAGTATAATCATTTTCTTGGGGAGGGGTCCATCCAGATCTGCTGTGCATATGTAACCATGCATGTAATACACTCTTTTCCTCTTTCTCCCTGAAATGGTGACACACTGTATTATACTCTATTGTACTTTGCTTTAGAGAAATAGTCCTGGGGCTTATGTTGGGGCTCCCACACCCTTCCAGATCACTCTCTGCCGTGCCCCGTGCTGCCCCCAGCCCTAGGGGCTGCACCAGTGGAACACCTTGAGGGTCTCCCTTTCCCTCTGGCTTCCGGCTGGGATCAGCAGGTGGGAGCTCAGAGGGAGGGAGGAGAAGAACGAAGTCGGGATGGACCCTGTGAGGTCCCTGTGAGGTCCCTCGCGCTGGCTGTGTCCGTCTATAGGCCTCTGCTGCCTTCCAGCATACCACCAGATTCTTCTGGAATACCTGTGCTTAGGTTGGAAGTTTGTCCTTTGGGCATGGGGTGGGTGAGAACCTGCTGTCCTAACCCCCCGATGGCAGCAGTCTCCCCTTCTGGACTCCTTCCTGCCTGTTGACACTTTTTTTTTTTTAATAGAATAGCTTTTTAAAAAATCATTTTTAAAATTTATTTATTTTTCATCATGGAAGTGTTCTCTGTTATCCCCATTCCCCGCCCCCACCCCACTGCCATTCTCCTTTCTGTCCCTAAGAATCCGACTCCTCTGGAAACCTCGGGTAAGTGGAATCATACAATCCTCGTCTTTTCATGTCTGGTTTATTTCACTTAGCATCCCGTCCTCAAGCGCCATACGCACTCCTGCGTGTGACAGGTTTTCCTTCCTGTTTAAGGCTGAATAGTACTCCGTTGTGTGCGTGTCCCACATTTCGATTCTCCGTTCACCCATCAAGGGATGCTCATGTTGCTTCCACTTTTTAGCTCTGTGAACAATGCTGCCGTTAACACAGGCGTATAAGTGTCTGTTTGAGACCCTGCCGTCAGTTGTTTTGGGTATATCACCAGAAGTGGGGTTGCTTGGTCGTCTGGTAAATCTATTTTTAGTTTTCTGGAGGAACTGCAATACGGTTTTCTGCAAGAGCTTCACCACGTTTATGTTCCCACCAAGATGGTACAGGGGTTCCAATTCTCCACATCCTTTCCAACAGTGTTATCTTCTAGTTGTTTTTACTTTAACATAACCCTTTTGTTGAAGGTTAATACACCCCAGAGAGCTCCACACCTCCCTGCCTGCCCATTATCTTTGGGGACAGCATTCTTTCGTTAAAACGGGTTCGCCTTCCATATTCCCCATTGCTCTTCTCTCTAAATGCACGTGGAAATGCCTCCAGGATCACTGGTATGGGTCTACCTTGTTTTTTTTTAATTTTCATTTTTTATTTAAATTCAATTTAGTTAACATATAGTGTGTTATTAGTTTCAGGGGTAGAGTTCAGTGACTCATCAGTTGAATAGAACACCCAGTGCTCATTCCATCACGTGCCCTCCTTCATGCCCATCACCCAGTTACCCCATCCCCCCAGCCCCTCCCCTCCAGAAACCCTCAGTTTGTTTCCTGTGGTTTATATCCCTTTCTATTTTCATCTTATTTTATTTTTCCTTCCCTTCCTCCATGTTCATTTGTTTGTTTCTTAAATTCCACGTATCAGTGAGATCATATGATACTTGTGTTTCTCTGATTGACTTATTTCGCTTAGCATAATACCCTCTAGTTCCATCCACTACATTGCAAATGGCAAGATTTCATATTTTTGATGGCTGAGTAGTATTCCATTGTATATATAGACCACATCCTCTTTATCCATTCCTCTGTCGATGGACATCTGGGCTCTTTCCGTAGTTTGGCACTTGTGGACATTGCTGCTATGAACATTGGGGTGCAGGTGCCCCTTCGAATCACTATTTTTGTATCCTTTGGATAAATGCCTGGCTGTGCAATTGCTGGGTTGTAGGGTAAACCTTATTTTTTAAATTGCTGCGCAGTGGTTCATAGTACAGATGTTCTGGAGTTGTCCTCCTGATGACACTTCCATCAAGGACAATACACTTAATTTGGAGCAGCGGACAATGGCAGTGCTTCTGTAATAAACACCCCATGCACACAGCCTGAGTATGGGCGCTTTCATTCTTATGGGCCCAAGCCCCAGGAGTGTAATTGCTGGGATGATTTCTGTTTCGATTTTGTCTCCCCAAAGCTGCGCCAGTTCAGACCACACCGGCCACATGGACGTCCTCTCCTCTCTCCCCACCAGGAGTAGGCATGATTTCTGCATTGACTATGTAGAAACCTGGGGGTACAAACTGATAGCTCATTATTACTTCGGTTCTGTGTGTCTCTGCCTACCAGGGAGGTCGGGCATCTCTTCATACAAGTGTATTTGCCATTTGCATTTACCTTTTCCCCCGAATTGCCTATTCAAGTCCTCTGGCCATTTGACCATTGTGCAGGAAAAGGACCAGAAACAAGTGTGACAAACTGTTGACAGCTGTTCATTTTAGGTGTTGAAAATACGTGCCCCTTGTACACATTTTTGAATTACAAATTCTCAAAATGAAGAAAGCCATTGAAATGAGAGCTAAACGGGAGACTGGTTGTGTGGGCTGGATCGGAGAGACGCTGTAGGCAGGGAGGCCAGTCTGGGGACTCTTGCGGTTGCCTTGCCGGTGATGGTGACTTAAACATGAGCGTGGGGACAGATTGGAGCAATTATGGGGGGAAGGAGTTTACACCATTTGGTGCCAACGTGGGAAGCCAAGAAGAAGAGGAGTCCAGAGAAGTGTGAGGGGTTTGAATCTGGGTGACCGATGGGGAGGATGAGGACAGAAATTGGCAAAGATGTGGAGGCTGGGAGGGACCCACGTCTGAGTCAGGGTGGGGAGGGGGCAGCTGCGGGGGGGGGGGGGGGCAGGGTTGCCATTAGAGTGATACTATTTGCTGGATGTGTCAAGGTCAAGGGGAGATGCTCCCTAGAGGCGGGAGAGCAGAGGACCCCAGGGAGGGAGGGACCGTCAAGAACATGTGTGTTTAAGGGGCAGGAGGAAGACCGGCAGGGAAGCTGGGGTGGGAGCCTCGCCGAGCAGGAAACCAGTGTTTCAAGGTCAAGGTCGTGGTCGGTATTTTCACACGCGGTTGAGAGGCAGAGAAGATGCTCTTTGGGGCTCGATTTATTGATGAGGAGGTCATGACTTTAGAAGAGCACTTTCCTGAAGCGGCTGAGGCCTGAAGTCAGCATGTTAGATTCTGCAGCCTGAGCGCTCGGAGGGTGAGAGGCCACAGGAAGTGTGGTGGTGGCAGGAGAGGGCGACGAGTCCATGCGGCACCCTGGGCCGGTGGCACTCCACTCAGCTTCCGTGCTCTTGAGCTGGGAGCGAGGACCGAGCTGCCCTTGCAGCCCATGCGGGGCGCCAGCCACCCCAGGTGTCTCGCAGGTCCCTAGTCCAGAGCGGAATCTGCCGGAAGCCACCTTCCTGTGAGAACCTCAAGAACCTTAGTCTCCTTGTTGCAGCGTCTGTTCCCAGAGCGGCCCCGAGGGACCAGGGGAGACATGAGTCATTTCCTGGACAGCAACCTGTCCCAGCTTCTTAGCCATTTTGGGCTCGGCCTTCCATAAATTATCTTCCTTTTCAAGCCCACTTGTAGCTCCTACCAGTCCTGCCTCCCTGTCAGGTTTGTGAGGCACCCACGGTGTGAAATAGCAGGTGAGCGCCCCCCGGCCCCCCGGCTCCCCAGACCCCCCCACGGCCTGGGCCCAGAAGCAGCCTGCCAGTAGCCAAGCCCTTCTTTTCCTTATTCTGAGAGGAAGGGAGGTTGGCAGAGAGGTCTAAGGAGCCCGTTAGCCAAATAAATGGTGACATTCTATCTCTGCTTGGGCCGATTTCCCCCTCCGGCTTGGCTCCTGGGAAAACAGCTCCATGTGTGGATAGCCTTGGCCACAGTTGGCTGAGGGAGGCGGGTGGGGCGCGGCCAGGGCGGGCTGGCCACACGCCTTCGCCTTGTTCAGCATTTGTTCTAGTAGCTCGGGGTGAGGGGACCCCGCTTTCCTCACTTAATTTTCCTATGCCTCAGGTTTTTCTTATTTTCATACAAGACAAAGCATTTTTTAAAAGATTTATTTTATTTATTTGAGAGAGAGAGAGAGAGAGAGCGCACGTGCACAGAGGGGAGGGGCAGAGGGAGAGGGAGAGAGAGAATCCCAAGCAGACTCCCCAGCCGGCGCGGAGCCCAAAGCGGGGCTCGATCCCATGACCCCGAGATCATGACCCAAGCCAAAAATCAAGAGCCGGACACTTCACCAACTGAGCCACTCAGGTGCCTCTAAAGTGTACATAACATAAAATTTATTGTTTTTACTACTTTTAAGTGCACAGTTCAGTGGCATCAAGCACATTCGCCCTGCTGTGCAACTCTCGCCACCATCCACCCGCAGAACTGTCTCGTCTTCCCCAGCTGAAACTCTGTCCCCATGAGACACAAACTCCCCTTCCCGTTCTGCAGCCCCTGCGCCCACCATTGCACTTCCCGGCCATGAATCTGACCACTCTAGGGGCCTCATAGAAGTGGGGTCATCAGTAGTTGTCTTTTTGTGACTGGCTTCTTTCACTGGGCGTTGTGTCCTCAAGGTTCATCCCTGTTACAACACGTGTCAGAACGACCTTCCTTTTTAGGGCTGAATACTGTTCCATTGTGTGGATCTTCCACACTTCGCTTTTCCGTTCATTTGTCCGTGGACACTTGGCTTGCTTCCACCATTTAGCTGTTGTGAATAGTGCTTCTGTGCACGTGGCTGTGCAAATATCTGCTTGAGATCCTGTTTTCGATTCTTTTGAGCATATGCCCAGCAGTGGAGTTGCTGGGTTGAATGTTACTGGTAATTTTGTTTCATTTTTTGAGGATGCCCCATACTATCTATCACAGCAGCAGTACCCTTTTATAAAACGAAGCATTTTGACTGGGTGGTCTTTAAGATCTCTTTGTGCTTTAAAAGAAGGTGGTGGTTCTCTGGTTCTGTGGTCAGTGGCTGGAAGATGATCTTTGGAGTTTGGATTTGACCACCGATCATGTGACCAATAATTATTATGCCAGCTAATGCATTAATATGTGTCAAGGGCAAAGTGCCTCAAAGTGTCCCCCTCGTGGTGAGGTCTGTGTGAACATCTGGTACTGTTTGAGTTGAGGACCCACTGTGTGCTGGGAAATGTTGGCCTCTTCACATATATTACTGTCTTTGCTTCTCTTCGCCCTCTTGCAGGCTACGTATTCACTACTCTTGTTTTCCTGGGTGAAAAATTAGCAATGCTTTCTCATGCTGTTGGTTGCAAGTGGTATTTCTTGGCTTGATAACGCACTTCAAATTTTGTTTACCTAAAAGAAATATTCTGGGGCGCCTGGGTGGCTCAGTTGGTTAAGCGTCTGCCTTCGGCTCAGGTCATGATCCCAGGGTCCTGGGATCGGGCCCTGCATCGGGCTCCCTGCTCAGTGGGGAGCCTGATTCTCCCTCTCTCTCTGCAGCTTCCCCTGCTTGTGCTCTCCCTCTCTGTCTGTCTGTCAAATAAATAAATGAAATCTTAAAAAAAAAAAATTCTAATCTTCCTTCCTGGTTCTATTTTTTTTTTTTTTTAAAGATTTCATTTATTTATTTGACAGAGAGAGAGACAGCGAGAGAGGGAACACAAGCAGGGGGAGTGGGAGAGGGAGAAGCAGGCTTCCCGCAGGGCAGGGAGCCCGATGCGGGGCTCGATCCCAGGACCCTGGGATCATGACCCGAGGGAAAGGCAGACGCTTAACCGCTGAGTCACCCGGACGCCCCCTTCCTTCCTGGTTCTTAATCTGCCTCCTCCAAAGTAAAAGAAAGAAAGCAAGAAGCATTCAAGGAAGTGTTTGGGGCAGTGCACACGGTCCCCAAACCTTGAGACAATAAAAGGGCATCGGTTGCTATGTTTATGGAGTCACAGCACTTCTCGTTAAGCAGAGCGACTGGAAGCTCTCCGTGGCAAGAGGGGACATTCATGAGCTTTCCGTTTAGAGTGCTTTCTGGAAGCCCAGGGTGCAGGATGAACTTTCTGATCTGATGCCTCCCCAGCTGGTCCCGGTGCCTGAGTCCTGACGCCCTAGAGTGGCATTCAAGGCCCTGGCCATCCTGCTCCAGACCCTGTCTCACGCGCATGCTCGCTAATTATTGCCCTAAATGCTCCTGCCGCATTGACCTCCCTCGGGTTCCCAAATACGCCATCACCACGGGCCGGGTTCTCGGCCCAGAATGTCTCCCCTGCCTGCCTCCCTCAGCTCACCTCTGTTATTAAAACCCCAGCCCTCCGTCAGGACCCCTCAAGGGACACAGCCCTGCGAATCCCGCCCCTCGTCTGCCCACACGCTGCCCGCCCCCCACCTGTCCCTGCAGCCCCTGCAGCTCGTGCACCTGCTTCTGCTGTGACTCTCCTGTGAGGCTGCCGACAGCCGTGGTGTGTTTGCCTCAGTCTCCCCACCCCGGGCTCTGCCCTGCGGGGCAGGCAAAGCGTCCCATTTGCCGGACGGATCATTAGTGGTAAGAAAAGGGCAAGGGTGTGTCAAGGAGCTTTTTTACTTTTCCCTGACGGTTTTACGTTTTTCCTTCACCGTGTGAGGAGAAAACTACAGCGGGAAAGCCAATTGATGGGTTTTTAAACAGGAGACACGGCTCAGTGACATCTTCCCTAGCTGGGCTCCTGTGGGGGAAAGGAGCGATGGTGCCTTGCCCACGGGGAGAGTCCTCAAGGGATGAAGGGGAACGGGGTCTCCAAGGAGGGCCTGGGGTCTTAGTCCAGTGATTCTTGGCCCCTTCACTTACCCCTCTCAGAACAAAGTCCACACCTGAGGGTCTGGAAGAAACCACTCAAGTGAGTGGGGGGAGGAGCTTTCTGGTAGTTTCTGTCTGGTTGTCCTAGAAATGCTCCATTGCAATTCCCAGCATGTCAGAGTGGGGATCTGAGACTCACTCCATGCCGGTCAGCCCCGCCCCCCATCCTGAAAGAACAGCTCTGTGACGGGGGCGGGGTGGGGCGGAACTTGGCCCCTGGTCCCTCTTAAGACAAGCAGGGACGTGGCCAGGTGGGGCAGGGAGCCTGGGAGGTTGGCTCCTGATACTCAGGGGAGCCAGACCTTCACCTCCAAAGGTACTGGTTTCTTTTAAAAGGGGAGGGGGCACCCCTCAAGGCGCTGGGTCCTACCCGCGGAGCTGCCACAGCCGCTGGTACCCCCCTCTGCCCAGAGCACGGACCAGATGGGAACCTTGCACTGGCCAGGGGACCCCTCTCTGGCCCTGGAGCCACTGGCCTGCCTGGTCCCTGAGGTCCTTGGCTTGTCTTAACTTCAAGACCTCCCTGGTTTGGGGATGGAAAACCCCCTCTGTGGGGGTGAGAGAGCAGGGCGAGGCTGGGGATGGGCAGAGGTGCACCCCAGCTCTCTGCTACCCCTCTCCCCTCCGGTCGCAAGCGCTCCCCCTCCTGCCTGGCTTGGGAAAGAGTCCCCTGATCAGCAGCCACTCTGGGCAGCTCCCACTCACATCCTCAGCCCTGCCCTCCTGATGGGAACACTCTGGCTCTACTTGGGGCCCCATGTGGACATTTGTTAAGAGTTCGGGGCCTCCAGCCTCCCACCTCCTGTTCTTGTCCTTCCTTTGCCATGTCATCCTGTCTCTGTGTTTCTGTCCCTCTGTCTCTCTGTCTGTGTCTCTGTCTCTCTGTGTCTGTTTCTGTCTTACTGCTTCTGTGTGTCTCTCTCTATCTCTATGTCTCTCCTGTGTCTCTGTGTCTTCTGTCTCTGTGCCCCGGGAGGCCCCCCGAAGCCAGGGTGGGCTCTTCTAGCCTGAGACCAGCATGACTAAACTAACACTGGGGAAAACCTGCCCCGTGTGCCTTGTGGGGTGGGGTGGGGTAGGGTAATTCCAGAGGGTGAGACAGATATTCTAGTGGCCCCCTTCCTTTTGCTGGGGGTTTGGACCTGCTGCCATGTTCCCTGTCCAGAGTTAGCAGTCTGTCCCTTGCAGGGAAATGGGGGAGGCTCCCACCTTCTCAGTGTGGAAGTAGGGGAGAGAAAGCATGGCTTGAATCAGTGCTGGAAAATATTAAAGGCTCGGGTATAAATCCACGGTGGGGGAGGGTGGGGGCAGAAAACCCCTCCTTGCATGTGCCCCTCCCCCCACCACCTGAGGGACACCTAGAGACAGGGGGTGAGGAGTATCCCTCCCAGCTCCTCCCCTACCCTCTTCCCTCCAAGTGCCCCTCCAGTTTCTGCTCACGGGGACACAGCCGAGGCCCCGGCCATGAGGCACCTCCGCCTGGGGGAGACCCAACTGCCTGGGGTTCTGGGTCTGCTCTGACGGGAGGCAGGTGGGGATCAGTGCCCAGACTGGGCCTGAAGTACCCCCCCGCCCCCGAGGATGGCCTTGGGGGGATGGCCGTGGCCTGGATGTGATCCTGGCCCATCTCCCGCCAGCCCTGCCTGGAGCCCTGTAAGCTGGTGAGTTTCTGTTCATTTCACGGCAAGTTGTTTGGGGACAAGAGAGCTGGTCGTTGGCGGAAGGGGGCCGGGAAGGCGGCTAAGGGAACACTGCTGTCATGAGGCTGCCCCCGCGGGCCAGGCTGGGGTCTACGAGGACGTCACCTCCACCGCTGCCAAGCTGGGCCCACCTGTCATTTTGAAACCTTGACTTACTGGCTACTGAAATGGGTACAGCATCTGCGTGAGGTTCTGCCTTTGCCCCATTTCCTCTGTGACTTCCAGCCTTGCTTTTCTGGGCTTCCCTGAAGGGGGTGGAGGGAGGGTCCCCGGGTCTCGGAGGGTGCAGCAGCAGAGCAGGAAGGGAACGGGTTACGAAGTGGCCTCCCCTTGGGCCCACAGCCTCCCTTCTGGAGGGCTTTTAAAAACTGGCCCTATTACCTTGTAATTGTTCCCAGCAGCGAGGAGCGAGCCTGTGGAGGAGCGGCTCCAGTGTTTGTTTTGCCTTCTGTGTTCTCCAGGCCGGTGGTAACCAAGGGCCGCTTCCCCTTGGTGACGGTGGAGCTCACTCAGGCCAGGGCTGATCCAGCCCCGGCAAGGGAGGCCCGGGGGACCTGCGGGCCTGGCCACTGGCAGGGAGGGCACCCTGCTCCCAGGGCTCCGGGGGCTGCCTCCACTCCTCAGTTCTGCTCCCAGCCTGAGGGCCCGTGGGCTTCTCTCCCGACGCTTTCCCCGGTCACTGGCCCGAAACAATTCCAGAACTCTGGATCTGCCGGTAGGTGTCCAGGAGACCGTGAGGCCACTTGCTGGCGGGCCGTGTGGGGGCGGCTCTCGGGCAGGGCTGTGGGCCTCAGCCAGGATGCTCCTCGGGGCCACAAGGGACCCGCATTCTAGGTTCTGGCAGGACCCGGGGTCCAGAGGTGACTCCGGGGGGGGAGTTTTGCGGGAGAAGGAGATGTGCGGGAGGCTGACCGGGGACGGCTCTGTGACCAAGGATGCCAGGACAGACAGAGGGACGTGATTCCAGCGGGTGGGGTTGTTTGAAGTGAAAGGGTTGGCATCGCCACAGGTGTGGCTGCAAGAATGCATGAGGCTCCCGGAGGGTGGCGAGGCTGGCGTGGCTAGTTGGTGAGGTGCGGATACTTGGAGAGCTGAGGAGGCCTTGGAGGGAGGGCAGAAGGGAGCCCCTGATGAACTGTGAGCAGAGGAGGGGTCTGGAGTGGTGTCACCAAAACCTTGGTCTTCCCAGACCCCGAGTGGCCGGGGCCTTCTAGAAGGTGCGGGCCAGGGACTCTACAGCCTGTTTTATGTGCCCCTGCTCCGGGAGATCCGGCAGAAGGACGGGGCCCTGACAGGCTCTGCCCATCCCTTCTGTGAAGCTTGTCGGCTTCTAGATTTGGTTTGTCAGGAGCCAGTGCTATCTCAGGATTGCTTCCTGGAGAGGGGCGGGCGCCCCTCTGTCTTCTTTCTGATGCGTGTTCCCTCCGGGCCTCTGCCTTGGGGAGGGCCCGCTCCACAGCCGGCCCGGGACCTGGGCGCAGAGCACCTGGGGAGGGCCCGAGACTCTGCATTTGCAGCCAGCTCCAGGCATCACCAGATGCGGGGCGCGGGGCGACTGTTCCCTGGCCCTGGAAGGGGCTGTGTTCTCGGGGAAGGAGTTGGACGGCCCCGCGTGCAGGACCGCAGTCATGTCTGGTTTTCCGTTTGGGGGCCCCGGAGACGGGGTGCCATCAATCAGGAGAGGTGGGCAATGTGGGTGGGGGCCGGGCAGGGCGCGTGGGGACCGGCCCGAGCTGCGCCGTCCGCCTTTCACACGGATTCCTTCCACCGGCCCAGCTGCCGATACTATTAAACCTCTGTGATTCACTCCAGCGCGTTTCAAGGGAAGGCGTTGTGTTACGAAAACGTGGGTCCCGGCCGCTTGTTTTGTTGGCAGGTCTTGCTGCCTCAGCAGAAAAGAGGCGCTCTTGATATGGGAACGGAAACTTGGGACGGCCTTAGAAATATCCAGTGTGTTCGGCGGGAGAGAAAAGCTGTGGTCTTCCTCCAGCTGTGGAAACTCGCTGCCCAGCCAGGAAGGCAGTCCCGGGGCCGGCCACAGCGGGGAGGGGGGCGGCAGAGGGGTCCCCACACTGGGGTCTGTGGTCTGAGCTGCGCGTGGCCGTGACCTTGAGGGGCGTGGGGCGTGTCCTCTGCCCTCCCCTTTCCCTGTGAAGGTAACCTGCTGCTGGTTGTGTTTTATGGCAAGTCCGGCCTGCAGAGGAAGTACCTTTCTGAAGGCGGTCTGGCTGATGTTGCCGAGGCGAGCACGTGTGATGTGCACCTGCAGCCCTCATGGGGACCTAGGACCAGAGGGACCGGGCCCAGCCCGGATGGCCGATCCTGGACTTGCTTATGTTTCCAAAGTTGTGCTGATGAGCTTGCTGGAGAAGCAAACACATTCATTCTGGCTGCTTCTTCCCTCTGCCCTGATTGCCCTCCAGGACTAGCCCATTAAATGGATATCAGGCCAATTTCCCTTTTTCCCACTTCCCCTTTCTTCCTTTTGCGTTCTCAGATGTGATAGGTGGGATAGACTCAACCCAATCAAAGTTGCTCTCTCAAGTGGGATAGACTCAGCCCAGGTCCAAATTGCTTTCCCAAGAAACTTCTCCAGATGCGTGTGTCCCGGCCACCTGGCTTCAGCAGAGCCCAGGACACCGCAGGCCCACCCCCGCAGCTGCCACCGTGTCCTGGGGCAGGCACCACCGGGACGTTGGGGAGGCACCGGGGGAGTGTCCGGTAGGGGCAGACCTCTGCTGGCCTTGCGGCATGGGCACCTGAGGGCTTCCTGAGGAGGCCTCTCCCCTCATTAATGAGCCTGAGCTGGGGAGAGGCAGCCGCCGAGGTGAGTCACCGACACCCCGAGGCAGCTGCTCTCTGTGGCCGTGCTGTGGCTGCATGCACTGGAGAGCTACCAGAGATGCTCTCCCCAGAAACCCTCCCGCTTCCCTCCCTCTCTTCCTTCCTTCCTTCTCCTCAAACCCCTAAATTACAAATGCATCACCAGTGTTGGGTCTTTATTAAGTGCCAGGCTTTCTATGGGCTCCTCATTTAATCCTCAAAGCAAACCCATGACGTTAAGCAGTCATCCCCGCCCCCCCCCCCCAATTCCAGTGGAGGAGGAACCTGAGGCTCAGAGAGGGTAGAGAACTGGCCCAGGGTCTCCCAGCTCATGGAGCTGAAGCTTAAGCCCAAGTGGCCCAACTCCAGACTGCCTGTGTCTTCTCCAAAGGCAGCTAAACAGGTTGCCCTTGACTGATTCTGTTTCAGTTCCAAGAAGTCTTGGATAGAGGCAGTGGGGCTACTCAGATGACGGTCCCAAGAGGGCCAGCTGGGCCCTTGGGGTCATTGTGGCCCACCCAAATTTTGTAGATTCAGGAACTGGATTATTTTCCCCCAGTGTCTCCAATTTTGATACCATTTAGAGATAGCTACCAAACTCACAAGAGACTGAGGTATAAACCTGAGTAATTTGTTCATATACAATAAGGAGTAGGACAGTCAAGTGTGCTAAAGATTTGTGTCACCTCTACAAGTGGCAAATGGGAAGCACAGAACCAGAGCTCAGGGAAGCTGGCTGAATGGCCCTCCTGTTTTGTAACTGGATATCTCTGCTGTCACCATAGGGGTAGATATAACAAGAGCTGGAGTCCTTGGGTCCGTAGGTTAGGCCGCCATCTTCCCAGGTTCTGGGTCTGTGTTCTCACTCACCACCAGCTTCTTTAAACAAGCCCTTTCATCAACAAGCCCTTTCATTAGACAAGGCCTAATATCACCTACTGGGTGATCATTCATTTTGGTTACATTCTGGATCCTGTGCTTCTCCCACCCTTAGGTTCAAGCTGCATCCTTGCATTGACACCTCAGCTCGTCTCCCTGCTTCCACTCTGCTGCCAACAGCCTCTTCTCAACACAGCAGCCTAAAAGGATCCTGTTAGAGCAGAAGTCACACTGGGTCCTCTGCCTGCTCAAAGTTCTCTGCTGGTTTCTCATCACACTGAAAACAGAATCCAGAGTCCTGACTCCGGCCCGCAAGGCCCGTGTGCCTGCCCTCTGCATAGCTCTTACCCTGCCTCCTTCCACAGCCTCCCTTCCCCGCGCTCCAACCCTAGGGCCCCTCTGTTATTCTCCCAGCATGCCAAGCGTGCTTCCACCTCAGGGCCTTTGCACCTCCTGTTCCCTCTGCCCAGAATGTTCTTCCTCTGGAGCAGGTGTGTGCTTTTCTCCCTTCCTTCATCCAGGTCTCTGTCCACATCTCACGGTGTCAGAGAAACCTTCCCTTACCACCTGCTCCCATTACTTGCTCTGTCCTCACTACTCTGCCTTATTTTTCTTTGACACGTATTACTTGACCCTGCATTAGATATTTATTCATTCAACACTTATTTATTAGCACCTACTATGCCCCAGGCACTGTTCTAGGCCTGGGGCTGCCACAGTGAACACAACAGATACAAATCTCTGCCCTCGAAGTTTCCATTAATTGTTCAAAGGATTGCTATCCATCTCCCCCACTAGACTAAGCTCCACGAAGGCGATGATTTCTACCTGTACGTACATAGTAGGTGCCTAATAAATATTTTTGGAATGAATGCTGATCATAAGGCGTCTTATTTGGACTTGGGTGTTTTCCACGTGTTCATCAGCTGAACATGTAGGGACCACCTCTGAGGTTGGATCACTTCTGCAGGCCACTGTCTTGCTGATTTTGCCCATTCTTACCGCTTTCCACCCGGGGAAGATGCTCTCTGCCCGCGTCGGTTGAACACTATCCCACTCTCCTAAACACCGACCATGTGTGGCCCATGCTTTTGAATTATCCACAAAGTTGGGGTCCTCAGGGACTAGGGAACAAAGAAAGGATCTTGGGAAGCCCGTGTCCGCCCCCCCCACCAGGGCTCAGCAGGTACTTGTGGGATGGGGTGAGTATGCAACCCGGATATTTTGTAAGCACCTGCTGTATGCACATAGGCCTTGAGCGTGGTCCTGTTTTCCCCAACTTCCCATGTTTTTCATAGTGAGTCCGGCCAGAGAGGGTTGGTGGGAGAGGGGGGCGCCCAGCCCGCGAGGCTTAGGTCTCTCCAGGTCTGTGAGCGAGAATCCCCAAGAGAATCCAGAAACTCAGCCCATGAGAACAGGTTTTCATGTGGCGACAGGTCTGGTCCAACCGTGCACCAGCCTGGGCCAAAGCCCTGCTTTGCAGTGCGGCATTGCAACTGACAGGCGGGCACCAGCGTCCTCGGCGGAGGGTGTGAGCAGGATCTGCCCCACGAGGACGGTTTCCTGGTATCGCAAAGCAGGGCCTCTGCCAACTTGGCATGGCCTCGGGGTGTTGACCTGCTCTGTGCAAAAGCAGGGGCCTGGGAGCTCTAGCGTGGCCCTCCTCACCCCACCTCGGTCCCTGAGCGGGGAGTGTGCAGGCAGCGATCACCGGGATGTGGGGGTCCTTCCGTGGCCTCATCCTCAGGCCGGGGCGCTTCTGCGTCTGTTGTCCGCCCGTCCCCCCACCACGTTTTGGGTGCAGGCACGGAGATGCAGGCACGCACTCCAGATTCCTCCAGAGAAACTCGATCTACAGGTGCCGGGTCCAGGTGGCGGGCATGCCAAACCGCGGCTCTGCGCTTTTTCTTGTGGAGGAAGGAAAGGGGGTGGGGTGGGGAGCCCTGAGCGCCAGCGGCCCGGCTCTAGAAGACTCCTTACTCCCCTCATATGAGTGTCATTGGCCGTGTCCCTGCTTGGAACCCTGGCTAACAGGCCTCCTTCCGCCAGCCGGACCTCTTCAAGCTCCGGGCCTCCCTCAGCTCTGCAGCCCCTCCCACACCCACCTCCTGCCGTGTGGATTTTGGACAGGTGGACGTTTTCCATCCATGTATGCTTTTTTTTGTTTGTCCAGGTGAAATGCGCATAATATAACAACGGTTTTAAAGAGTCCCATTCAGCAGCATTTAGTACGTTCATGATGCTGTGCAGCCACGACCTCTGGCTAGTTCCAGAACATTCTTATCCCCCCGAAAAGAGGCCCTGACTCGTTAGCAATCACTCCCACTCCCCGCCCCCCCTTCCCTGGCCCCTGGCAGCCACCAGTATGCTTTCTGTCTCTATGGAGTCACGTATTCTGGCTTTATCATATCAGTGGGCTCCTACCATATGTGACCTTTAATTATATCTGGTTTCTTTCACTCAGCATCATTTCATTTGAGGTTCGTCCAGGTTGTAGCATGTGTCAGTCCTCTATCCTTCTTCATGGCTGAATAATGTTCCATTGTGTGTATAATCCACAGTTGGCTTACCCATTCATCCACTGATGGGCATGGGGGTTCATCCATGTATGTTTTTGCAACAGTAATAAAACAACAGTAAAGAACTTTGAAAGAAAGGGAAATTCATAAGCACATCACCCGAAACACAGACACGTTTTCAATTTTCTGGGTTCCTTTTCTTCCCTTTTCCCATGCATGCCTGTATAGTACTTTCTAGATTTCACTCTTAGGGCAGATATAGTTGGTGTTCATCATTTCACTTGCCATCGCAAACCTTTTTCCTTGCCTCTCCTCCTGCAGTGGTCCTTCCAGCCGGCATCTTTGACGACTGCGTAGTACTTACTCCCTAGGAGCCCTAGCTGGGGAGGCCGCTTCCTGCCTCCTTGCCTTACCCCCCACTCCTCTCCATGACAAGGTGGTGCCGTGGGGATCTGGCACCTGGACCCTTCGGCCAGCCTGGAAGTTCAGGATTGATTGATTCGCTGCCTTTGGACTTGCTGAGACCCCTCTTGTCCAGTTGGTGGCCCAGGATGTTCAGGACTTTCCAGGTGGACAGGAGAGGAGGAGGAGGTCCAGCAACATAGAACAGGAAGTCTGTGAGCCATCGTGGCTTTAGAAGTAGGGCTAAGTCCTTTTGTCGGCTGACCTGTGAGGCGTGGGGATTTACCTCTCCCTCAGCATCCTGTTCAGTTCCGTGAAATCACACACAGGGAATGGTGATTAGGTTACACCAGGAGACACAAGGCCTGATTCCTTTTAGAATCCTTTCCAAGTTCCTTGGCTGCAGTCCAGTTGAGGTCCAGGTGACAAGCCTTCAGTCTGGCTAGCCGTGCAGAAATCTGAGCACCTTTCAGCCCCCATGGCCCGTTCAAAGACCAGGAAGCGCGGTGGGAGGTTGCTTTGACATTTGATCTTCTTCTACTAAAAATGGACAGTGGGGTGGGGACTCTGAGGTCTGAGACTTTGAGAGTGATGAGGGAAGAGGGGGCCACGAACTCATGAGAGGAAGCTACTTTAAGACCACCCTGCTGTGGGAAATCCCTAACCCCCACACGGGACCATTACTACAAGCAACCTCCACATTCGTCTCTACAGACCGGTGACAGAGATGATCATAAGGAACAATATATGGCTCCTAACACATAAAATGGACACGGGAGCTAATCTATTATGACCTGAAAAAAGCAAACGGGAGTGGTATGTGGGTGTGATCCTTTGCTCTAAGTGGACTGCCCCCAGCGGGAGGGGGACACTTTAATTTCTACTTCATATGTTTCTGGATTGCGATTTCTTACGAGCCTGCATAACATTTGAAATATTTCAAATCAAGATAGAACAAGCAGTTCTGAAAAAATTGTTGCTGTAAATCCGAGCCCGGCAGTTCTTCTTTCATATGGATTCGAGATTCCAGAATGTTGAGCTGTAATGCCTTTGAACCCGCAGCGTCCTAATCTTGCAGAGGGCTCATTGGAATGTATACCGCTGGGCCCCACCCCCAGAGTTTGATTCAGTGGGTCAGGGGTGGGGCCCAAGCGTTTGCTTCTCTAGCAGGTAATGCTGACCTCCCGGTCCGGGGACTGCCCACTTTGAGAACTACTCCTGTGAGCGGAATCATCGGAGAACATCCCTACAGCCTCTTCCTCCTGGAGAAAGTTCTTGGGACTTCTGCTCTTGACCTAAGGAGCTCACATGATTTCATTTGCAGTTTTTGAGGTTGTTCATCCTCACGCGGGGCTTCCTGCCTCCCCACCTTCTTCCTGCAGCGTGGGGGAGGATGCCTGCCCGTCTGGCCGCTCCCAAGGCACCCCCTCTGTGGGGCTGGGCTCCTCGGGCCACCCTTTAAGGCCATAACTGGTGCCTGCCCCGGTATTCCCTCACTGCTCTTTTGCACTAGACATTCAAGATTCCATCTGTGTCCCCTGGTGTTAAAAGGGGGCTGGAGAAGGCAGGGAGCAGCGTGTCTTAAGCACCTACTGTGTGTGCCCAATGCCATGTTGAGCGCTTTAGCTTCTCTTTCCACACTGAAATCCCGAGTACTGCCTTTCCTCTCCTTCTCCACCTCCGGCAGGCTTGAGAGCATCACCTGGATCTGCAGGGTGGGATAGGCAGACGGGCCTTCTAACTCCCCTGGCGGCCAGCCCATCGATTCTCAAGGGATCACTCCCAGAGGTGACCTTTCCGACCTGGCCCATCCCACCGGAGGAGGCCAGAGTGTAACCCGCTCCCACGCAGGCCTCCAGGCCCTAAAGCCTGGGCTTGCTCAGACTTCTGTTCCTGGGGCCTCCCTGATGGAGGCAGGTGGCAGGGGAATGACTCCAGGCCAGTGGGCTCTGGAGCGAGCGGGCCAGCGAGTGTCTTGTAGGCACGCCAGGGCTTCCCTGTGGAGGCTCCTCTGGGCACCTGCCTCAGGGAGGGGAGGCTTCCCTGCTGAGGCCACCCAGTTCCCCCGGGGCTCACAGGCTTCTGCCCCCAGCCAGGTGGGCGCAAGAAGGGCCCGGCGTGCCCGAGCCTTTCTGCTGGGCTCCCGTGGGCTGTCCCCCTGGAGCTGGCTGAGTGCAGCTCTCTGCCCTGCCTTTCTGCTCCCTGTCTCTGGGGTACCAGGCAGGCCCAGTTTGATGGACGCCCAGCCCCCAGTGTAGGCTCATCTCGGTAAACTTCTGGTTAGGTGTCCGTGTGTCACTGTGTGTCACTGAGGGCCCTCCCAGAACAGGGCTTCTCGTCCGAACGAGGCACAGGTAGTTGCTGTCACAACCTTGCCTGGGACTGCAGCCGTGACTCTTTATTTTAATTTTTAGTCTCTGTATGAATGTAATGCTGATTTCCCAGGGGCAAGGTTCAACTGATTTGCGCCCTTTCTGAAAGTGCCATGAGTAATTTGGGTCCTTCCGTAGGTGTTTACAGCAGGTGCATTCTTGGTCTTTTGAGGTCAGAGGCTAGAGCTCTGGACCGTGCAGGATTTTCTCTCCAAAATCACTTGTCAGAACTTCCCAGAAGGGACCAATACTTTTGGTTGGTTCTAGGGGCAGAGACTTACTTTGATATCCCTGTTTGAGAGGAACACAGCCCCCCTGGGTGTCCCTAGGCATCTCTCCTCAAGCGGGCAGATGGGATGGGGTGGGGGACACGTCCTCCTAGGTGGTGGCACCATTTTCCACACCCTGAGCGCGCCCCCCACCAAAGCATATTCCCGAGTCCTGGCTCCCAGGAGCCCGAAACCCTAATTAGCAGGCGGAGCGGGGCGGCCACTCAGCCAGGCTGCGGAGGTTGTATTCGGATATAATAACAGACTGCTCCGGGCATGCTTCTCTTGCAAAATTCTGGGCTGCAACCACCGATGTGTGAGGTGGGGAGGCGGAGGGAGGGAGTTTATTTGATCTTCAGGTGAAAGGAGGCTTTATAAATAGGTCACCTTGTTCCACATCCTGAATTTCATTCTTTCCCCATCTTGGGTCAAAACAATGGTTTTACTGTTCTGGGGTCAATCGGACACGCGGAGGGGGACTGGAGCTAAAAGGAGGTGAGTGTGTGTCTGCCACTCTCCGGTGGCCCCCCTCAGCGGGTGCCCGCCCCCCCCCCACTCCCACCGCATCCATCTGCCACCGGTCACCTTGGATGTGTCCCCGTCAGAGAGGACTGCCCTTTCGACAGACCTTTTCTTAAACAACAAAACAAAAGGATAGTTTTGAGTAGAGGTGGGCTCCAGGGTCAATGGATCCCAAAGTGCTTTTATGGAAAATGGCTTTAACTGAAGGGCTAGCATAGCGTCGCAGGCCAGTGCTGAGCTCGCTGTCCTGTCGGCGCCAAGGGTTGAAATGCTTGCCCCTCCCCAGTCCCTTACCCGCTGAGGTCCTCCTTCCTCGCCTGACCTGCACCGAGCACAGAACCACTGTACAGCCACCATGGGTTTCAGGGCTTGGGACAGAGCAGTTCTGATCTTGTTTGGGGCCAGCAGAGACCGTAGCTACCCTATTTTTTACAGGGCAAAATAAAATTGTGACTTAGAAACAATGCAATTGGATGTCTTGGGAGAAATCATTGTAGAAATAATGTCCCTCTTTGAGATGGCCCCAGGGCTGCACCGAGGGATTCTCATCCTTTATTTTAAATGCCCTCCTGCCAACTCTGGATCCTTCCTGTGTATCTTCCCGGGTAAATCAAACATTTATCCTGTGCTTGCTTGAGAAGAGGAATTACTTTGGGAACAGCTTGTTTGTGGAAGTGTAAAGTCAGTATTTTTCCAGTCTTTATTCTTTTTGGTGTGTGCTTAAAAATCATTTCATGACCAAAGTAAGACATGCATTTTAAAAAATTCAATTCAAAAAACATTCAAAGTCAGGGCGCCTGGGTGGCTCCGTCGGTTAAGTGTCTGGCTCTTGATCTCAGCTCAGGTCTTGATCTCAGGGTCATGAGTTCAAGCCCCACATTGGGCTCCACGCTGGGTGTGGAGCCTCCTTAAAAAAAAAAAAAAAACCACGTTTAAAGTGAATGCATCTTTCCTCCCACCCCACCCTCCAGGGTTAACCATTGTGAAAGGTTTGAAGTTCATTCATTTAGACCTTTCTCTATGCCTATAGACATACATGCGCACAGAGAGAATCTTCTTAAATTCTGTTCTTACAGAAATGGGCTCACGTTCTGCATATTGTTCTCCAGTTTACTTTTTAAAATGTAACAGCATCACGGTACATTTTATAAGTCAGCAGTCTGAGGGGCTCCCTCCTTCTCTCCAGGGCTGTGGGGTCATAGGACAGTGAGCGCGTCCCTGTGCAGGGCTCTTGGGTTTTCTAGACAAGATCCTGGTGGGCATTGCTGAGTGTTCTAGACCTGGCTGGGGGCTGCCACGTGGTGTGTCTGGGACACACCCCCACACCTGTGCATGAGTGGCTTTCCCCCACATTCTCTCGAGATTTCCCCCAACCTTTTTAGCCCTCTGCATCCCACATGGCTCCCTGTCCCCTCTCACGGATGGTACTCTGCCAGCATCCCTTGATTCTGTGACTCAGAGAGAGAGGAGGAGAGCACGGCACATCCAGCAACCTGCTCTCGGTAGCAGCAGTGGGAGCGGGAGGCTTTGGGAAGCTCATCTGCTTCGAGCCCAGGGGTCCACCTGGACTTCCATTACGGACAGGTGGCTCTGATGGGTCCTGGAGCCACAGGCCACCCCATCCCATGGCGGCTGCAGGGTACACTAGGTGGGATGCTTTTGCCCAGTAGAGGGTCTGAGAGGCATCCCCTTTTGCAGTGACCCATGAACTGACTTTTGACCCCTCGAAGATATGCGTGTGTGGCATTAGTGAGGGAGAGATAAGGGGTGTTCAGCTGAGGGAAAGGGGTCCCACCGAGTCAAACCATAGGACTTACAGCAGACACCCCCTCTGAGTCCCCCACCCCCAGTCCCCCACCCCTAGTCCCAGAGCTTTTAATCTTACCCACATGATTGTGAGTAAATGCAAAATCTTAAAGCTTCTAGAGTGTGGTTGCTCATGTCCCTCTGGGTCCCTCTTCAGGGTAAAACAAGTCCATCTACAGGGCCAGGGTGTGAAGTGCAGGGGTCCCCGCCCTGTGGCTGTGAGTCCTGCTTCCCTCGCGCCGTGTGCCCCCCTCCCCAGCCCTCCAGGGCTGGAGACACACACTCACAACCGCGTGCTTGGCTTTGATGTTGGGCCGGGTCCTCCTCTCTCTGTCCCTGTGGTACGGGGGCCAGTGCTGTGCCCAGGCTTGGAGTGGGGGTGAGTGGGAGGAGGGACCCGGCTGAGGGGGGAGCAGGGGAGCAGGGGAAGGTGGAGCATGAAGCGTGGAGCCTCGGGAGCGCGCTCAGCCTCAGTGAGCCCAGCCCAGCGGCTCTTCCCTGGGGGGCAGACGACTGCAGCTTGCCTGCCACCGTCCTGAGGGCGACTTTGACCGCACAGAGCCCCGCGCCAGCACCGGCTCTAGAACTTGACCCCAAACAAGGCGCAGTTCTGTGTTAGGACTCGCGCACTCTCGGACAGTTGTCGGGTGTCCTTTCTCTCGGGCCCTTTCCAACACACCCTTTTATGGTTCTTTTTCTCCTTGGACCCTTTTTGGTCTTTAATCTGATTTTACCTGGAGAAAAATGTTGCTGGGAGCTCCCGACCCAGAATGACGTGTCGACTCCCCGTAACGTGCAACAAGAATAGTCCTACAGTCAGAGCTCCTTTGCACATACTTTGCTTCCATTTCAGTGGCTGCGCACACAGGGGTGTGTGTGTGTGTGTGTGTGTGTGTGTGTGTGTGTGTGTTTGTGTTCATAATGCATTCTTACTCCTGCTGCCTTTGTGTTTGCTGAGGAGGACAACGATCCACTCACCCACCCAGCCGGCAAATCCCTGCTTCCCCCCCGGCCCCCCAGCCTCGGTCACACTGGAGTCCTTCTCACTCCTGCTCCAGGTGTGACTTTGGTCTTTGGGAAGCACCAGGGACTGAGGACAGTGGGAACAGTGTATTATGTGGGCAATCAGAGGTTGGCGGGACAGGAGGGGTACCCACCCGGAATTTGTCTTGAGGGCTGGCTCGGGATGGCCGTGAGCAGGACCAGGCGGATGTGGTCTTGGGGGCCCCGCGGCTGATGCGTGTATGAGCTTTCGGAACGGAGCTCCCGCAGAGGGAATGAGGGAGCCGCAGCCCGGCCCCGCCTGGACTTGCGCGCCCCCCCTGCTCATTAGCCCGACGCTGCAGCCGCCGGGGCTTTGAGCGTGCGTGTGGCTACGTGTGACCGGTAGGAGGTGGGGGCGGCAGCAGGGCCATCTCTGTCCTCCGCCTCTCCTGTTCTAGGCCACTCCACGGCCACACCCCCTGCAGCTTTGTTTCTCCCGGACAGACAAGGTCCGGGTCCTCTCAATTCGTGGAGATCCACTAAGGACTTACTGAGCCATCCCAGGCCCTGACACTCCCAGGGCAACTCTAGGCCCCGAAAGGCCTGGACATATGCATTTGCCTCTCAGAAGGCCAGAGAGGGGACTGGTCCCAGAGCTGGGGCCTGTGCTGCTTCTTCCGGTGCCTCCCTGAAGTTCGGTACCCACTGGGGACTCTCTCCTCGGCCCAGTGTTGACAGGAGCTGCACAGGCCGAACCGCTGCTTCTGGGACTCCACACCTGGGGGGTGGCGCCACATGTCCAGGCATTTTGGAGATCGTGTCAGCTGATTTGCCTGGGTTTAGAACAGGGGTCAGCAAACTAGGGCCCCTGGGCCAAATCCGGCCCACTGTCTGTTTTTTGTAAATAAAGTTTTGTTGGAATATAGCCATGCCCATTCATTTCTGTATTATCGGGAAAGCCTAGAATATTTACTGTCTGGCCCCTGATAGAACACGTTTGCCAACCCCTGGCTTGGAAGGGACTTTAAATTTGATCTGCTCAGACACATGGCTCAAAGACAGCGTCCATCATAGGGCCAAGTGCAGTGACCAAGAAGATGGATAACAGTGATCTTTGTTCAGTGTACAGAACAGAGCCTAGAAAATAAAAATCAAAACAAAACAAAAGGGAAAACGCCAGCCGTACTAGGTCCTCTCTGGAACACTGTCTCGGCTGAGGCTTCGGAAGCATGGGGCACCCATCTTAATGGAGGGGCACACAGAGCCTCGGGAAAGCTCAGGCAGAGTCCTAGGCCGCAGTGGCCCGAGGCACTGTTTGGGTGAGCAGGTTTTCCCCCAGGACTAGAAGTCCCAGGAGCAGTGCTGGTGGAGGAGAAAAAAGGAGGGAGGTGCAGATGGGGAGGAAGAACCCAAAGGCCATCCCCAAGACAGGGCTAGCGGAGCTCCAGGGGACCCACAGAAGGGCGAAGCTCTGCGGCCACATTTGAAGAGAGAAGGGAGGAGGGGGGCAGCTAGATGGCTTCGGTGGCCTTGCATGGCAAGGAGGCGGCTAGGTATGGACAGCAGGAGGTCTACGAGAAGGAAGTGTCAGCTTTGACCGTAGTCTGGACGCAGGGCGGGGAACGGGCAGGCGACAGGTGAATCGAGAGTGGCTCTAGGGTTGCTGTGGTGGTTGACCACGTGGGGATGACTCTGAAGGCAGGGTGGCCCAGAAGCAGCAGAGTGGGTGGGCCACGGCCCTGGCCAGGCTCTGGGGTGCCCTTGCGCAGGAGCCTCCCGCGGGGCTGCACACGCTCTTACCTATCTCCCTTCCTCCCAGGGACTCCCGCTGCTCAAGGTCATGTGGTCCAGGGGCCAGAAAGGACCTTCCCCCTTGGATGGTTCCCTGGGTCTCAGGCCCAGGAAGGTGGGAGCTTAGCACGAGGGCCGTGTAAATGGACTTGCCTAGGGGCGGTGGAGCGGGGAGAGCCTGTGGAATGGGCCTGAACGGACGCCGAGGTGCCACTGTGAGGTTATGTGTCCTTTCTGATGGCTCGCTCTGAGGCTGGACTGACCTCGCAGCCGCCAGATCCCTTCCCACATCCATCCTCCGCCTGCCCCCTGCAGCACTTTGTCGGCAGCGGAGATGATGTGCGCGTCCCCTGGTCTAGCTCAGGGGTTGGCCGACGAGGGAGCAGCCTATTCTTATAAATAAAGTTTTATTGGAACTCAGCCGTGCTCACTGATTCATGCCCAGGCTGTGGCTGCTTTCACGCCGTAGCGCAGGGGTGAGTAGTGGCGCAGAGGCCGCCTGGCCAAAGCCTGAGACATTTACCGTCTAGCGCCGGACACGAGACGCTTGCGGATCCCTGGTCTAGCTGAGGGGTTCTGTGTGCACAGGCCTCGGCTCAGGGGCCCGAGAGCTCCCTCCCTCTCTCCCTTTCTCGCCCCCATCGCCATTTCCCCGCTCCACCCTTGACTTGTCCCAGCTCTCCCCACCTTCCCTGTTCTTCTCCATTCCCACCCCTTTCTCTCCAAGTCGATAAACTAATGTGTTGGAAGGACTTCTCCCCATCACCTCCCTCTCGCACATGTCCTGCCCGCCCAGTGTCGCCCCCGACCCCCAGCCTCCTCCACACTCCTCACCTCTGCCCAGGGTAGGGGTGCGATCTCCCGTGCCCAGATGCTGGGATAAAGCCCACAGAAGGGCAAGGGCCTCTCTGTTCCAGAAAGCAGTAAAATGAGCTGTCTTAGGAAGTCAGCTCCCTCCTCGTCCTCCAGAGAGCTCCCCACAGGGTCCTGCACAGAGAGGTCGCTGGGTACCAGCCAGAGTGAGGCGTCCAGGCAGAGATGGATATGGGTGCTTCTGACTTTGAGAACTGCCCCTGACCAGCTCAAGAGGATACTCGAATGGAGTCTGGGGAGACACGGAAGAGAGAAGTCAGGGAAGGCTGCAGCCAGGCGGCCCCCAGTCTCTGTAGTTACGAGGACCACATTTGTACCCCAAAACCCCAGCTCTCTCCACCCCCACAGAGCCTGGCAAGCAGGTGCCAGAGCCACGGGGTGCCCCCTCAACAGAGCCACAGGCAAGTCCTGGAGGTTTTGATGGCTCTCAGGAGTCAATGGGCCTGAAGGCTTGAAATTGGGATTGTCCTGGGGGATCCAGGACGTAAGGTCATGATATCCACAGAACTTTCCAGAACCAGGTGGTCCTCTAGCTGCAGAGGGACATCTCTGCACGATGCCAGCTTTGCATACATTTGACACAAGGGGTCCTAACCTGTCTCTGAAGAGATGACCATGCCTCAGGGAGCGAGCGAGCCTTCCAGGAAGACGAGAAGCTTGATGTGCTCAGTGAAGTTGGGGGGGGGGGGGGGGGGGGGGGGGGGGGGGTCCGTTCAAGTGTTCCCACACAGGGACATTTATTCTGCCGAGAGCCAACCTCCTAGAGGCCTGGCCGCCCTGGAGATGTGGTCCCAGCGGAGGGAGGCAGCTCGGGGTTGGCTAAGAAGACCGACACCCAGAGACAGCAAGCCCATTACTGATCCCTCCCTCCTCCTGGCCCCGCTGGCCCCCCCTCCCAGATTCCCCTGCACAGCTCTCCCTACCCTCCCAGCGGGTACTCTCTCCCTGCCACCTGCAGAGGGGAGTCCCGCAGCACCCCCATAGCAGGCTCCTTTGGACTCTCTTCATCCCAGGCACCGCAGGGCTCCTTGGAACCAGGGACCCATGTGATGCTTTTCCCAGCAGCCAGGCACCCATGGCTTCTCGCCCAGGCTCCTCCGTGTGCTCATTCAGGGACATTTACTTAGCCAGGAGCCTGCCTTCTCTCTTGTCTGGTCGGTCCCAGGAGCCCGTCCTCCAAACCAGGCAGCCAAGAGTCCCTTCCACAGGCCAAGGAGGTTTGTGATGGCAGAAAGAAGCTTTTCTTCAGTGAGGCTCAGGAAACCCAAATGGCATGTTCTTTTCCCTTATCCAAGGCTGGACATTGAGGACGGGAATGGCGGGGGTGGTCAGTCGGCCCCACATTTCAGACCCTCGTCCTTGGCACTACCAATGGACACACTGGGACACGTGCAGTGAGATCTCCCCTCCAAACCATGGCCCTGACCTTTGAGGAGCCAAGTGATGGTGAAGTCAGAGTGGGAACAAGGGCTCTTGGAGTCAGATTTCTTCCCCAGATGGGCCATTGGGACCTGAGGGGCCAAATGTTGGCTGCTGGTTGAGGGGTGTGGGTAGGGAAAAGTGTCAGTCCTTTAAGTGTTGGTCCAGAACTACTCGAGGGTGGGGGGTCAGAGCCTCTGTTCTCACCTGACCAGGGGCCATGAGAAGAGTGTCACTGGTGGCCCTGGCCCAGGAGGGACATAGGACTTGCTGGAGAGGTCGCTGCAGCCTTGGGGACCAGCAAGCCAGGAGACCCCTAGGGCCTTCCAGCTGAGTGCACGTGCAGACCCCTAAGTGAGCTTTCCACCTGCACCAGAGTCCCCTTCCCTAGCATGAACCCCCAGAAGCAGCTGTGCTAGAAAAGAAGAGGGGCAGGGAAATGGGGTCTGGCCGCTTCTGCTGCCTCTCACGGCTTCACTTTCCCCCCAGACCACAGGCAAGGGGAATAAGCTTCCCCTTGCTTTGACCAAGGAGGATACCCACTGCCTCAGGGCTGATTCAGGATCCGGGCCAACTTGGCCTTCTGCCCTGAGAAACCATGGTTAGGTATTTGGTGAGTGTCGTGCCCCCGACACCATCGAGCGTGATGCCCGGCCCCCAAGCCCACCTCTCCATGCCGACTCCTTCCTAACGGTGTAGCCTCGGGGACGGAGCCACGGCTGCGGCCTGCCCCGCGTCGGGTGTGCCGGGAGCCCAGAAGCCGGGTTGCTGGGACCTGTCCGCGCGGGCAGCCTCGTACTCCTAACTGCCGTGTTCCCCTTCTTCCCGCACCGCCTGCTCACCCGGCCTCCTGTTTCTCTTTCCATCCATCAGGCAACACTGAGGGCCCCACAGTCTCCAGAGGCCGCCTACCAGCCTTCCTTGGGACTTCTGTCTGGGCCTCATCGCAAAACTGGACGGGAGGCCCCACAATTGATGAGTTTGCCCTGGGAGTCAGTGCGAAGGTGAAACCAAAGGTGAACATGGGTCAGAAGGTCACCGGAGGGATCAAGACTGTGGACATGAGGGACCCCACGTACCGGCCCCTGAAGCAGGAGCTCCAGGGCCTGGACTACTGCAAGCCCACCCGCCTGGACCTGCTGCTAGACATGCCTCCCGTGTCCTACGACGTCCAGCTGCTCCACTCGTGGAACAACAATGACCGATCGCTCAACGTCTTTGTGAAGGAAGACGACAAGCTGATCTTTCACCGGCATCCGGTGGCCCAGAGCACGGACGCCATCAGGGGCAAAGTCGGGTACACGCGCGGGCTGCACGTATGGCAGATCACGTGGGCCATGAGGCAGCGGGGCACCCACGCTGTGGTGGGGGTGGCGACAGCAGACGCCCCCCTGCACTCCGTTGGGTACACGACCCTCGTGGGGAATAACCACGAGTCTTGGGGCTGGGACTTGGGGCGCAACCGGCTCTACCACGATGGCAAAAACCAACCGAGCAAAACATACCCGGCCTTTTTGGAGCCGGATGAGACATTTATTGTCCCTGACTCGTTCCTCGTGGCCCTGGACATGGATGATGGGACTCTGAGCTTCATTGTGGATGGACAGTACATGGGAGTGGCTTTTCGAGGACTCAAGGGCAAAAAACTGTATCCTGTAGTGAGCGCCGTCTGGGGCCACTGTGAGATCCGCATGCGCTACTTGAATGGACTCGACCGTAAGTGTCCTATGTTCTGTCCAGTGTGACAGGGTTCCTGGACTCCCTGTGGCCCCGGGGTCCTGGCTGCGCCTGACCAAAAATTTATAGCCATTGGAACTAAAATGTCTTTAAGTAGATACCCCAGCATATTCAGATCCTCAGAGGCTTTTCTTGCCTGCCTCTGCTTAAATGAAGAATTCTAGCTGGAGTCTGCCAGATTACCTGCCAGCACCCGATGGATGGATGAATGAGTGGGTGGATAGATGGATAAATGAGTGGATGGTTGGATGGATGGATGGATGAGCGGATGGATGGATGGATGGATGGATGGATGAGTGGATGGTTGGATGGATGGATGGATGAGTGCATGGATGGATGGATGAGTGGATGGATGGATGGATCGATGAGTAGATGGATGGATGAGTAGATGGATGGATGGATGGATGGATGGATGAGTAGATGGATGGTTGAATGGATGGATGGATGAGTGAATGATGGATGGATGGATGGATGAATGGATGGATGAGTGGATGAATGGACATGTGGGTAGATGGATGGATGCATGGTTAGCTGCTCTTTGTTTCTGGTTGACCTGCCTCCAGTTTTGATCTGCAGTTGACCAAATTCTAGCACAGTAGCCAGCATATTATTGAGTTGGGGTTTGCAGTCTTGGGGTTATGGGGACCTCTTACATAAATGAAAGCCAGTGGCCTCTCTTATTCATTAGACAGGCTTAGGGTCTCTCTCTTCTGGTGCTGGAATCTTCTGAGTTGGTTCCTTTAGACCATGGTCCCCTGGGAGGGGCTTGTTCAGTCATGATGTCAAGAGGCCTTTGGAGAAGAGCATGTGGATTAGAAACAGGCTGAATCAGCAGTGATTTCCACCAGTCCTTTGGAAAAGGGAGTGGCCTTTCTCAGACCACATGGGAAAATAGCCCACATGTGGCACACTGTCTTAGTTTAGGAGGTGGAGGACTCTGTGGCTTTGTGGCTGGTACCCCGTGGTGGCAAGAAGTCCCAGGGTTCCGGAACTATCCATCCCTGTACTTGGCCCTTGCTCTTTCATGGGTCCTTTCTACCATCTGCAGACCCCACCTTGGAAAGGGGGTGGGGCAGAAAGCTTTGCCCACCCACATGTTGACTGTCCCTACAGGGCAGGTTTGGCCTGGCACCTGGTAGGCCAGGTGAGCAGTCAGGGCAGCCCCTGCCGGGGTCAGAAGCACAGACACTTACTTTGGTCTTGCAGCCTCCAAACCTTCAGCTTCTCCCATGCCTCGTCCCTGCTTCAGCCTTGGAAGATACCAGAGAAAGTATCTAGGGACATACGTCAGAGGGAACTCTTTTTTTTTTTTTTTAAAGATTTTATTTATTTATTTAATTGACAGGGAGAGAGAGAGAGACAGCATGAGAGGGAACACAAGCAGGGGGAGTGGGAGAGGAAGAGGCAGGCTCCCAGCTGAGCAGAGAGCCCGATGTGGGGCTCGATCCCAGGACCCTGGGATCATGACCCGAGCTGAAGGCAGTCGCTTAACCAACTGAGCCACCCAGGAGCCCCAGAGGGAACTCTTAAACACTTCTCTTTGGAAGCCTCCACCACCCCCCTTTCCCTTGCTCCTTGCCTCTGGCTTTGGCCTGGTGATGGCAATGACCTCATCTCTGCAGCCTAGTACCCCTAGGTCATGGGGCGTCAGGTGTGCTGCCAGCAGCTACCTCCCCAAGGAAGTAACCTCAGATCTCATCTAAGGAACCAGCAGAGCAAGTTCTGTGAGTCTGTCTCCCCAGGCGATGGTAATAGAAAGTCCACAGCCAAATCTGCCCTAGGCTGGGATGGGCAGGGATTGGGAGAACCAGGCACATCCTGCCCAGGACCTTGGATCTCAGGAGCCCTGGCCCTGCAGAGGAGTGACCATGGCCCTAGTTAGTTTAATGCCCATTCCGTGCAGAGGAATGAATTGCTGGTCTCCCTGTGTTGTTGCCAGTCACTGAGACTGCTGGTCTCCACGAGCAGCGCAGCCTTCATCCCCTCCAGAAACAGGTGCATCAGCAGTCACTGTTCACATAGCCAACTCTAATACAGAACACAGACCCCCAAGGGGCCCAGAGGGGACACTAGCCTGTTCACTGTGGCAAGTCAGGGCACACTCAAGCAGAATTATTCCTCTGCCAAGTCAGGGCAAGGCTCGGCAAAGGTTCTGCCAGAACAGTCCTGGAGGCCCAGATGGGCGTCTTGTAAATAGATAGATGCCCTGTCATCAGCTCTGCATTAGATGGGACATTGGATGCTTTTGTAATTTTTCTTGTCAGGGGAAATGGAAAGAGATTAAGGGGAGTGGGAACGGGCATGGGAATATGTTGTTGAGAGTTGCATCTCTGAGCTGGGTCTTGGGTGGAGACTCCAAGTGTCAGTTGGCTTGAGACCACCTTGGATTCTCTTGATTAATGATGAGGACCCCTCCCTCCCCAGAAATGTCATGCTATAACCCAAGCCGAGTCTGCCTCCCCGCTGGGCAGCAAAGACAATCGCTGGGATGCAGCAAGGAAAGGATTTATTGGAGAGGCAGTCAGACGAGGAGACAGGAGGGCAAGCCTCAAATCCACCTCCCTGAAGGGAGAGTCGGGGAAATTTAAAGGCAAAAGGAAAAGGTCTGGGTAAAAAGTTGCACTGGTCATCTGCTGCTGCGATCAGTCCCATGAACTCTTTGGTTACTGGTTTCGATACCAGGCAATACCAGGGTTCGCTCCCCTGCCTCCTCGACTTCTCCAGTCCCGGTCAGACCTAAATGGGCCCCGTTCTGCGCGGCCAGTTGACTTTGGGGGATCCAGATGGGAAAACCCATGAGGGTCACGCAGCATCCCCAGCCCGATGCACGTGTGGAGAGTGGGATAAACACCAGCCTCAACCTGCTTTACCCACACCTCGGTTCTGTACTGAGAGAGCATCTCATGCCCTAGAAGGATCACTGTGGCTGCTGCATAGAAATGAATGGTGGGGGCGAGAGTGGCTGCTGGGAGGCCAGGGAGGAGCCATGGTGGTTGTCCAGGGGAGAGGTGACCTGACCCGGGCTTGGGCCAGGGTGGGGGGGTTAAGTTTGAGATGCTCACTCCACACATCTAGGTGGCTCTGCAAATCTGGAGACAAGATCAGTGGGGTAGTCACCAATGGCTGAGCCCCCTGGATGAGATCACCTAGGGAGTGAGAGGACAGGGCTGAGGCGGAGCGCTGGGGCGCATCCATGTTTCGGGGTCAGGTGGATGAAGGGGAGAAAAGGTAGAGTGGTCGTGGGGCTTATGGGGAGAGTAACGGCCTGGACAACAAATGAAGAGAGGACTTCCAGAAAGACAAGGTGATGCCAGGTCAAGAACGGTGATGGTTGAGAATTGTCCATCAGCTTTGGCAACAAGGCCATCACTGGTGACCTTGACAGAAGTCGTCAGGGTCGGGTGGGGTCAGAAGCCTGACAGAGCAGTGGGTTTACAGAGGAACAGGAAGGGTGGTGTGTTCGATTCCTGGGGCCACTGGAACAGATGACCACCAGCTGGGTGCTTAAGACAACAGAATGCATTCTGTCACCGTTCCGGAGCCCAGTTGTCCAAAATCGGGGTGTCAGCAGGGTTGGTTCCTTCTGAGGGCTCTGAGGCGAATCCTCCCCAGGCCTCTCTCCTGGCTCCTGCTGGTCGCTGGCAGTCCTCGCACGTTGACGCATTACCCCGTCTCTGCGTCCATCCCTACACGGCCTTCTGTGTCTGTCCTCATCTTACTGGGACACCAGCCATTGGATTCAGGGCCCAGCCTACTCCAGCATGACCTCATCTTAAGATGCAAATTACATCTGCAAAGATGCTATTTCCAAGAGGTCCACGTTCTGAGGATCCAGACGGTTCTGAATTTAGGAGGGGGGACACTCTCCCCCCCCATTATACATGTGGAGACAGTGACTCTAGACCATTCCTACGGGACCCCCACGCCACCCCCTGAGGGGAAAGTGAGACAGCAGTCAGATGGGGTACCCATTGGGTGAGGTCGAAGGGCGCCTAAGTCTTCTGCCCAGGAGGGTTTGCCTTGCCTTCCAAGGTAGCTGAGGAAGGGGGAATGTCATGGCGAGTCCAGGTCTATGGTCCACCGAGGGGGCAGAGTGTGACAGGCAGAAAGTCTGGCCAGGGCTGGCTAGAGACATCGCGCGGTCACAGCCTTGGAGGCAGTCTGACCTGTTAGCCCTCCAAGGGCTGTCTGGGAAGTCGTCTATGCCCTCCTTCCCCAGCCCAGCCCAGCCCAGCCCAGCCACCAGGTCCTGACCTCAGCAGGGAACAGTGGTTTACAGAGCTGGTCAGCCAGAGTTGCTAAGCGGGGCCTCCCTGGGTGCTGTTGTACTCCCTGCCCCCTTCCCCTGTGCGCCGGGCAGACCCTCCCAGCAGAGTCCCTGCCCCCTTCCCCTGTGCGCCAGCAGACCCTCCCAGCAGAGTCCCCTGTCCCCATCCCCTGTGTGCCAGCAGACCCTCCCAGCAGAGTCCCCTGCCCCCTTCCCCTGTGCGCCGGGTAGACCCTCCCAGCGGAGTCCCCTGCCCACTTCCCCTGTGCACCGGGCAGACCCTCCCAGCGGAGTC
>NW_022589705.1:94277196-94316606 GCF_004348235.1 Phoca vitulina | reverse complement strand
CCCTGCCCACTTCCCCTGTGCACCGGGCAGACCCTCCCAGCGGAGTCCCTGCCCCCTCCCCCTGTGTGCCAGGCAGACCCTCCCAGCAGAGTCCCTGTCCCCGTGCAGGGGCCAGGGCAAAGGCAGAGAGTGATCAGTGTGTCCCTGTGTGACCTCCCCCACCCTCCAGCCAGCTCTGACCAAAGGCCACTTGCTCTGACTCCTCAGGCCTTGAGACCTTCTGGGGCTGAAGCCGCAGCTAGAGGGACTGTGGTGTCACCTTCCTCTTTCCCGGGGTGAAGGGGTGGAGATGACCATTGTAGGGGGGAGACAGGGCCCAGCGTGGCCCCCAGGCCTGCCCACTCCCTGGACATGCAGAAGGAAAAGACCTACTTGCAAGCCGCAGACTGGCCGTCACCCAAGGGAGAGTCCCTGCCCATGGGTCCTCCCTGCCCCCACCACTTGTGACCGCATCTCCCACTAAGGAAGGCTTTTGTCTGCATTCCTCCGTTTTCAAATTCTCCCTTTTACAGCTCCCAGAGAAGTTTGGTGAGGTTTTTTTCTGATTGTGGGTTCGGAGAGGGCTCAGCTCTTTCTCTCAAGAGGCTTTTGACTTGGTGACCTCCTCCTGGTGTCCTCCTGGCCTCCCTAGACGCCCTCCCAGGGCGCCTCACCCGATGGTGGCTCCTACCTGCACCCCCATTCCAGCTGGGCTCCAGGGAAGTGCCTAGTCAGGGACACTAATCTCCCCAACCTGCAAGGGCTTCTTTCTGGGGGAGAGAGGCCACTTAGGAGGGAAGGGGTTGTTCTGGGCCCCTTTTCCCCCAAGAGTCTGGTCATATGAGGACAACAGGCTCTCGGAGTCGGGGGAACAGGGAACCAGAGTTGCGTCGCCACCCAGCCGGGTGTCAGCATCCTTCCCTGGTTGCCAAGAACAAGGGGTCGGTGTTTTGTTTTGCTTCTTTTTTGTAAAAACCGCTTACTGTCAAGGGGAAACGCACACATATGCTGATGGTCCTCCAAGATGGCCATCCTCCACCCATGACTTTCTAGAATCCATTTCACGGAGCATTTTCACTGTAAGCTACGTGCAGGAGTAAGCATGCAGTCAGTGAGTCTCAGGACCGGTGAAGACGACGGGTGAGAACGAGAACGTGGCTGGGTCAGCGGCAGTTCCTGACGTGAGCCATCTGTCCTTGACCTCACAGACCCAAGTTCATTCCCGGAGCCCGTGACAGCACAGCAGCAGCCTCTGAAGGCGTGAGTTGGGTTGTAGGCTCTCTGAGAAGTGCGGGACGGTCACAGGCTGGCGCGCTGGGCTGTGCATGGTCAGGACACCAGGTAATCATTCCTCCTAGACATGTGGAAGTGAGTGCAGAGACCCATCCGGTTCTGCAACCTTTGGCTCCCATAAATAGCACCTGATTCACTTCCCAATTTCTGTGCTGTACTCAGCCCCCCCCCCCCCCCCCGCCATTCATATAAACTATGTAAAGTTTAGGACGAGCAGCTCAGCTTCCTGGAGGTGGGCCCAGCGGCCGAGGCCCCTTGCACAGGTCATCAAAGAAACTTTGGCCTTCCCTGTTTGGGAACTTCTTTGGTGGAACTTCAGGGGGTACTTGGCTTTGTGGATGGAGCTGGATACAGAGCCTGCAGGCCCCCGGCAAAAGCGTTGAGGTGGGGAAGGCCTTCTCGGGTTCCGTTAGTGACCAGCTGAAATCAGGACAGACATTTTCCGTGGCCTGGTGCCCACATCCGGTTGCGCTCCTGGTCTCTGCCCGGCCTTTGGAAAGCAGTCAGACCATGACCCTGTGCATCATCGTCTGCTCCCTACAAGAGCCAGGAAGGAGGGGGATGACCTGTGCATGTATTTGCGGCCCCCAAGAACAGACCCATCCCTGGGCTGCTCGCATGACTGGCCGTATTTTCAGCTCAGGGTGCATCACTGCATCTGCTATAGCTGCTTCTTCTGCAACTCATCCCGGCAGATCTGGGATGTCTGAAGGACGCATCCCTTCTGGGTTCACAACCGCTCCCTAACTGGATTATTCAGTGTGGTCCAAAGATGGTCAGGCAGAGGGAGCTCCCATGTTGGCGTAGAGAGAGCCAGGCTATTGGCTGGACCTGGGTGTATATCCACGTTCTAGCCCTGGCTCTCCCCTCCCCAAGCCATTTCCCCATCTATAGATGGGGCAGGGGTGGGGACCACAGTGCCCGCCAGGCACCAAGCTGCTGCTTGTGCTGCGATGTTAATTTCAGGTCAGCTGTCACCAAAAATAAAGGAGCTGGAGCGGGGGCTGTGCAGGGCTCTGCCGTTTAGAAACATTTCTTAGTGAGGGTCCCCATGGGATGCCTGAGAAACCATTAAGCTGAGAGGCTCTGATGGGAACTCCCTCTCAACCCTCCTTCCGCAGCCCTGCACGGCACTCTGGCCACATTCAATGGCTCTTGATACTTTCTCAAGTGTCCCCAGCCAGCAGGGGAAGCCCCTCTGCCTCCCCATGGGGGCCGAGCCACATTCTGGAGGGAGAAGGGGCTGGCCCGATGTGGCAGATGGAGAGAGCTCCTGAGTGGGGGAGAGGAAGGGCCGCCGAATTCCCCCACTCGATCCACCGAAGGGCCACTCAGCGTGTCCAGGCCAAGAGCCACTGGGAGGCATTTCTGGCCTTCGGGATCTCAGCGGGAGGAGACTGAAGCATCTGCTCCGGATTCCTCATCTTCCAGATGGGGAAACTGAGGCCTAGGCAGCGGGAGGGGTTTGCTCAAGGTCAGGCTGCTGGGCAGGGTGGAAATGAGGAGCCAGATGGGGGGCCGCACACACAGGATGCCTTACGATGAGGGAGACCCAAGGCTCTGTGGGCTCGCAGGCGGGAGAAGCCCGTCCCTGCTCACCAGGAGTCTGGAATGCTTGGACCCCAAAGGGCGGAAGATCATTTAGCTCATCCTCCTGCCTCCAGGCAGGGCTCCCCTTAATCATCCTGTGCTGTCCAGGAACGGCCCCGTTTCAAAGCTTTTCATGAAAAACATTGACCAATTCGGTTCCCTTTCCCGTCTCGCTGTGGCTAACGGCCCGTGGGAGATGAAGAGCAGTTGCTCGCCTTCTTTTAAAGCCAGGAATTTAGTCAGTGTGTTACCAAGCCTGAGATTTATTCTTTTCATAACAGCTCAGTTGAGATGTAATTCACAGGCTGTTCTAGTCCCGCATTTAAAGCGCATGACAGCCTTGCCACCATCGATACGATCAGCTTTAGAACACCTTCATGCCCCCCCAAAAACCTGTACTCATCAGCAGTCTCTCCCTATTCCCCCCACACCTCCAGCTGTAGCATTTGCTCATCAATAGTTCAGTTTTTTAAATATTATTTTTAAAATTTGGAGACACACGTTGATCCACTTCTCATGGGGGGCATGGGGTCTCGAGGGAAATGCTGGGGTTTTTTTTTTTTCTCAGTTTTTTGGTCACAGGGCAGTCTCAGTGTCAAGGGGAGACCCTGGCCGAAGCCACAGACGCGCGCTCCCTTCAGCTCTTTCCAGATCCGCGACGCCGTGGGTCGGCCCCGAGCAGCTCCAGGCATGCTCCCCTGCACCTTGCTTCTGGGAAGAGAGCCAGGAAGAGTCAAGTGCAGGGAGGCAGGGAGAGCGGGGCCCACTCTGCCCCCCGCAGCCCCCAAGGCCTGGGAGGGAGTGACTTTCACACTCCGTCTGGAGCAGAGTTTATCTGAGACTCGGGCTGCATGGAGCATCCCTTGGGGGAAGACAGGTGTCCCAGGCCATCTGGGGACATAAGGACCGAAGTGCTCATGCAGGCTGCAGCTGGAAGTCCCTCTCAAATACAGGTGCCCAAGGCAGCACCACCGTGAGCCCTGGCCTCAGTTTCCCTGGCTGTGAGATGCTCTGGCGGTGCCCGGGGCAGCCTCGAGGGTCCCGGCTGCAGCGGCTGGGCTGACATGTCCACTTCCCCTTGCCTGGGCCCCTCGGCTTCACTCCGTCAGGTGGGAAGAAGTGCGAGGACCTAGGGTTTCTGTAGACACTCCCCCTTCAGGCCGTGGGGCGGCTGGGCCTGCCTCCTATGGAGTGTGTCTCTGGACCAGCATTTCTTCCATCTTCCTTGGCAGCACGGTTTGGTGCTAAGGATGTGGTTGCTGAGCCCGGGCTGCCTGGATTCGGACCCCAGCGTGTAACCTTGACGCATCAGGCCCCCTCTGCCTCAGTGCCCTCACCAGTGAGGTGGGGACGGCTGCAGCACCCACGAGCACTGGGCTCACGTGGGTTCCCTTCCCGAATGCCCGCGCGGGGTCTGGAGCTCTGGCCTGTGCTGGGACGGGCTGTCTTCCATGCGCCCGGTCGGACACGCCATGAAGGCTTGTCCGGGGGGTAAGAGGAGCGACGGCCTGGGTTCAGATCCAGCTCCTCCTACCAGCGCTGTGACCCTGGGCAAGGTATTTGGACTCTCTATCCCTCAGTGTCCTCATCTGTAAAATGGGGATGATAATACGGATGCCTCCCTGGGAATGTTAAGTCCCTGAGAACAAACCGTAGTAAACCGTCGACTGAGCTGGCGTCTCCAGAGGCCTCACAAAGGTGCCCGGCCCAGAGCAGGTTCTCCGTGTTAGCGATTAACAGCTGGTTTAAAATGTAAAGTGGGCTCGTTACTAATCGTCTACTGACGCTAACACCGCTACGATGGCTGTCCTTGTTAGCGCTGTTCGTTCTAGAGCCTTCCAGAGCTGTGCTAATGTGTCCTCGCTCTCTCCTCCGCGCCCCCAGCCGAGCCCCTGCCGCTCATGGATCTCTGCCGCCGCTCGGTGCGCCTGGCCCTGGGCAAGGAGCGTCTGGGTGACATCCACACACTGCCACTGCCGGCCTCCCTCAAGGCCTACCTCCTGTACCAGTGACGCCGCACCCCTGCATTGCTGGCACGCCGGCCACCTGGGGCCACCACACCCTGCGCCTCGGACCGGGATCCGGCCACCGGGACGAAGTGCCTGCTCTTCCGCCCCGTCCTCCCCGCCGCCCCTGCCGGCCGCCCGCAGCTTGACCCAGGCTCCTCCATTCCCCGTCCCCACGTTGGCAGAAGCCCCCCCATGCCGTGTCCACAGGCCCTCGTCGGAAGAAGACACAGAGACAGAGTCCTAGGAAGCCCTCCACCGAGCCCCGATCCGCCCTCGGGGTGGCGCAGGGATCCCTGCCCCGGCGCCGAGAGCAGATGCCAGGGGCGCTAAGAGGTGCTCAGATGGGGGCTGGTGCTGAGGCCAGCGGGGCCCGGCCACCGCAGACAACACTCAGGACGTCAGGAACTCACCGCGGACACCGAGGCAGGAGCCCAAACGGAACCTCCACAGGCGCATACGAGTGCCCTGCGTCGGCCCCGGCTGTCAGCCCCCCGGTACCCTGTATTTATTCTTTTCACAATGACAAAAGCCATTTATTTATTCCATTTAGAAAGGAAACCTGGTTTCTTTCCCTCTCTCCGGAGTGTTCTGTTGCTTTGCCTCCACCTGCCCCTCCCTGGGATGTGTGCGCCTCACCCGTCCCTCTCGTGGGCCGTGGTTGTGGCTTGTCCTCACGTGGGCACAAGGGTGTCCCTGTGTGGGTCCCCGGACCTACAGTTTCCAGGGCTTCTGCTCTGGGTTCCCGAGCACATGCAGTATGAGCGTCTTGGGGGGCCCGTCCGCAAGGGCTGTGGCGCTCCCCGTGTCTCCAGGCAGGAGACAGACATCTTTGCACGTGGTTTTCCTTCTTTAGTCTTCTGTGGGGGGGTTGTGTGTGCTTTTGCTTTCCTAGCTGAGACCTCCCATGTGCATCCTCAGAAGCTCTGGCTTCCCAGAGCCGGAACTAAGAAGGGAGGATGATGAGTGGGTCTCCGGCCCCAGGGAAGCCAGGGGCGCGCGGCGGGGTGGGGAGACCAGAGTGAGGTCGTGCCCCTCGGAAGCCAGTGCAGGCCTCCACTTCGTGCCCCCGTCCGGGCTCTGCGCCCAGGGGGAGCAGACTCAGCTCATCACGACCCCCCAGAGCCACACGAGGAGCAGGGCGGGGTGGGGCGGGGCAGCCAGCAGAAGAGGGCCGCTCGCGCCCTGCCGCAGCCCCCCCACGTAGCAGACCCCAGCCCCTGCCGCGCACTCACTGCTCCCTTGATCTTGAAGTCAACTCGCTTAGAATCTGACTTCTGTTCATTTCTGTACAGGTACAATAGATGACTTTATTTGTTTAAATGTTTAATATATATACATATATATTTGTCTGTAAGAATTACGTTTTAAACAGCTGCTGTAGGGTACCTTTAAAAAACAAAGTCTTCCAGTGGAGTATATTTTTTAAAGCACAAAATTGGTGCCAAGTCTGGGTGAGGGATGTAAATTACCCCCTTATTATTTTGAGTTTTTTTCCAAGGAGGGGGGAGAAACCTTACCTGTAAGACTTTTAAAGACTTTTCCTCACTCCTGTTTCAGGGTGGGTCATGTTCTCATGAATGTTGCACACGAGAGAGTTTTACTTACACAGATGCCAGCCGTACCGCCTTGACCCAGCGTTCTCCCGCCGACGCCGGATGAATTGCGGGCTCTCGGTCATCTCTCTGCACCTCTGTCCCCGGCTTCCCAAACCTCAGCCCCACCCTTCTTTCCTCTCCTCCCAGAACCTTGTGACCTGTACAGTTTTAAAACTCCTGTTCTATTTTATGATGGTTAATAATAGTCAGTAACCTAATAAAGGAAAGTTTATTAAAATACAAAACCACTTTTGAGTCCCTTTCTGTGCCTTGGGGGAAGGGAAAGGGGTGTGGCCAAGCCCCCCCCCCAGGTCCAGTTTTCAATAGATAATGAGGTGATCCCCTGGGACCCCGTGGCACAGGGTGGGAGGCCAGCCAGAGCCCCAGTGAGGAGGAGAATCCTGGAGAGGTGATCCTAGAATGTCCCCATCCCTTTTCAGAAGTTCTCGAGCCTGCAGCCCAGACTAAGACTATCTGAGCCCGATAGGAAGGATTCTGCCCATCAGTGAGAGCCTCTGGCTCATCGGTATCCTACAGCTTGGGTTGACAGTGGGCTTTTTAGGAACAGGGTAGAAGCCCGTGGGAGCATCCTCAGAGTCCAGGCTCTGCACACGTGGTAGAAGGAGCTGGTCCCTCGCTCACCTCTGTGTTCCCACTGCCAAGTGTGCAGTGATGCTGATGAGCCTTCATGGGGAACCCGTTCTGCCCGCTGCTGTGGGCGGGGACCCCCCCCTTCTTCCCCTAGCAGAGGAGACAGGAAAATCCAGCTGATTCAGAGGACTGGTGAGTGATAACGTGAATAGTCAAGACATTTACTAGATACGATCGCATGTCATGACTAGTTTCCAAAGAATTGGCAAGAATGCATTTCAGCTCCCTGTGGGCCTGTCAGGATCTTACGGTACTATGAAAAGTGTCCCGGTCTGAGGGCCCAAGACGCCTCGGACCAAAGTCCCGTGTCCCTTTCTCTGCCCGCCTCCTAGCCAGCTTTCCTCAGACCACCTGCATTGACATCCCATGGAAGGTATTGGCCAAAATGCACGTTTTCTCAGAGCCCTGCCTGACATGAACTGAATCAACGTTTCTGGGGCCAGGCCAGGGATCTGCAGTTTTCTCGAACTCCCCAAGTGACCTTGCCTAAGGGAGTTTGGAGACCACTGTTTGCAACTGTGTCAGCTCTTTTTCCTGACAAGTTGCTGAGGAAAGGGAAATTCTTTCAGTGTGTTGGTGGGTTGGCCCAGCGACGAGCACAGGGACTCCTGAGTCAGACCTGGGTTCAAATATTGGCTCTGACCCCCCTCCCTCGCTGCGTGCTCTTGGATGAGCCTCCGTCAAATGGCAGGCCTCACAGTGCCCATCTCATAGGAGGGTAGCAAGGGTGAAATGAGGCTTTAGAACAGGGCCCCGCATACTAGCAAGTGTGCAAACAAATGCTTTAAAAGCTCATGCACTTCTGTTCTGGAAAATGGCAGCCCCGGGACTGGAATTGGTCTTTGAGAATGGTGCAAACATCCCTAAACCAACTTCCCGATAAATGTTATTTCTTCTTGGGCAAAGTCTCCAAAGATCAAGGTGGGTACGGGGGAAAAGGGAGCCCTAGATGCCTTCCGCAGATGCGTTTGGAGGAAAGGGGTGGCCCAAAATTATTTTTCGGTTGGAGTTCATGTCTGGGTTGCAGTTGGAACTCCGCTGGCTTTGAAGGAGGTGGCAGGGGGAGGAAGGGGGTCAGGCGGGGTGGGGGGGGTGGCAGTGGTGGAAACCCAGGGAAAATAAGGCCCTTTGTACTGCCCGGAGACTTCTCGGGGAGCGGGGTTTCGCGTTGGAGGGAGCAATCTTAATAAAACCATCTTGCAGACCGGCCCATGTGGTTGTAATTAATACCCTGCCTTCGAGCAGGTAGCCGGCCTGGGGCTTGGCCTTAGATGGGAAGAGCCCTCCCTCCTCCTCCTGCCCCAGGCTTCCCTCCCACCCTTCCTCCCGCGCCTCCTCGGCGGCGAGATGAGGAATGTGGACTTTACTGAACCATAAAGTATGCCGGGGGAGCTGGGGAGGGGGCCGAAGACAGAGCAATTAGTTCATGCTCCAGTCCAGACACCCAAACATGGTTGGAGTCCAGCTGCAAGGAATATTTGAAATAAATGAGCTGCCCGGGGCCAGGAGTTTGCTGTGTTTTCTGTACGGGGCCATGGCAACCAGGGAGGAAATCATGAGCTAGGGATTGGGCTCTAGAATCAACAAATGATGTCCTGGCCGAGCAAGCCCAGAGGAAGCCGCTCACGGCTCTCCGAGGGCTTCTAAGGGCTCAGCGGCAGGCGGGCCGGACGGTCCTCCTGGTGTACTCCGCGCACTACTGCCCCAGACTCGGACCTCCGTGTCCTCTTCGGGGCTCTGACCCTTTTTCTCTGTTTCTCTTTTTTTCTTTTCTTTCTTTCTTTCTTTTTTTTAAGAAAACCGAAAGCTAACCCTTCTTTGGAACCTTTCTTCCTGGGCCAGAGCACAGCTGCTGCTGCCGGTCTGATAAAGGTTTTGCTGAGCGGAGGGAATGTTCCCGGTGGAAAAGCCCGGGCTGAGGGCAGCTGGCTAGATGGAAGGTGGCGTTGACTTACCCTGGCTCTGTCTTCCCGCCCGGCCCAGCTGCAGCCCCTTCAGGGTCTTCTTCATAGGCAGGAAAGGCAAAGGCCTCATTTATCCCTCCCCTGACTCTTCTGAGGGTGGGCTTTACAGCCGCCCCTGAGATCGTGTCTTCTAGAAGCACACGGAGAGCAGGGCCTGGCGTGGGGGGCCTAGGCTGAAGTTCACAGACTCCTCCTGCATCGGAATCTGTGATACGGCGGCCGCACTGGCCTCCCTGGGCCCCCTTACACCACTAGAAACTTACGGCGAGGCGCATCGAGGTACTGGGTACAAGGACCTCCTACCTCATCACCCTTTTCCAACCGGCTTTTTTTTTTTTTAATATTTTATTTATTTATTTGAGAGAGAGAGAGAATGAGAGAGAGAGAGAACATGAGAGGGGGGAGTGGGAGAGGGAGAAGCAGACTCCCTGCTGAGCAGGGAGCCCGATCCAGGGACTCCAGGATCATGACCTGAGCCGAAGGCAGTCGCTTAACTGACTGAGCCACCCGGGCACCCTCCAACCGGCTTTCTAAAAAATTGCAGTGAACCTCAAATAACATCACATTCACCATTTTAAAGTGGACACTTCAGTGCCATTAGCACATTCATGATGTTGGGCAACCACCCCCTCTGCTTCCAGAACATTTTTATCCTCCCAGGGGAGACCCTGTGTCCGTTGGCAGTCCTGCCCCTCTCCCCAGCCCCTGGCAGCCGCCAATCTGCACTCGGACTCTATGTGGATGCCTCCAGTCCAGACACCCAAACCTGGGGCCCCCCCAGACCCTTGTGTGCTCAGAGGGTGGTGAACAAGCTTTCCTAGGAAGGCATCTTGCAGGGAAATTGCCTGCGCCCCAGAGCCTCTGCCCTACTACATGGAAATGAGGTCAGTTTTCTAAAAACCCGCCTCATAATCAGGGAGGCAGAGTACGGAGCAGTGAAGAGATATGTGGCCTTGCCCCGTCTCTCTGACCCCCCATTTCCACATTGCATTAGGTTCCCGTGGGTGCCATAATAAATTACCACACACTGGGTGGCTTAAAACAGCACACATTTATTATCTTATAGTTCTGGGGGCCAGAAGTCCAAAATCCAGGTGTGGACAGAGCCGTGCTCCCTCCCTCCAGAGGCTCCAGGGGAGAATCTTTCCTGCCTCTTCCAGCTTCTGGTGGCTCCAGGCGGTCCTTGGCTTGCGATCACATCACTCCAACCTCTGCCTCTGTGGTCACATGGTCTTCCCTTCTGTGTCCCTGTGTCTGTCCCATAAAAACACTCATCATTGGGTTTAGGGCCTACCCAGGATGAAATCATCTTGAGATCCTTAACTCAATGGCATCTGCTAAGACCCTTTTTTCAAATAAGGTCATGGGGTTAGGACGTAGACACATCTTTCTGAGGGCCATCGTCCGACCCTCTACACATATCTTTTAGAACAGGGCTCATAGGGGCGCCTGGCTGGCTCAGTCGGTGGTGCGTGCGACTCTTGATCTGGGGATTGTGTGTTCGAGCCCCATGTTGGGTGTGGAGATTACATAAAAAATAAAAGTTAAAAAAAAAAAAAAAGAACAGGCTTCATAAGAGTACTTCCTCTTAGACTGACCATGAGGATTTACGAAATGATGAGCGTAGAGAATATACCCCAGTGCCAGGCCCGGTGAGGGTTAAGGTAAGGATTGGCCACGTCATTAACCGCACGGGCATCTCCCTTCTGCCCCCGCCTCTCACGGCCAGTGCCACCAGAGCAGATCTGCCCTAGGACTGGTGGCCGTTCTTCCACGGGGTGGGCACCCAGGTGGCATGTGGAAGCCACGGGGCCCGGCTCTAGGCCAGGATGTGAGGAGAACATGAAACTCGTCAGTGGCCGGAGCTCTGGGCTCTCCCTGGGTGTCCCTCTGGCCAGCCACAGTGAGCGGTCCCGGGGTCTAGGAAGGTGCGGGCAGTGCTCAGGGGTCGTCAGGAACAGAGGCTGAGCCCCCGGGGTACGATGGCGGCTCGGTGCCCATGTGCCTCCATCTTTCTTTGGGACCGAGGGCGCTAGCTCGCATCCTGCAGCCTCTCCAGCCGGGCCCGCTCCGAATTGATCGTAGAAGGAAATGGAATGTGAACCCCAGGCTATTTAAAGAGCAAGAGGGACTGGAGGCACGGCTGGGGCCCAGCCAAGCAGGGTGCTTCAGGTCGGCGCGGGCTCCTCTTTGCACATGGTTTGATTTACTGGAGGGCCGCGAGCAACTCCAGCTTCAGACAGAGAACTATTTGAAGCAGCTGCCAGATGTTGTGTCTGAGTTGGGTTTTTACAACTTGCTTACTGGTTAGCAGCCTGCCTCCCGCCGGAGTTCAGCTTGCCCCCGCGGGTTCAGGGCCCTGGCCGCGGCCCACGGGCCTTTGCAGAACGGCGCCACTTCTCCTTCCTGCGCAGCCCGAGCCTGTTCTCCTCGGAGCGGAGCCAGGGTAGGAGCCCGGTTTCCCAAGCATCAGGCCTTCCTGGGGTGGCAGTGAGGCCCCGACTTCGGGGGGGTCTTGCCAGCACCCTGAGCTTATGGAATGTTCCATCTGATGTTTACTGTGGGGCCCTCTGGGAGAGGCAGGGTCTAAAACAGACCTTGAGACCTCGAGAACAGCTCCGCAATGAGGCATCCCTTGGAGCAGGCCCTCCAGGCCGGGGCTGTCCCCCAAGCCCTGGGCGTGGCCTGGGAGGACGGGACACGGACCTCTCCCTTTCTCGCCTGATCTTCCGTCCTGCTCCCGCCCACTGATTTCACTGCGGCCACTTGAGGCCAGCCCTTTTCAATGGAGCGCGGAAGGACACGGGGGACCAGCGCTGGGACCACAGTTCACCCAAGGGGTTCTGGAAGGTTCCCAAACCTCGGGAAATTCGAATGAACCAGGGACGTTCCAGGGAGGCCCCAGTAGGACCAACCTTTGGGTCCAGGCCACTGTGTCAGGTCAGAGGCCAGCCCTGCCAGTTGGGATGGGATGTGCCCAATGTGACACGGTTGGGGTTCACAGGGCTCACGGCGGAGGGGTGTTTCGCAGCCCATCCCCCCATCAGGGAGGCCTGTGGCGGGAGGCCCATGATTCAAGTGTTCACTTCCTGAGGCCACTTGGAATGACTTCTCAGAAGTTTGCTGTGGAGCAGAGCAGATGACAAGGGAAGGGGCGGGACAGGTGAGGAGCCCGGAGGGAGGGAGGTTGAGTGATTAATCTTGTTGCATGTGAAAGCACACTTGTGTCCGTCCAGGAACCCCGAACGCGGCCAAAGTGGACAGAGTGTTCAGTCCCCTCCTGAAAGCGCCAGAAATGTTTTGTCCACTGGGCAGGAAAACATCCTCTGCTAGCTCGCTGGAGTTTGGCGCTCTGCCTCTGAGGAGCCGCCTCTGAGGGCCGCGCTGGGAGGAGCCAGGCCTGGTGGCCGAGGGACAGAAGGAACAGCCTGTGGGCCTCGGGACCCTGCCCCCTGGGGTGCAAGGGGACGCCTCCTCCCTGTCCCCCAGCCCCAGCCCCTGCGCCCCCTCTCACCTCTGAGTCCTCCAGAGAACTGGAAAGAGAAAAAATCACAAGCAGGGAGCCCTCACCCGAGACCCAGCAAAGGTGGTGGAATGTAGGAAGTTCCCTGACTGGTCCGCTGCTGGGGGAAGCCCGCAGTCGTCTGCAGAAGCGCAGACAGACCCAGGCGAGGGGACAGGAGGGCTGGGGTTTGGACTTCAGAACACCAGTCACCGATCCTGTGACTCTGGACATCACCTTTGGGAGCTTCCATTTCCTCTTCTGTGAAGTGGGAATAATGATATCTTCCAGCCAGGCTCCTGGTGTTGCAAAGGCTGAATGAGGACTGGGTATGCAAAGGCGGCAAAGCCCACACGTGCCCGAGGTCTTCTAACATCCATTTATGAGGAAGTGGGAAAGAGAAGCATCTTGGATATGCGTGTCCCTCCAAGGGAACACCCCTCCTCTGGTCCTATGGCTTCTCCTTGGGCACCCTGCAGCCATCCCTGGAAGCTGGGGGTCCCCTCTGGGGATCGCCCACCCCTAGCTTCCTAGAAAGATGAGCTGGGCATGAGCTGGGGCAGCAGACCAGCCCAGACGCACCGTTGGAGGACAGGCTCTTTAGGGCATCCTGGCCACCTATGAGGGAGACAGGCAACCTTTTCCTCCAGAGGCCCTGCGGGAATGAAGAGAAGAGGGGCCACAGCTTCTGTTGTCCCATTTGGCAAACGTGTCTTGGCCCCCTGTCTTTGCCAGACACATGGAGATGCCAGGGATTCAGACTCAGAAAAGCAGCCTTCTGGGGCGCCTGAGGGGCTCAGTCAGTGAACGACCCACTCTTGATTTCGGCTCAGGTCATGATCTCGGGGTGGGAAGATCAAGTCCCACGTCAGGCTCCGCACTCGGTGCGGAGTCTGCTTGAGATCATTTCCTTCTCTCTCTGTCCCTCTCCCTGCTGGGGCTCTTCTCTCTCTCAAATAAATGAATAAATAGGGGTGCCTGAGTGTCTCAGTCGGTTAAGCGTCTGCCTTTGGCTCAGGTCATGATCTGGGAGTCCCGGGATCGAGTCCCGAATCGGGCTCCCTGCTCAGCGGGGAGTCTGCTTCTCCCTCTCGCTCTGCTGCTCCCCCTGCTTGTGCTCTCTTGCTCTCAAATAAATAAATAAAATCTTTTTTAAAAATAAATGAATAAATAAATCTTACAAAAAGAAGAAGAAAAGCAGGCTTCTGAGCAAGGAGCTCAGTGGATGGGCACAGAGCAACAGGTGTGGGAGATAGGGTTCCAAGTGATGCAGAGGGGGACTGGATGGACCCCACCAGGAGATCAGGGCAGGGATGCCCTACCAGGGTTTTGAAAGATAAATAGGAGTTTTCCAGGGGGTGGGCAGGGAATTGAGCCCTTTTGTGTAGGTTCCTCTGTGACATGGGGAAGGGGTAGGACCTGCTCATTGAGTGGCTCTTTATAAGGTGCTAGAAACGGTGTCTGGCACAGTGAATGCCCTTGAAGGATGGGGTGGATCTAGTAATAGTAATAATAGTACTGTGACCTCACTGCCTCTGTGCCCCCCAGGCCGCCCCATGAAGGAGCCTTAAACCCAGAACTTCAGGTACCAGGTCATGGATCCTGCTTACATCCAGAAGTTCTTCCATCTCTGGGCAGCTCCTGGTCCAGGCTGTGGCTCTGAATTGCCCTGGGTGGTCCGTCCTTGAAACCCACCAGCAGTCCCTGCACTGGAGAAGGGCCTGAGCTGGTCCCTGGGGCTCCCGGGGCCCCGCCCCCTGGTGTCTACTCAGCCCACTCTGCATGGCGACGCGTCCCTCGGGCGCCCCACGGTGTCAGCGGGTCAGCCCGCTGGGGAGTGGACAGAACCCCAGCGCACCCCGGTAAATCGAGGCTGCCTTCCTCCTCAGTCATTCCTGGGCAGGAGCCCAGCGGGAACTGGGGCGTATTCCTCCTGGGGATAGTAGATTCGAAAAAAGACTCGGGGTACAAGATCTGGGCTCCAGCTGCAGCTCTGAGACTCATTAGTGGTCCTGGGAAAAGGAGACCACATCTCTGAGTCTCCGCAGCCACCCTCCGAAGTAGGCCTGATCATAGTATCTACCTCTATTCAACAGCCCAGTCCTGAGGACTCTCCACGTCCCAGCGAAAGCACTCACCGTGCGCACATTAATGCGTGCTATCCCCTTGACGGCCCTCTGTGGGGGGGCCCACCATGACCTCAGTTGCTCAGACGCCCCCGCACACACACACACACAAGGTCACACAGCTAAAGTGGGGAAGTTGGAACTCAAACCGCTCACTGGCACCACGCCTCGGGCTCTTGACACCTGCTGCGTGGCCGTCTTCAGGTGGCTGAGGGCAGAACTTGGTTCTCATTCATGCAGTGGGCCCTGGGTGTGGCCCCCGGGGACAGGGTGGCCCCGGCCCAGACGTTCTTCTGCCACAGGAACGGGAGGGCGAGCACCATGTCTGACTCCCTGCTTGACCCCGGCGTGTAGCAGGTGCTCGATAAATACATGTCGGCTGAACAAAAGAAGAGGCTGGGCTGGAGGCTCAGCTCTTGAAGGTGGGGCTGCGCACTTGGGGGAAGGGTTAGCAGGAGAAACCAGTGGGCTTTCCGAAGCAGACGGAAAAGGAGGACAGGCCTCTCTGACCGCGCAGCCTCCCGGCGCAGGGAGGGGCCTTGACATCAAAAGAGTAGGGCCTTCAGAGCGAGGCAGAAGAACAAACTTGTACTTTGAGCCAAAGCCAAGGTAGGAGTGGGAGGGCAGGACATGCTTGGGACACAGCGGACAGCAGGAGAGGTTACCTTGCTTTCTGCCCCCACCCAGAGGACCCTGCAAGCAGGGTTTACCTGGTGTGCGCTCTGTGGGCACCTGGTCCTCTGTTCACACGAGAAGCCAGGCGTCCACACAGCGTCCACTGCCCCCCGAGCACCGGGCACACTCCGACCCAGGCAGGCCTGCTAGCTCCCCCATTTCTCAGAAGCAGAAACTGAGGCTCAGGGGCTGCTGGGATCGTGCGCCGCGGCAGAGCTGGGTCCCTGCCTTTTTCATCCGTGCTGGAGCTCTCTGCTGCCCAGGTCTGGGCCCCTCCAGCTCGGCCCCACCGCGTCCACAGCAGAGCCTCAACTACAGCTGCCTTGCCCTGCCCTTTCCCAGGAACTGACAGTTCTGTTTGGAGCTTAGACATGGGTCCCCACGATGCTAACAGACAGAGGAGCTTCCCAGCCAACCCTGTGGCCAGGTTTCACAGGTGAAGGGAAAAGGGATAACAACTGAGCTAAAGAGGCACCGACCTGGCGAAGCTTTCACCTCCTAAACTCTTTCTGCCCCTTATCCACGTGGTCCTCATCCTGAGACAGAGATTCTGTGTTCATCCCCATTTTACAGATGAGGACACTGAGGCCCGGGGCAGCTAGGTGCGCCATCCAGAGGGGACCGGCAGGCTCAGGCCATGTCCACTGGGCTCACATGCACCCTGCGCTTGGCTCCCAGCTCCCGCCTCCCGGGGCCTCCCAGGACCCCCAAGGCCTGAGGGAGGGGTTGAGGCTTTCCTGCCCATAGATGCAGCTGTGAGGACCCTTGCCTAGGTGGGAGCCAGGGCGTCTCCAAGGTGGGGGTATCTGAGATGGGTTTCTCTAGGTGGGGACCAGGGAAACACTTTCCAGAACAGAGCAAGCAGCCCATAGAGAGGCTCCGAGGCAAAGCGGGCCCCTGGGGGGGGGGGGGGTGTGGACATCGTCACTGGGCAGGAGGGTACACACAGACAGGACCGGGCTTGGGACCGGCAAGCGATGAGCCGGGGTGCCACCTCCCACAGATGCGGAGTCAGTCACCCTTTAACTGAGGTAGTGATAGGATCAGATCGTGTGAGAGTCCCCAGCACTGAACTCCAGGATGTGAGTCTGTTTCATGGGTGTCTCCCCGTGCCTGTCTGGAGACCTCTGGAAGACAAGACCCGAGTCACTGCCTGGCACTTTGTGAGTGCTCAGGACATATCTGTGGATGGACTGAGCCAACGAACCAAAGAACAGGTAAACAGATGAGTGAACGAGCAAGTGAGGTGGCAGGGCTGCCATCCGCACACATGTCCCCTCCATCAGTCACCCAGGGCTTGGCTCCCCATGAAGGCAGATAACTGGGGGGACCAACACCGGCCTCTGGGCTGAAACCAGAAGCCCCAGGGGAGGGGGGCTGGGTGCTTGGTGGCCCTGGGAAGGCTGCCGTTTCCACAGACAGAGTCCCAGCTGTCCCAGAAGGCCTGTCCTGAGCAAGATGGCTTTTCGTTCATCCCTGCCTGCCAGCCAGCTCCTCAGAGAGAGTCCAGAGACCCTGCAGCCTCCCCGTGTGCATCTCTGCATCAGCAGAGCCTGCTGGCTCCCCCGGGGCCACATCAAGGCTTGTTTTCTCTGAAAACATCCCAGTGTCCAAAACCAACGTGGACAGCTGACCTAGCCGGTTACCTTGGTTTGCCCAGCCCAGTGACAGTTCCTCGCTTATTTTTATGAGCTGTTTAATCTGCACACTGTCTTCTGTTCTCAATAAATGGGGCTGCGCATTCCAGGATGGCCTCGAATGATAACACCAGCTGTCTAGACGGAGGCCAGCCCACTGACACTATCATAAATAAAAATAGCTTTGTGTTCCAGTCTCTCACCAGAGCCCAGGGAGGGGCCAGCAGACTCCCTGCGGGCTGGCTGGGACAGAGCTCACCCGGCTCCCTGCCCCCAGTTCCCAGCCCCATTCCCAGGGGAGCCAGCGAGCCCATGCTGCCTGTGGGAGGGAGGAAGGAGGCCCACTGGGGCCCTGGTAAAGCATCTGCCCTCTCCTCAGGGCTCCCCTTTCTCTGTGGCTTGCAGCTGCTGCTGGGGCCGTGGACACCCAGGTGGCCCGGGGGGCTTTCATTTTGGATTCCAAGGGCAGTGCTCCACCGACTGGTCCCAAGGCCCGGGTCTGGTCTGGGAGAAGCTGCAGACCCAGGCCCAGAGCCACTTGGGGTTAAACTGGCAGAAAACTATCCCTGCACCCAGCACAGAGCCTGAAGCTAGCCAGGGTCCGGAGCGCGGCTCAACCCAGGAAGGAAAGGCACATGGTCAGACGCTTCGCAGCTTATCCGCTCCTTTCTCTCCCTGTCACTTGCCCCTTCCTTCATTCGTTCACTTATTTGGCCTCTACTTATTTCTTGAACCCTGCCCCAGGACTTCCCCCAAGGAGTGCAGTGAGGGTGGGGATTGGGTGCAAGAGCAGCAAGCAGGTGGTTGGAACTCAAGGCATCCTCCGAGCTCAGCAGAGAACGGCACAGCTACATACGTGTGTGTGTGTGCGTGCGCGCGCGTGCCAGAAATGTACAGGTGCCTCCCTGAGTGTGTCCAGGACAATGCAGGGTTCACATAAAGGAGGCTTGCCTCAGCTACCCAGAAACACTTACCCACACATCTCATATAGGTCAGTTTTGTGTACACTGACAACAGTGTCCTCATAGGTTGAGGCCCCCTTGTGCAGTACACAGCCTGAACACCTGTACAAGGCAGCCCCGTGCCACCTCCCCTCCCTTCCCCCAGGCCCAGCTGGATTGAGTCTCTAGAACAGAAAACCTGGTCAGTAAAATCTTCATTTCACCCTCTAGTATGGGCTGGAGAGTCCCAGGGGGCCAGTGGTCAAGCAGAAGCAGGAGATTCATACAGAACCAAGAGGCTGATGCTTTGAGATGGACCTCTCAGAAGAGGAAGAGTCAAAGAGAGGTGGTGGGGCGGAGATGGGCCCCACTGGGGTCAAACAAATGACACAGGGAGTGACAGGTCATCCTTTCTGATCTTGCACTCAGGGAGGGGCTCAGGGATCAAGGGTGCATCTCACCAGGGACAGGAGCAGAGGACAAGGACAGGGGAGATGATGCCCCCACCCCCCCACTAGGGGCTCCAGAGAGAGACAGCAAGGACCAGGGTGATCGAGGCTATACACCCCGAGCCCTGCTCCCCTCGGCCCCTCCCCAACACCCAGGAGGAGCAAAGACAGAGCAGAGGGGAGAGTGAAGGGAGAGGCCAATCAGAGCACCCAGGCCTCCGCTTGCTAAAACTGAAACTGAAGGAAATTCTGTAAGTCAAGGAAAGAACGATTTGACTGAGCACAGCTGGGGACCAAGTGACTGGAGCAGAGTCAAACCACACTGGGCCGTTTGATCAACTAGCCACCAAGCCTGCGACCTAGTGACGGCCCCGTGCAAGGTGCGCACGCACTCCACCTCCCTCAGCTCTGGACGTGCCGCCCCGGGATTGGTAGTGGTCCCCCCTTCAGAGGTGGAGACCGACGCACCTGGGGGACACGCTGGCCCCAAGTGTGGCTCCGGCTGGGAGGAAGCAGGGCCCGGGTTCGGCTAGAGATGCTCTGATGCTTCCTCCGTGGCCTGTGCTGGGCTGGCACCAAGCTGGCACCAGACCTGGTCCTCCCAGCCAGCCTGGAGCAAGCGGAGCCCCCCACCCCCGCGGCCGCACTCCCATGCCTCTCGTGACTCACATCAGTCGCCCGCCAGCAGTGACTGAGGGGGCGGAGGGCGGTAAGGACAACAGGCGACCAGCGGCCAGCCTCTCTGGGCCTCTGAGCTGCCTGGCCACAAGATGACCAGAGAGGACACGAAGGGAGCCCGGAAAAGACACTGAGGCGCGCTGGCCTCCCTGCCGGGCCTGAAGATGAGACTCGGAGGTCAGGTTCCTTGATCCGCACAGGGCGCTTGTCCGATGCCTGCTGATTCTCCTTGGTCCTCTCGACAATGGGGAGCAGGCCCCATTTATACAGCAGGGAAACTGAGGCCCAGAGGGCGATGCTGCTGGGCCAAGGTCACACAGTGTGGTTGCGGCAGATGGGGCCCATCCTGCTCATTCACTCTGTGGGAGCCTTCCTGGAGAACAGCTGGGGACATCCGAGCTGGGGCAGACTTCAAGGTAGCAGCCCCATCCCTAGGGCGGGCCTACGGTGCTGAGGCCTGGGGCCGGGTTGAGTGTCCTTCTGCACCCAAGTGCCTTCATCCCCCTCCCCAGACAGACTCCCCGCCTCTTCCTTCCCAGTCTCTGGCCAGACACAACTCCTCTGCTAAAGCAGAAGGAGCCCCAGTCCCCCAGCTGCCTGGCCCCTCCATTCCCCCCCCGCCACAGGTGACAGACAAGACCTCTGCCCACCTTCCCCACCTGCCCTTTCCAGAAGTCTCAGCCGCACCCTGATTTCCCTTTGGGGAACCACGTGCCCAACATGTGACCCAATCCACCAGTGTCTCCCCTGGGACTTCTGCAGGCACTGTGGAGAGAGAAACTCCCTTTCTGCCGGGAACCTGAAGCCAGGAGGCCAGGAGCCGTCCTGTCCCCCGGCCCTCCCAAGCACAGCCACCTAAGAATGGAGCTGGCACAGAGACATGGAGCTGACAAGAGGGACACGGGCCTTCTTCAGCCATCATGTGCGCACCTGAATCCAGAGGTGCCTCAGGCGAGGCCGCCACCCCAGACTTTTCATGCACACAAGCCAATACATTCTCTCTTTTGCTTGAAGCCAGCTGGAGCGGGGTTCCATTCACCCACAGCGACAAGAGTCTGGAGCAGGCCCCCGCAGTCAGGCCCGGCCGTCCCCACCCCTCCACGCCCCAAAGGACGCCTGTCAGAGGCAGAACTGCCTTAGGCGGGGCTGACTCAGTGGTATGTTTAACGGATGGCTCTGGAGGGTGGGCTGAAAAGCCCCGGTCTGTAGCATCTGCCGATTTCCATGGTGTAAATACTCTCACTATAACCAATTTCAAGCTACAGACATCACTTCCCTGAACAACCAGCCCTCACAAAGCCCATCACTGCTGCTGATTTTACCCCATTCAGGGATGGGCACATGACCATGAGATGCCTTATCAGAGTTCTCAAGGGTTGTCAGAGGAGGTTGGTTCTAACCCTTGACATTGCTAAATAGATAGGATGTTAGTCTGAGACGGCCAGCAGCCAACTTGCCACTTCTAGGGCGAGAATTTGTTCGAGAGAGAGAGAGAGAAAGGACACTCCTGGCATCATCTGAACTCCTGAATCCAGCCATACCTGAAGCTGGTATATTCATAGACATTCCATTTGTACACATCAGAATTTCCCCTTCTCTGCCTAGGTAGTGTGACTTGAGTTCCTGGCACCTGCCAGGGATCCTGAGAGAAGGAGGGCATTACTCGGGGCAGAGAGTAATGGTCATGAGCAGAGGTCCGGAGGCAGACCTGAGCCCCATCTCAGCTTCGGGCAGCAACTGCCGCGACTCTCTTCATTCAGGAGGGAGTGACACTAATCGTGAGGATGGAAGGAGATGGCCTGAGGGCCCAGAGCTGGTCAGTATGCCCATCGGCACCCAACAGAAAGGAGCTGGCACTTCAAGGTCATTCAAGGAGAGTCCATTTGCGAGGTGGGGTGTAGGGGGACCTCGAGTAAAGAGAATGTAGGACCCAGGGCTGGTGCCAGCAGAGCTGTTACCACCAGAGGCGCCGAAGGACCCAAGCCCAGAATAAAAGAGTCAAGCAGATCCGGACACCTTGAGCAGGATAATGACCTTTGATCGGGGGACACAGCCAGTCCCAGAGGGCTTTGTAGCGGGTTGAACAGTGTCCTCCAAAATTCACGTCCATCTGGGACCTCAGAATGTGACCTTATTTGGAAATAGGGTCTTTTCGGATGGGATTATTTAAGGATCCTGAGCTGAAGAGCTAAATCATCGTGGATTTAGGATGGGTCCTAAACTGACTGGTGACCCTATTAGAGAAGGAGAGGAGACAGAGAGACACGGCCATGTGAGGGGACGGCCATGTGAGTGGAGTGGTGTGGTCCCAAGCCAAGGATCGCCCAGAGCCGCCTGGAGCCAGGAGAGGCCCGGAAAGATGCTCCCAGATCCTCTAGGGAGGCTGTGGCCTTGCTCATATGTTGATTTTGGACTCAATGACCCCCCCAGAACTGTGCAAGAACAAATTTCTGTTGTTTAAGCCCCCCAGTCTGGGGTACTTTGTGATGGTAACCCCAGGAAACTAACAGGCTTGGAACGGAAAGAGCCAGGAAGAAGGGATCCCCTGCCCTCAGCCTCCTCCCTCTCTCTAGCCTGCCGTGGGGCTTCCCAACCAGAAGGTGGAGGGCACGGGAGCCCCTGGTGCCCATAGGGCAGCCTCGAGGCAGGAGCAGGGGAAGGTGGAGCCAAGATCTGAGGGGCCAGTGGAAGATATTAAATAATAGTTATGATTCCGGTGCTATCAACACCCAGACCCCAAAGCAAAAGCGGTGGCTCTTCTGTCCCGAAGGTTGTGAGAATGGAAGCCACTGAGACCTCGATGGAGCCCAGCCCGCCGCATTTCTGTGTTGCCGCTGATGGTGATCGCCTTGGCCTGCGTGCACATTTACTCCGCCCATTGTCATACGTGCACCCCCGAGTTTTCTCCAGAGTCACATGTGCTTTCTTCCCCACACCCCACCGACTCTGTTCCAGACCGTCATGGAAAAAAACGCTGGAGAAGGGGTGCCTGGACGGCTCCGTCGGTTAAGCATCTGACTCCTGATCTCAGCTCAGGTCTTGATCTCAGCGTCGTGAGTTCAAGCCCCGCTTTGGGCTCCCTGCTGGGCGTGGAGCCTTCATATAAATGAATGAGTGAATGAAGAATGAATGAATGAATGAATGAAAAAACATTGGAACAAAGGATTCCATTTGCAGTACAGTGCCCGGGAGAATGGAAGCAGGTGCTCACCTGAGGAGAGGCTGCTCTCCGTTCCCCCACCCTGTGCAGTACCATGATGATAGAAGACGTTCAAGCAGGCAGGACTCAGGTTTTCATGGAAGCTCCCCGAATGAAATTGTTCAAGTGCGGTAGTTCATAATTACCCCCACAAACACTGAAGCGGCCGCTGTCGAGATAAGACAGGCCGGAGTGGGGATGATTCCTATGCTACTTTCTTTCCCACCGGGGAAAATGGAGCTCATTATGCATGGCGGGGACTGTGTGACATGATTATAGGACGCTTCAGGTTGCCAGGGACAGAATGCCACCTCGAATTGGGTTAAGCAAAACAGGGGATCTGGTGGTTCCTGTGTCGGAAAGTTCAAGTCGCTGGGGGCTGGACTGGGGTGTCCTCCGTCCGTTCTGTGTTCCTGATTTCCGGTGTGGCCTCCAGCTCAGGGCGGACCCTCACCCCACAGGGGCCAGACGGCGGCAACGGCTTCAGGCTCACGTTCATCGTCAGCCAGCTCGGTGGAAAGAGCGGTTCTCTCGAGTCCGTGGTTTCCGTGAGAGTCCCCGAACTCCAGGCCACGGCCCTGCAGGCCCGGGAGAGGTACGGGGAGAGGTTCTCACATCTCCCTGCTCTGGTCACCTGCTCCACCCAAACGCGGGGAGGGGCTGAGAGCGGGGCGGGAGGTCCCCGGAGGAAGGGTCGGGGGCTGTCACCAGGGCAAGGGGCAGCAAGGGCACACGGCACAGGCCAGACCTCACGGCCCCCGTGTTCACTTCCTGCAGCTGCTGTCCCAAACCACCACGAAATGGCGGAAAACAACACACATTTATTATCTTGCAGTTCTGGGGGCCAGGGGTCTTACAATCAAGGTGTTGGCAGGGCTGACTTCCGGAGGCTCTAGGGAAGAATCCAATTCCTGCCCTTTTCCAGCTCCGAGAAGTTGCCTGCATTCCTTGGTTCATGGTTCATGGGCCATTTTCCTTCCCCCCCAACCTCCCCCTCTTGTCCTTAGGCTGCCATACAAAATATCATTCGCTGGATGAGTTAAACAACAGAATTTTATTTCTCACAGTTCTGGAGGCTGGGAAGTCCGAGATCAAGGACTGATCTGGCCCATTCAGTTCCTGGTAAAAGCCCTCTTCCTGGCTTGTAGTCAACTGCCCTCTTAGTGTGGGCTGGGGCCTTGCTGTGTGTGTACACAGCACTGGGGGAGAGGGAGGGGGTCAGAGGGAGGGAGGGAAGGAGGGAGGGAGAGAGGGAAAGAGGGAAGGAGGGAGGGAGGGAGGGAGAGAAAGAGGGAAGGAGGGAGAGAACAGCTTTTCTGGTGTCCCTCATAAAGATACGAACTGGGTGCCTGGGTGGCTCAGTCGGTTGAGCGTCTGCCTTCAGCTCAGGTCATAATCTCAGGGTCCTGGGATCAAGCCCCTCGGCAGGTTCCCTGCTCAGCGGGGAGTCTGCTTCTCCCTCTCCCTCTGCCCCTACCCCCTGCTCATGACTGTCTCTCTCTCTCAAATAAATGAATAAAATCTTAAAAAAAAGAAAAAAAAGACATGAACTCCATGGGATCAGGGCCCCACCCCATGATCTCATTTTGCATTCATTACATCCTTAGAGGCCCCATCTCCAAACACAGCTTCAACACAGGGATTTTGAGAGGACACAAACATTCATACCATCTCTGCCCTTTCTGACGTTCTTGCCTCCCTTTTGGAAGGACCCTGGTGATAATCCAGGATAATCGCCCCACCTCAAGGTCCTTCATTTAATCACATCCGTAAAATCCCTTTGGCCACACTAAGTATCATGGTCACAGGCTCCGGGGCGCAGGGGGCTCTGGGCAGACTCGTTCTGTCTAGCACGTCCCCTACCCAGATTCGCCTTCATCCTAACGCCCTTACCTTCCCACCCTAACTTACAGCAGCGGGTCATTCAGACCGACCTCAGAGACCGGGCCGGCCTAGTGGGTCCAGCAGCTGGCCATGCTGCCCCTGACCTTTGACCTCTGCACCGGGGCCCAGCACTCAGCCCCGCAGCCCAAGGAGAGCTTTCTCCAAAAAACACCCGGGGCAGGGGGAGGGGTGCAGAGGTGCAGAAGCCCAGTGGGTGTGAGAGCCAAGTGCCCTGGAGTGTCACTGTCCTTCTAGGAAGTCCCTACAAGGAGGGAGGGAGGGAGGGAACTCAGCCACTTTCTACACTTTCTCTCTATCTACCTACACAGGGCAGAACTTCGGACCCAATAAAGACCTCCTCTAAGATGGAAAAAAAGAAAAGAGGTAAATGATTTACAAAGGGACAGGAGGGGTGGGTTCCAGCTTTGTTCCCCGGCTTGTCACCTATAGGCTGCCTGACGTAATGGGCGAATCCCGGGGGCTCCTGCGAACTTGTTGGCAAGGAGCTGACCCCACCGGCCACGTCCTGGGAGGGTCTCAGCCATCCCTGGAGGGGTAGGGAGTGGAGAAGGAGAGGAAGGTGCTTCTTTAGAGGGTCTGGCAGTCCCTTGGCTGTGCAAGCTTCTGCCATTCTTGAGGGCCACGCCACACAAGCCCAGAGCCTCCCTGAGCGCTGTCACACTGGACCCCAGCGGATGGAAGCATCTGGCAAGCCTCGTCACCAGGCTTGGCCAGGGCCTGTGCCGCTCCTTTCCTCTGGGAGGAACAGGTCCTGGGGGGGCCAGGAGCTAGAGGATGTCTCCTGGACCCTGCAGGCCTGGCCCCTGGATGGATTCCAGAGCCTGGAATCCTTCATCCAGGCCTCAGTGACCCAGCACCTGGAGAGGTTTTATTGTATTTTTTTTTTTTTTTAAGATTTTATTTTTAAGCAATCTCCACACCCAACGTGGGGCTGGAACCCACAACCCTGAGATCAAGAGTTGCACGTTCCACCGACGGAGCCAGCCAGGTGCCCCCGGAGAGATTTTAAATGACTCTTCGGTTAAGTCAGCGAGGCTGAGAAGCAGCCCTTCTGGGGGTGTATGGGCCTGGGCACGGCAGCGGCTGCTCAGTTGGCACGGGGCCCCTGGCCAAGGCCAGCCGGCCCCACCCACGGACAAGCCAGGTTTTTCCTGAGTGGAATGTACCAGGCTTTTCCTGAGTGGAAACAGGGTTCAAATCCCCTGTGCTCCATGGGACCGAGGAGCCGGGCAGGCCATCCGGGTCCCCTAGAAAAGGTGGGGAATTCTGGCCGCCCGCCGGGAGGAGAGGGAAGAGGGTGCTGAGAGGCGTCAGGCTGCTTCTCCACCCTCCTGAGTCACACGGGAACGCCTGAGACCAGGAGGCAGGTGGTGGGGGGGGGGGGGGGGGCGGTTGCTGGCGGCCACAGGCTCTGCTAGGATCACAGCGGGGACAGGAGGAGAGGGGGCCTGGAGCCTCGAGGAAAGCGGCTGGGGGGAGGGTACAGCGGCTGCCTGGGTCCAGATAGCACTTCCTCTCCTCCACCCCTCCCTCCTTTCCAGGGAGGGACACACTGGCCGGCCCCACCCACGGGGACAGGGGACTGGCCTCCCCACTCCCAGCTGATCCCAAGGCAGCCCGCGGTCTGGACTCACATCCTCCCCTCTCTCTCCTACCATCATGAGCTTCGTCTCCTTCGTTCCATCCCCAACATCAAGCACCAAGCCAGGCATGAAGTTGGTGCTTAATAAATGCTAGATCCCTCACCTCCTTATGTGTCATGATCAGTCTATCGAGTCCCCCAGCTTGGCCCCAGTAGGGTCACTCACAAATGAGTAACCAATCATCAGCATAAGCTGAGTTGTCTGCCCCCAGGGGAAGAGACTGCCCAGGACCAGCCAGGGTCGCACACACGCTGAGAGAATGGGGATCCCACCTCCTCTGCCCCCGGGAGATGCTTGCCTAAGCCTGCAGCCTACAGCCACCCTCCATCCCCCACTCCCTGGGAGGATCCTACAGTCACTAGATTAGAAAGCTGCCTGGGGGCACCATCCTTGTTTGCTATTTGGTGCTTCCAGCAAGCAGAGCCTGCTCGGCCCATCCTGCAGCTGGAGGCCCAAACAGGGAGTCCAGAGGAGCCCTTTGAAGTCCCCGTCTTAGCTGACGACCCTTCCCTCTGGCCTCCCACCAGGGAATCCCACCGGTGTGGACAAACACCCTTTAGAGCTCGGAAAAGAGAAGCCATCTTTCCAGAAAACCTGCGGCCAGGCTTGGCCCTGCTGGAAACCATTGCACACAGTTCTTGGAGGCTGGGACCATGGCTTTCTGCAAACTGACATGGGCTGTGGGGTGCCAAAAGGGGAAGCAGAAGACCTCAGGGTGCCAAGCCCAGACCCGCTCCTGGCCACCTCTCACACGGGCAAGGCCGAGGAGCACCTGGGAGGGGAAGGTTCATGCTAGCCTGCTCCCTTGCACTCGGGGACTAGAGGTGGGACAGCTGGGATTAGTCAGAAATTCCGAACTGGGTCCTCAGCCAGCCCAAGCATGGGGACCTTCTCCAAGTAGAAACCTCGGCCCGCGCTTGGACAGAAGTTGCCTCTGAGCTGGAACCAGTCTGATCCACCTGGCTGGAGACACTGATGGCCCAGGACACTCCAGCCTCTGGGGGTCTGTAGGGAGAAGTTGGGCTTTGATATCTCTGAGCCCTGGAGGAGAGGGAGGGCTGCTCCCCGCTGGAGCCAGGATCCAAAGAGGTGAGCGCTGAGATGCAGAGACGGATGAAACTTTGTCTCCTACTCTTGAGGAATTCCAGGCAACACAGTATGTCTACACAGAGGCCGTGGAAGCCCAGAGAAGAGCCCGGGAAGTGCCCTGGGGCCAACCCTTGAAGGACCGGGAGCCGGGCTGGAGCGGGCTGGGGCCAAGAAGATGCTGCAGAGAGACCTCTGCCGGGGCTTGGGGGGCGGGGGGTGTGCTCATTTGTTCAGCGGTTCCTTCCCAAGTGCCCGCCGAGCGCCAGGCCCTGAGAGGCGTGGGCCAGTGTGCCAGCCCCACCGCCGTCCGGGAGCTGCACCTGCCCCGTCCCCGGCCAGGGGAAGTGACTCGCCTCCGAAGCTCCCGCAGGCGGTATCCCAGGAGAGCACACAGGAAAGAGTTTGCAAGTTTTACGGCCACTGAAGTCAGCTCAGGCCTGGGGAGGGCGAGGGCCAAGCCGGCAGGTTCTAATTAGGGGATTGAGCTCCTTGCAGTGGCCTCGGGGCTGGGGGGTGACGCCAGGTTTGCAGAACAGCCAGCACTGTTTTGCGCCCGTCTCCCAGCAACGGGGGCCCCTCTGGTGAGAGCTACAGCCAGCCTGGCTGCTCAGCCCTGTGAGTGGCCAGGGCACGATGCCCACCGGGCTGGAGCTGGGCCACCCCCTCCTGCCGCGCCCCTCCCCATCAGGCTGGCCTGGGGGCTCCCAGATCCCCGCTGGGCAGAGGGAAAACTGCTTCCCCCCAGCCCCAGGCCGCAGCACCGTCAGGACCCAAAGGAAGTGAGGGCAGGGCCTGGATCTGGGCTTTACGGCCTTGAGTTGCCCTGGGCAAGCACTCTGGTACCACTGGCACACATACATAGTAGGTGCGCCCAGAAAGGACCGACAACTGGAACCCAGTATCTAGATCATGCCTGCACACAGTAGGGGCTCAAAAATGTAGACCGGATAACTGAATTCAGGGCTTGGGACCCTGCCTGGCATATAGTAGGCGCTCCATACGATGTACTGAGCAAGCAAAGGACTGCAGCTCGTCTTGGCCCGGTGCAGGAGGCTAGAGAAGCAGGCGCCCTGCTGTGTCCAGCCCGCATGGGCAGTGCCCGAGTCGGGGCAACAGCCCTTGCCCTGCTGCTGGGGGCAGGGGTGAGGGAGGGACGCGGCCCGGCCGCGGGTCAGACAGTGTGAGTCTGGCCTTTGAGGGCTATTCCCAGCAGTTCCTCTGATTCACAGCTGTCCCAGGAACAGTCATGGCTGTGTCAATAAATATCGGTGACTCCGAATGACCTCTCCGTCTCGCAGGGCCATTAAGGCTTTCCTGCCCCTCCAAAGACCCAGTCCGGGCCATTGTTATTCTAGCCAGCGTGTCACTCTCCCTGCCAGTTCGAGGGCCTTGGAGAGTGAGTGACCCAGTGAGCCCATGGTCCAGGAAGCATTTGCTGTGTTCTCGCTGCGCTTCCTCGTCTACGGGGAACTCCCAGGCCTCCCCGGCGTTCGTGGCCCCAGGGTGCAGATGAAAGACCCTCAGAGAGAGCCAGAAAGATGCTCCGGTTGGCCCTTCTCCCCCACCCCCGCCCGCGTGTCCCCTTTCGCCTCCCTCCATGCCAGACAAGAACACGATGCCCAGCAGAGAGGAGCCACCCCTGCTCCCCTCATGGCTCACGCTTCCCTCGGCTTAGACGGCTTAGCGGGGTTAGACGGAGTCTGAGTTCCGAGCGCTTCCTCGGCTGCGCCCCCTTTACAGGAGGCGGATTTCACAGTGAAGGGACAGGATAGTTGTGAGCACCCGGGATGTGCGTCATCTCGATTCAACTTCAGAAAGCATTGACTGCGTGTTGTCCGTATGCCAGGAACTCCGGGGACCGGGGAGGACACTGCCAGACCCAAGCCAGGCTCCGTCCTGTGCTCAGGAGGCAAAGCAGATCATTGCAGAAGCTGGGTATGAAAATGGAATTTTGGGGCACTGGGGTGGCTCAGTCGGTTCAACGGCTGCCTTTGGTTCAGGTCATGATCTCAGGGTCCTGGGATTGAGCCGCACATCAGGCTCCCTGCTCAGCTTCTCCCTCTTCCTCTGTTGCTCCCCTTGCTTGTGCTCTTTCTCTCTCTCTGAAATAAATAAAATCTTAAAAAAAAAAAAAAAAAAGGAAGACGGAATTTTGGTCATGCAGGACACTGTCCTTGATCTTAGAAGATCCCTGTTGAAATCATTGAGGAGTGAGGTGTCACTGTGTCTGTGATTGACTTGAATATTTTTAGGTGCTCCTCAAGGAGGCTGAGCGGGAAGTAAGGTACAAAGCAAAGCGGGGGGGGGGGGGGGCACCTGGGTGGCTCAGTTGTTGAGCGTCTGCCTTCGGCTCAGGTCATGATCCCAGGGTCCTGGGATCGAGCCCCGCATCGGGCTCCCTGCCCCGCGGGAAGTCTGCTTCTCCCTCTCCCACTCCTCCTGCTTGTGTTCCCTCTCTCGCTGTGTCTCTCTCTGTCAAATAAATAAATAAATCTTAAAAAAAAAAAAAAAAGCAGGGGAGAGGGTACACAGGACAGAGGCTCACACTCCGAGATTGCTGCACGGAGAGCAAGCTGGGGCAGGAGGTCCTGGGGGGCCGCGGCAGGGATTACCCAGCTGGGCTGAGGACAGGATGGCAGGAGGTGCACGGTCTTCGGAAAGGAACCCCCAGCACCCCCCGCCCAGGCACCACCCGTCCCACTGGGCAGCTCTGTCCTGCTGAGGATATCGTCCTTTTAGCTTCTGCGCCATGGGTGGGGGTGCAGCGGGCCGAGGATGGTGGCAGAGGGTGTGGAAAGAATCGGGAGATTCTTGGGAGGCAGCGCTCACAGGGCTTGGTGCTGGCTTGGATGTAGGGAGAGACGGTGTGCAAGGGTCACAAGAACCTCTAGTATCCGGCATGAGATCCAAGATAGTGGGGGGCCGCTGTCAGAGGTGGAGACTAGGGGAGAAGCAGGTTCCGAGTGGGAGGTGAGGAGCTCAGTTTCAGACATGCCAAGTTTGGAGCTTGTGGGGTGTCTCAGGGCTCCAGGAATTTGCAAGGGCCTTTGCCCAAATAACCGGGAGACCAGAACTCTGAGCTCAGGCCTGAGCTGGGGGCTGCCGTGTCCTTCGGTAGCGCCGGCCAGGGGTGCTGGGCGCCTCGGAGGTGGAGCGCCGACCAGGGCCAGGGCAGACAGGGGGACGTCTGGAACAGAAACTGTGGCTGTCTATCCTGCATTTGTTTTCCCAGGTTCTTCTCCATCTGCTGGGAGGGAGGGGTAGGGCTGGGATCACAGCATGCTCCATCCCCACAGGGCCATGATGAGCCAGGATTCCCAGATGCACCGGGAGGCCACCCACCTCCTGTCCCAGGTCAGAAAGGTCTGATTTCCCAGAACTTGGCGGAAATGGAGCCACACATTTCAGCCTGGGTTTTCTACGTTCCATGTGTCTAGTTTACTTATCATTCGGGCAATGCTGGGTGGCTCGGTCGGGTGGGCCACTGGGTGCCTGGTCCCTTCCTGGCCTCCTTCCTGGCCACCTGGAAGCAAAGCTCTCATTCCCATGACAGAGGCCTTCAGAACATAGCTATCGAGCACCTCCCATGCTCCAGGCAGCATTCTAGATGCTGGCCATGTAACAGTGAGCACAACCAAAGTCCAATCTAGAACAGTCATAGTTTATTATTGTGGTAAATAATTATTGATAATGACATGATATGATATATGTAGTAACGGGCAAGCATATGGTCATGCCGACCATTTACTGAACACTCAGGCTAGGCCAGGCACTGTGCTGAGTGCCCTCCCTCCCCTGTAACCATCACAACCACCTGTGTGCAGTCTCATTCTCCCCATCTGACAGATGGAGCACCCAGGGCTCGGAGAAGCTAGGTGCCAGCATGCCCATCAGCAGCTGAGAGTTAAGGAGTTTGAGACCCGATCCTGGTTCAGGTCCAGCTCTGTCCTCACAGGTTTGGCCTGATCCCACCGCTTCTCTGTGTCTTCCAGATCCTGGGCTCCTCCTTGCTTCTGGATCCGACCCTGGCTCCCTGCTTGGGGGCTGGCTCGGCCCACCTTGCTCAGCAGCCAACCCGCACAGAGGGGAGGGCTGGGGGGGAAGGGTGCTGGCCCAGAGACCGGTTCAGGTAGGCATGGGAGGTATAGAGTTGCCAGACATTGCAGGGGACATACTTAGATTAAAATGTTATTTGTTGGGGCACCTCGGTGGCTCAGTCGTTAAGCATCTGCCTTCGGCTCAGGTCGTGATCCCGGGGTCCTGGGATCGAGCCCAGCGTGGGGCTCCCTGCTCCGCAGGAGGCCTGCTTCTCCCTCTCCCACTCCCCCCTGCTTGTGTTCCCTCTCTCGCTGTGTCTCTCTCTGTCAAATAAATAAATAAAATCTTTAAAAATAAAATAAAATGTTATTTGTTGCTTATCTGAAGTTGAAGTGTAACTGGGAGTCCTATTTTACTTACTAAATCTGGCTCCGTTAGGGGTGGGTGTGTGAAGCAGTGAGGGGTTTCCCAACAGCACGGGGTTTCCCTCGGCCACCCTGCTGACCTCACCGGTACCCACCTGCCAGGCCTGCCAGGCAGGAGATGCACAGTCTTCGGAAAGGACCCCCCCCCCCCCGCCCCGGCACCACCCATCCCACTGGGCAGCTCCGTCCTGCTGAGGATATTGTCCTTTAGCTTCTGCCCGGTGGGTGGGGATCCTTCCTCCCCGCCGAAGTTCGGGTGTGAGCTCCCCGTCTCCTGATGGTTTCCACTCCACCAACATTTGCTTATAAGCTTGACTAGTAAAGCAGAAAGGTGCAAGCCGGGCTCAGAGTTTACTATTTACAGTGGCCACTGTAACACATCTACCCCATCTAGCCATGCTGTCACCATCCCAGCCCCAATCCCGGCCTCTGGGGCCTGTCCTTCTGCCTTAGAACACCAGGGCGTCTTGGTGGGCAGGGAGAGTGGACCCTCCAGGCCAGGATTCCAAGAACCAGTCCTCACCCCAGCTTAGACACACAGAGTTCCGGCTGCAGGGCTGTTGGCTACGGATCCTATGGAAGCTTCTCCCTGCATGAAGAATTTCCATATCCAGGCTCACGTTCCATGCTGTGCTGCTAGATGTCTAACAACCGGTTCTCTGGGGGACAATGACCCCATAAATATATGTGCATAAGTTCATTATAAATCTTACTACAAATAGGGGCGCCTGGGTGGCTCAGTCTGTTAAGCGCCTGACTCTTCGTCTCAGCTCAGGTCTCGGTCTCAGGGTCGTGAGTTCAAGCCCCGCTGGGCATGGAGCCTACTTAAAAAAAATAGTAATCAATCAATCAGTCAATCAGTCTTACTACAAACAAATGCTTGATTACCCTCCAGCTCAGCAAAAGAAATAGTGAGTGGGATTCTGACCTGAAGCTTAATCGATGTTTCCATTTCAATGAAAGACTAAGGAAAAGTGAGAGGACGAAAATTGTTTATTGGAACTTCACTTTCTGGTGGAATTGGATAATAGTGTTTGAATACTGGAAGAGGTTTTCCCTGATTTTTTTGTGTGCTCCTCCCAATGGAAGGACCAGGGACACAACTCACCTTCAGGTTTAATCTGCATTATTACCCCTTCTCCGTCACTGTCTTAAATCTAGACGATCAGCAAAACAATAAAGCAAGTCCTAAGAGTGTTCGTCAGTTTCCATGTTGGAACTGCTTACCACTGTTGATTTTATTTCCAGTAGATATAAATATCTTTAAGAGCAGAGACAATAGCCAAATAATCAAGAAGTGATGAGTTTTGAGTATCCATTAGCTTTGTTAATATAATTCATTTAATTGTAAGTTTGTAGAACTGAGTTATTAATGAGAGCTATATTTAACCACTGGCTCATAAAATTCCTGAAAATTGAACATTTGCCTTTCATGAGCCAGTACAAGCCCGCTCCAACATTCCGGTGAACTCACATTTCATTCCCCTGCAGCTCTAAATGATGGGTTTAACTATCTCTGTTTGACGAATCAGGAAGCTGAAGCTCAGAGGCTCAGGACGAAAGCTTGCCCCCAGGAGGATCTTAATGCCAAGATGACTTCAGTCCTGCGCCAGTCACCTGAGCTGGGCTGAGATGAGCAGGGACAGGACCACAGGTGTGCTTGGGGATTTGCTGTGAACCAGTGAACACACTTCTCTCAGTCTGGTGTGGCCTCCAGACATCACAGCCCCCACAGCGTGTAGAATCCTCCAGAACAAAGTTTCAACAGAAAGCCTTCAGAGGAAGATAACGTGGTGGCAGATAACGCCTTGGCCAGGCCTTGGATGCTGGCTGAGCAATGAGAAAACTTGGCAAGTGTGAGAGGACCCAGGGAACTCCAGAGCCAGCAAAGCACACCCCAACTGATTAGCCAACCTTGAGACTCCAAGGCTGGACTTTTTCCAGAATGGCAGCCCTAGGGATTTGTGCGAGGGTGGGGCCTAGAAGGCTGGGCCCCTTTCAGACTATCACCCATTCCTCACGCTACTGGGTCTGGTGTCAACTTAACAGCCACGGGGTCCAGCACGTGCCTGACACTGCCAGGTGCTGTGGATACACAGGGGAGAGAGGTGGAGAGCCTGCCCTCTGTCCCCACGTCCAGCTCCCTGATTGGAACAAAAGCTCCAAGAGGGCAAGAGCATTGGGTTTTGCGGAGCCGACAGCAAGGGCTTAATATATACCTGTCATTGGAGGAATGGGAGCCAGGTGTTTGGGGCCTGGCGGGGTGGCGGGGGCGGGGGGTGGGGGGGAGAGAGACAGATGTATAAACGGAAGGTTTTATGGAGCCAAGAAAAACTTCGTGGACACCTGAGCTGAATCTCGAAGGCCTGGCAGGAGCTAGCCAGCTAAGAGTGCCAGGCAGAAGGCACAGAGTGTGGGAAGTCAGAGCTTTGCTGGCTGGATGTGCAAGGGTCCTGTGGCTGCTGTAGCCAATTAACACAAATCTCGTGGCTTAAAACAACACAGGTTTATTTTTTTATATATAGTTCCAGAGGTCAGAAGTCTAGAATCAGTCTCACTGAATGTTATGGGCTGATATATGTCCCTCCTCCCAAATTTCTGTGTTGAAGCCCTAACCCCCAGTGTGACTGTGTTTGGAGATAGGGCCTTTAAGGAGGTAATTAAGGTGAAATGAGGTCATCAGGGTGGGGCCCTAATCTGATAAGACTAGGGTCCTTATAAGAAGAGAGAGAGATGCCAGAGAAAAGATCACGTGAGGTCATAGCAAGAAGGCAGCTCTCCACCAGCCCGGAAGAGAGCCCTCACCCAAAACCAAATTTTCTGGCACCTTGACCTTGAACTTACAGCCTCCAGAACTGTAAGAAAATAAATTTCTATTGTTTAAACCACTTAGAGTGTGGTGTTTTTGCTATCGAGAGCCAAGTAGACTAACACGCTGGGCTAGAATTGGGCTTTGGGGAGCACTGGGTTCCTTCCGGAGGCTCTGAAGGGGGAGCCTGTTTTCTTGCCTTCCCAGCTTCTAGAGGCCCCCGCCCGCATTCCGTGGCTCTGGGCCCTTCCCCAGTTCACTCCAGCTTCTGTTCCTGTTGTCACATCTCTGTCTCTGACTCTGACCCTCCTACTTCCCTCTGATAAGGACCCTGGAGATTACTACATGGGGCCCAAGATAATCCAAAACAGCCTCCCCCATCTCAAGATTCTTAACTCCAATCACATCTGCAAAGTCCCTTTGCCATGTGAGGTCACATAATCACAGGTTCTGGGGACTGGGGTGTGGACATCTTTGGAGGGCCATTATTCTGTCTACCATGCTGAGGTCAGCCAAGAGAAGCTTGTGTGTGACAGTGTGTTGGGGGGACTGGGGGGCTGCGAGGATGCAGAAAGAATATGGATCAAGACTTTGTACAACAGGCTATAACTTTTTTTTAAGACTTTATTTATTTGACAGAGACAGCGAGAGAAGGAACACAAGCAGGGGGAGTGGGAGAGGGAGAAGCAGGCTTCCTGCAGAGGAGGAAGCCCGATGTGGGACTCGATCCCGGGACCCTGGGATCATGACCTGAGCCTAAGGCAGATGCTTAACGACTGAGCCGCCCAGGCGCCCCATAACTTTTTTTTTTTTTTTAAGTAATCTCTATGCCCAACGTGGGGCTTGTACTCACAATCCCCAGATCAAGAGTCTCAGGCCCTACCAACTGAGCCAGCCAGGTGCCTCCTTTAAAAAAAATCAACCTGAACTCGTTCCTCCTGAGGACACTCAAGCTACATCCATCAGAGTGGAGCAGCAGTACCTGTGGGCTTGTCCCTTACTTAATAGTGCCAGAAACACAACTCATACCGGCTTGGGGGGGAGGGGACAGCTATTAGCTTTATCTGAAAACTTAACAGTTCAGCTTCAGGTACATCATGATCTAGGAGTGCAAATGCTGTCATCAGGTCTCCATCTTTCTCCACATCTCTAAGATTAGGATTTCTCTAGAAGCCCATCACGAGGGGGCATCTGAAACCCATAGTTTGCCATCCTTCTGACTCAGCAGCCCCCCCACCCCCGCACCCAAGGTTTCTCATTGACCAGGCTGGGTCACGTGTGTATTCCTAAGCCAATCGCTGCAGCCAGAGGTGGGAGTGGGTACCCTGACCTGCAGGCTCTGAGTCCTGGGCCCACCCCCAGGAGAGGAGGGCAGGGTCTCAGCAGTGGTGGCCCATTCTCTAACCTGATAGAGCGAGGCTTCTATCAGCAGGTGGAGGGGCTGCTGGGCCTATAGGAACAGCAGGGCCCCCTGGTTGGGGTGGCCTGGTTGAGGCCCCTCCCAGCTTTAGCTCCACAGTTACCCTTCCAGTGGTCCCCCAGTCTCTGAGGAAAGCCTGAGTGGACTTTCTCTCCCTGAAATCAGAAGGACCCGATCCCAGCACAGAGGGTGCTTCAGGCCTGCCAAGAAGTTCATTTAAATTCCAACACGCCAGGCCTAGACATAAGGTCACATCTTTAGAGCATCCTGCTCTCCCACTTGGGGCTAAGGGCTTAAGACACTGGGGACAACGACACTCCAAGTCTGGGCTGGGTGGCTGGTCAGCAACAGGATGACAGAGATGTCCCTTGAAAACAAAGCACAAATTCTATACCCCATGGGCGCTTAGCAGTTTTTTGGCTAGATTTAAGCTTTTAGAGAATGACCCAACAGAATTTCTGCCCATCACTGAAAAATAAAATTGTGACCATATCCCATGCCATGTCCCCTTAGGGCTTGGGAGGAGCATCTAGTCTGCAAAAATACTCCCAAGTGCCTCCTGTGCACCTGGCATTGGGCTGGGCGCTGGAGGGCAGTGCAGATAGCAGTCGCTGGGTGCCCCTGTCCCACCCTCCCACTCCTGCCCTGGTCCCGAGCCCAGGCTCCCCACCCTGTCCTCGTCCTGCCCCAGCAAGCAGGGCTTGGCCAGCTTGACCTGTTTTGCCTTCTAAGTGGAAACAGGCTGTTGCAAAGTCAGCTCAGGGCAGAACCCAGTGACTCTTGATTCATGTTCACCTCTGACCAAGACAGAAACACAGCTGTGGTTATCAGAAAGCTGCTGAAAGGCTGGGGTGGTTGGGGGGAGGGGGGGAGCCAGGAGAAGGAGGAGGGGTGTGGGGGGAATGGAGAAGCTCTGAATCACACGATCTTATTCATGGGGGCAGATGTGGCCACAGGATGGGGAGAGAGAGGAGATGGGGAAGGGAGGGGGTCCTCTGCTGAGAACACACTTCCTCATCCCCCTCCTCCTTTGTCCCCTCCCCTCCCCGGGGTGCAGGGCATTTCCTAGGAAGAGCAAAGGCAGTGCTTTCCCTGAGATCAAGGGCCAGGAGACTGTCCCGGTCCTGGGAGGTGGGGGGCGGGGTAGTTAGGCTGGCCCGGCCAAGGCGGGGTAAAGGAGTCCACAGCCCTGTAGGGCCACCTGAATCCTGAGAGCAGATTCCCAGGGGGTCAGGGCAGCAGTGGCCTTGGCAGAGGCCTGGGGCAAGTGTCCCCACCTGAGCAGGGCAAGACAGGGCCAAGCAGACCCTGACCCCTGGCCAAATCTGTTGGTTGGCCAACCCACGGAACCGAGGTAGAACCCCCACCCCAACCACCCATGGCCAACAACTGCCCAAACCACTTGAAAATGGCGAGTCTCCCGTTGGTTGGAGACTTCAGACTTTGGAAAGGTCAGGATTCATGAGCAGATTGCTTTGCCGGTCCTCAGAAGGCAGTGGAGGAGGCAGGACCACGTCTGTGCAGCAGGTGGGCCTGGGGACGGCCGGTCAAGAAGCTGGTTCCCAAGTGGTGGGCTCCCCCTGGCCCGAGATTCTGAGCAGGGAGCAGCTCTCGGCCCACGAGCCTGGGCCAGTGGCCTAACTTCCCACAGACGCAGGACGCTTCCAGGCAACGGGACCTCCGAGCCCAGAGAGAACGCCTCCAAAATTCCTTAGGATTTTTCTTCCTTAGTCAACCGAGTATCTATTTATAGATGTGGAAATATGCATGGAGAAAGGACTGGAAGGAAATACACGAAATATTACCATGCTTATTTTCTTCTTTTCCTTATTGGATTGTCTTACCAAACATAGATACGACTTTCAAGATAAGGAAACAGATTATTAAGGGGCGCCTGGGTGGTTCAGTTGGTTGAGCATCCGACTCTTGATTTTGGCTCAAGTCATGATCTCGGAGTCATGGGATCCATCCCCCAGTTGGGCTCCTCACTGAGTGCAGAAATTCTCCTTGCTGAGATTCTCTCTCCCTCTGCCCCTCCTGCTCGTGCTCTCTCTTTCCCTCTCTTTCTAAAATAAATAAATAAAAATCTTAAAAAAAAAGATTATTAAGGTATAATTAATCTTGGTGTCAGTATTCATGCTTGTTACAGAAAGTGAAAGGGAGAAATCAGAAATCACCCAAAGTACTGCTAACTATTAACATTTTGCAGTCCCTCCTATGCAGACATTTTGGGTGTGGGGATGTTGTTGTAAGTTTAACAGTTATAATTGTATTCCGTTATTACAAAACTTTTCTATGTGACCACCAAGTTATCACACTCTCTTCTAAAATGTCTGTCTGCCATTTATGTGTGTATAGTACATACTGGTGTGGCTGTTCTCCCACATTAGTGTATCTGAGGAGTTTCCACATCTTCACTGTTATAAATAACACCGAGGTGAACATCTTCGCATGGAAAATTCTTTTGTGTTTTTAAGATTCTTAAATTTCCAGATGGATTCAAATTCCTAAATTTCCAGATGTAGGATTATGGTGTGAAACAACACTGTGACCTGGGATCCACATGGGTGTCAGGCCAAAGCCCCCATCTTTAATCCCAACAAATGGTATTAAGAGAAAAATGGGAATGAGGTTTCACTGGGGACCCTCTCCCCACCCCGCGGGGTTTTTATACGGGTGGTGACGGGGTCCCTGAGCTCAGCCCTGGCCTCAGCGGACAGGGTGCTGCAAAAGGTGGAGAGAATTCAAAGATTAGTCCTGGTGGCTGGGGAGCTAAAATCTGGACAAAGGAGCAGCTGGGACCACGAGGGCGAAACCCTTGTTCCATGGGTGGGAAGGCTTCTCAGAGATGAAGCCGCCTCTTCTAGGACAGCAGGGTTCCTGCAGGGTCCCTGGGCGGGCGGGGACGCCCTGCTCCGGGGGCTCCGGGGGCTCCAGGGCCCTGGGCAGGCAGTGAGAGCCCCGGCAGAGGGTCTGGGAGATGAAACAGCAACGGGATGCCAGGCAGGCGGTGGACGCGTGGTGGGCACACAGGTCCCTGCGAACAGGAGGCACAGCCCCCGGCCCGCACTCCTCAGTGTCTGAGGGCATCTCCCCCACCCACCACCCACCCCCCATCCCCCCCATCCCGGCCCCCCCTCCAGCCTCCAGGCCGCCGCACCTGCCCCACGCCCACCCTGCCGGAGCCTCCGCTCCCTCCCAGGTTCCCGCTTTTCTGTGGAGACCACAGCATCCTGTCCCGGCCCAGGGACCGCAGCCGCCCTCCGACACGAACACGCAGGGCCAGCGACTTCCTGCCGCCGCCACACGACAGGGCTCCCGCCTCCCGCCTCCCGCCTCCCGGCTGGCTCCGACCCAGAGCTGCTGCGCATGCGCGCTGCCCGCCCGCTGCCCGGTCTCCTGCTCCCACCTTCCCGCGCACACGCGCACACAGCACACGCTCCCGTCCCGCACGCGCTCACACGCACACACAGCACACGTGCGCACACACACAGAGCACACGCTCCCACCCCGCACGCGCTCATGCGCTCACGCACACACAGCACACGCTCAAGTGCACACAGCACATGCTCAGGTGCACACAGCACACGCTCACACACAGCACACGCTCACACACAGCACACGCTCACGCGCACACAGCACACGCTCACACACACAGCACACGCGCGCACACAGCACACGCTCAGGTGCACACAGCACACGCGCGCGCACACAGCACACGCTCACACACACAGCACACGCGCGCGCACACAGCACACGTGCGCACACAGCACACACTCGCGCACACAGCACA
>NW_022589705.1:94209138-94277186 GCF_004348235.1 Phoca vitulina | reverse complement strand
CGCGCGCGCACACGCTCACGCACACAGCACACGCTCAGGCGCACACAGCACACGCGCGCACACACAGCAGCCGCTCTTGCTTGGAGCCGCCTTCCCTCCTGGCCCCCACCCAGGGGCACTCCTGGTCAACGCCCCTCAGAGGGACGTAGCCCCCAGGGTCAAGTGCGAGGGCCCCCAGCAGCTGCAGCCCCTGCCTCTGCTCCCACGCCTCTCCACGGAGACAGAGTGACAAGCTGCTCTGGGACACCCGCCGAAAGGAATGACCCAGGTCCGTTGCTTGTTACCTCGCAGGAGACTGGGCTCTGAGCCTCAGTTTCCCGATCTACAGGCACAGTGCCTCCTTCACCGGAGGGCTGCGCAAATCAAGTGACATAATGCCTGCTAACGCTGAGTGTACCTGGTGCTGCTCACACAGACTGTCAACGCCCGGTAAACGGAAGAGCTTCCAGATCATCGTGATCAGCACACCTCCCACGTCTAGCTACCACGTCAGCTTCTGGGGCCCCCGGGGCTAAGCGACCCTCAGCTGCCCTCTGCGCCCCCACAGACGGCGAAGCCCAAAGCTGGCAGGTGGTGCCGCTGGCCTGGCTTCCTGCCAGTCAGACACGCCCAGACAGCGGCATGCAGCCCCCAAAGCAGACACTCATCCCCAAACTGGGGCAGCTCCGCCCTCCCCATCCTGGGACCTCTGGGCCCCACCCGCTAACCCAGCGGTCAGTCACGTTTTATAATCATTTTATAACTACGGTTTACAACTGTTTTGTAACTCTGCTCTGCTCTCTTTGCTCTAATTACTCTGGTGTTTTTCCTCTCTCCAGCCCTGGGGGGGGTCCGCTTCCCCCTCCCCGCTTTCCAGCCCCCATCTTTCCCACTAAGTTCACGGCCCTCCCCTGCTCTGGCGGTCCACATCCCACCCGCCGGACCACCCCACCACTTCACGCCCATCCCCTCCTCCTTCTCCCCTCTCATCCTCTCCCTCCACACCAGAGCCTCTTCCTATGACCCCTCCCCCACTCAGGTCATCGTGCCCCCCCCACCCCCATCCCATCCATCCACACCACCCAACCAGACCAGGCCAGCATCCCCGAACTCAGCTAAAATTTCAGCCAAAGAGGGTTCCCTGGAGCAGTCTCTCAGCAGACAAGGGCTGGTGTGGAAGGGGGTGGCCCCAATGGGAGCTTCAGGAAGCAGAACAGGCGTGACCAGAGTGAACTGGGCACAAGGAGCCACACCTGTGTCCCTCCTGCAGGAGAGCGAATGGCTGTGGATCTCTGCACTCCCTCTCTCTGGGGCCAGGCAGTCAGTAGGGGGGTGCAAGGGGGGGCGGGCAGGCTGGACTGAATAGGGCTTCTGTCACATTTGGAATAATGCCCGTGCCAGGGAGGGCATGAGTGCCCAGCCACTCCTGCAGAGCCGTGAGCCAGTCCCGGGCTGATCTGATCCATGGTAGCTGGGTGGCCCCACTCTGCCCCCCAGTAATCTCCTCAGGACCTTTGTAGAGGGGGCAGTGCAGGTGGGGATTAGTGCATATGCCGGGAAACCTCCACCCTAGTGATGGTGCTCAGGGCGCTCACACCGGCGACAGCCATTTGGAATTCATCTCTTGCCTAGGATGGCTCACCCTTGTTTGGGGCAGATTATTATGAATTCAGTGCTTTACACTCTGTGGTCACGGAAGCCAGGTTTGGGGCCAGAAAGACCTGAGCTGAGACCCAGCAATGCCTCTTGTTCACTGGGTGACCCCAGGCAAATTGCTTAACCTCTCTGAGCATCAGCTTTCTCATCTGTATAATGGCGATTATCAGAGAACTTACCTCTAGGATTGTGCAAATTAAATCAGCTCGTGCTTGCAGAGCCAGACACGGGGCGGGCAGCCAAATGGTCTCATAGAAGTCGCAGTAGCTGCTGTGACCAATATTATTTCTCAACTCCGTTTGTGACTAAGGCGTCAGGATAGCAGATGAGACGTTGTTCCAGGTGCCCCTAAGCAACTGGGGGGAGGGGGGTGCGAGTCGGTCAGAAGCCTCAGAGCCCTAAGCCAAGACTGAATGCTGGGACTTGCCACTAGGCCTGATGTAGGCTCTCCCCTTCCTTGCAGTCTGGAGCCCACCCTCTCCCACACCCCAGAGATAGAAAGGGAGAACGGGTTTGTTTCAACTCATTCTCAAAGGAGCACCTTGCAAAGCTCTGCTGGGCCCCATTTGCTTTTGTCGGTGTTGCCGCCCTGCAAGGCTATTTTCAGTGGTATGGAAGGATAATGGTAACTCTGGCTGGTTTCTAGGGCTCCTGAGAGAAGATAACACCGAACTTCAGCTTGGAAGAACTCCGCTTCTCCCACTTCCAAGAGAGGCATTTCCTTCTCTCCTTCCCTCTTTCCTTCCTCTCCTTCTTCTCCAAGAAGTCCCAGGTAGTAAGTGGGCCGGGGGATATAAATCATGATACAGGTTAGAGTAAGAACCAGTTGACGTGAGTGGTAGAACAGTCCTACTTTCGTTTTCTTTTCCTGCCCAAATCTTGCCTGGCAGAATTAAATAGGGAAAAAGCCACTCCCACCCACCCCCACACATACCCCAATCTGTATTTTTAACATCTTGAGAGGTAATTTACTTACAGTAAGCTTCACCCACTTAAAGTGTACAATTCTCTGAGTCTTGATGGATGTGGACACCTGTAAAATCACCACCTCACTCAAGAGACAAACACAAAATCTGTTTTACTGGTTTCCTATGAGTGGCCCATTTGTGTTATTCATGGCATTTTTATTGGCAGGTGCCAGGAACTCAAGTCACACTACCTAGGCAGAGAAGGGGAAATTCTGATGTGTACAAATGGAATGTCTATGAATATACCAGCTTCAGGTATGGCTGGATTCAGGAGTTCAGATGATGCCAGGAGCGTCCTTTCTCTCTCTCTCGAACAAATTCTCGCCCTAGAAGTGGCAAGTTGGCTGCTGGCCGTCTCAGACTAACATCCTATCTATTTAGCAATGTCAAGGGTTAGGACCAACCTCCTCTGACAACCCTTGAGAACTCTGATAAGGCATCTCATGGTCATGTGCCCATCCCTGAATGGGGTAAAATCAGCAGCAGTGATGGGCTTTGTGAGGGCTGGTTGTTCAGGGAAGTGATGTCTGTAGCTTGAAATTGGTTATAGTGAGAGTATTTACACCATGGAAATCGGCAGATGCTACAGACCGGGGCTTTTCAGCCCACCCTCCAGAGCCATCCGTTAAACATACCACTGAGTGAGCCCCGCCTAAACCAATGAAACGGATTCTCCTAAGGACAGAGATACTCTAGTACCAAAAGAGGGGAAGTAGAAGCCGGTCAGACAAATAAGAGAGATCTCAGAAAGGAATGTTCCAGATTTCCTCCCACCCCGAAACCCCCAAGGAGACACTGACCAGGCCAAGGTTGAACCCACCGCAGAGACAGTCTAGCCAACGCGCAGTCTTCCAGGAGAGGGGCGCCGGGCTCCGCTCCTCTCCCCTCCTCCCAGTCACATTCTATGGAAAATTAAGGAACTTCCTGAGCCCGCCGCTTTCTGCAAAGCCATTCCAGCAACGTAGGCCCACGATTTTCAGCTTGTTCAGCTATTTTAAAACAACCCTTTCAAATCAGCCCAGAAATGGGGGCTGTGGCTTGATTTGAGGTTAAACAAATAAGTGCCATTTATCCACCAACACTCTAGGAATGAAAAATTTCTTAAGGCAAATTCCCAAGCTATGTGCTCCAGAAAACTGCTGCCCCAGATTGCTGGGTCCCAGTCCAGTGTTCTCCATTTTCAAAGATATTTGCATTGCGTTTGGCTATGCTCTGCACAGAGCGCTCGGACTGACCGTGGAGTCGGCGGCCGGGCACGCCGCCTCTTGGCCATGGCAGCATCCTCCCCAGCGCCCACAGGACCCTGGGAGCTCCTGGGCTATTTCTTGGCCTGCTGGGGAATGGCTCCTCTCCATCCTAGGGGCCTGGGCCAGACTGCTGGCTGGCTGGGGCGGATGGCTTTTTCCCACATGTTTTGAGGGTAGACGAGAATGAGAAAAAGCAAAACAAATAAACAAACAAACAAACAAAAAAACCCACCTTCTCAAACAAATAAAGCTGCACTCCACCAGACAGGAAAGTTGAGCCTCTCAGAATGTAGGTACAAGAGCAACTCAGCGGAGAAGTCTTCCTCCCTTTTCTCTCAAGGGACATGGGTCTTTGTGCCTAAGCTGAAAATCTGGACTAAGGGTTTTCAGATCCACTCTTGGGAGTATCCTGTGGCAGAAACAAGAATGCTCACCAAAGATGCCATGTGCTTTCCTGCATGTCCCAGCTGGGCCAAATGACTGGTTCAGGCCAGGGAATCTGAGCACACAGGTTGGGTGTGAGTGACAGGCCAGGGCAGTATAAAGCCCACGGCCCATTCTATAGTCTCTCTTTCCCAGCCAGCGGGACTCTGGAAGCTGTGTGTTCCAGGTGGTGCGGCTCCAAGATGGTGGTCCGTGCACCTGGGTCCCTGAGTGAGTCTGTGGAGCAGACCCACCTGCTGGCCTGCTGGGACATACAGGGTGAGCAAAACATAAACTTCTGTTGTGTTTAGGCGCTGAGACCCAGGGGTCGATGGTGCGTGCAGCATTACCCGGCACACCCTGGCTGCTTCACGCTCCTGGCACACTCGGTACACTTTACCATGCGGTTCACTGGGAGAGAGCAGCATGCGACAGGTAGAAGGAAGACTCCCCCTCCTCCGGCCAGCAGCCTTCACCCAAAGGAGTGATCAGGGTATATTCAGGGGCCCCTACCTCCCCAAAGACGTAGGGAACTTCCTTGCACTTGGGCCCGGGTCTGTGCCTGCCCTTGAATGTCTCTGCAGCACTTGGCTGGACACCTGCATAAAAACACGCCTCTCTCACACCCTGAGGCATGTGACAGAGCACGAAGTACTTTCACTGGTGATCCCCCGTGAGGCAAGTGACAGAGGCTTGTTTCCGATTTTAAAGCTGAGGACGTTGACGCTCAGAAGGATTTAATGCTGAGGCCGAGGTTGCGCAGCTAATTAAAGAACTTGAACCTAGGTTTCGTGTCTCTTGCCACGATGCCAGTATTTCTCACACTGTAGCTGCCAGACTCCAAGATGGGGCCCAGGAACCTGCATTCTCAAAGCTCCTCAGGCCATAATTACACTGTTTGAGGACCCTGGCACCACACCTTGCTCCCTCTCCCATCAGATGAAGCCAGCACCAGAGTGGGGGCTTTGAGGGTGCAGCAAGGGGCCAGCTCGCCACCTACAACAACAGCAAAAGGTCTCCCCTGCTGGACTGCTCTTTGTGAAATTCTCCCAAAGGGCCATTTCTTTGGGTTAAAATACAAATTGCCCTAGAAAACACTTGAGACTTGCTCATGAATTAACTCACATTATCCTCGGCTAGAACAACTGCTTGTACGTCTGCCTTTGGCTCAGGTCATGATCCCAGGGTCCTGGGATCGAGCCCCGCGTCGGGCTCCCTGCTCGGCAGGAAGCCTGCTTCTCCCTCTCCCACTCCCCCTGCTTGTGTTCCCTCTCTCGCTGTGTCTCTCTCTGTCAAATAAATGAATAAAACCTAAAAAAAAAAAAAAGAACAATTGCTTGTAAAAAGTGACGCTGCAAGATAAGTTTCTACAGGGAAACATTAGTCAGGAGTCAAGACCTTGCCCTGAGAGCTGAAATCCAGCTGGAGACTGCAGGGGGTGAGGTCCTGGAGGCAGGAAGAGGCTGAGCATCCTGGGGGCGGGGGGGGAGAGGTGCGGGGGGGCCGGGTGCTCCGAGGAGAAGAACAAGGCACAGCTGGGGGAGGCGGTTAAAACCTCACACATGAGAAAGAACTGGAGTAAAGTCTCAGCCTTACTCCTTATGACCTGTGTGAACTTGCAAAACTTACTTCATCTCCCTGAGCCTCAGTGTTCTCATCTGTGAAATGGAACTAGGCACGGACCCTAGATGTTGTAAGAATCAAATGCATTTGGGCATACCACAGCTGACCTTTAGTGATCCCCTTACCCCAGGCCAGTGGCTCTTCTGAGTGCTTGACACACATTCACCCGTTTCATCATCACAGCTACCCGATGACGTGATTATTATTTTACCCATTTTATAAATGAGGAAACAGCGGCACAGAGAGGTAAAGTAACTTGCCCACGGCTGCAGAGCAAGCTCCTAAGTGTCAGAGCCAACATTTGAACCCAGTCGGTCAGACTTCAGAGGCAATGACCCTAATGCTACACTTAGCTGGGAATGCCTCATCTCACAGGCAGGGCTAGGGCTGGAGGGGGCCCCAGTGCAAAGCTGGGGCTCAGGACAGGGCTCCGGTTGCGCGGGTCCAAAGGCAGGATGCACAGTGGCCGTAACTATTAATATCACTACCGAGCTAAAGGGTGAAGGAGCACTCTACCTATTCTCCCCTGCAGCCCCCAGGTACTAACCCTCCTCCACACCCAGAGGAAGACACTGGCTGCTGCCTCCCGGAGCCTCGAGACCCCAGGGTGGCCCCAGCCCCTGTGCTAGCGTCCCCCCCCCCCACAATGGGCGCTGGCACCCATACCAGCAATCTTGCCCCACTGCCCCACCAGGCGGTTGTGCTGGGATCGATGCTTTGGTTGGTGGTCTCGGCTGCTTTTTTGGCGCACCCTTAAATAAACTGCAGCGTTTCAAAGAGAAAAGGGAACCGGCCTTTACTGAGCAGTTACTATGGGCAAGACTGCTTATCAAGCAAAGCCACGTGTCTCGTTGGGCCTCACAACTTTGTGAAATAGATATTGCCGTCTCCATTTCACAGATGAGGAAACCCGGGCCCAGAGAGGTTGAATTACTTGCAGCAGATCAGCACTGTGAAGCGTCAGACCCTGTCTGTTTGAATCCAAAGCCACTTACAAGAAGTGAGGGCCAGCAGGAGCTTTTAGATCCAACCCCCATAGATGAAGTTCCCTGTTTCTCATTCATTCCTTCTGGCGTTCAGTGTTTCTGGGTGGATGCTCTATGCCAGGCCCCAGATCGGTGACTGCAGCAACCTGGCCTCAGCTTCCTTCTGTTCAGCAGGGAGGCAACTCTCTATGAAGAGTGAATTCAGAGACGTTGCCGTCATCCCTAGGTTCTCTAAGGGCCGACCCTCAGCCTAGGGGCTGCTTCTCAGGCAGAGGGGGATTCAGCCTCCTCCTGGGAGAATCCAAGCTCTGGGTGTTTCAGGAAATGTCTGACCTGCCAGGTTTCCGTGTGACTGATCAGTTAGCGCTGAGGAAGGGGGGCCGGGAGGGGAGGCTTCCCGTCAGCCCAGCTTTTGTCTCTCACATGAGCCCGAGACAGACAAACCACAACCACAGACTCGACCAGCTGTGGAAGCATCGAACAGGAAACCCAGAACATCTGGTGCTCCACTTCCTCTGAAGGCTGTGCAAGTCTGGGTGTGTGTGTGTGTCCGCTTGTGTGCAAGTCTGTTTTCTTTCCCACTGTTGTTTAGTGGGATGTGGATGCAGACAGGGTTGGAAACCACAGGCTTTGTGGTGACAAGGGAGCCAGACACTCGCTCCCCAACCCTGTTGGTGCCTCGTCCCTCCCCAGACAGTGACCCAGGATCTGACCTAATCTCCCAGGCCACCCTCCAACACACTGCACATGTTTAGCTTCAAGTCACTATGCGCTTGAAGAAAGGGTTTGTTTTTTTTTTTTAGGTGGTTTTAGAGGAGCTTTCTTGGGGATGAGGTGGGAGGGCTCTGCTTAAATATAACTTGGCCTCAGCATACAGACCCACAGAAAGCAGAGTCTGCGTGAAAGCTGTTTTTAAAACAATTTGAGGAGAATCTGTGGATGACCTCTAAGGCTGTGTGCTGGTCAGGAGGTTGTTTTCCACTAGTGGTGGGGTCCTCCATGTACGCCTGAGATAGACAGGGGCTGAGAAGAGAAGAAACACGAGAATGTACAAAGAAAAGGCCTCCCAAACTGTAGCATGAGGTTTAACTCTCATCAGTCACCTGTAGGAGGTAGGCGTTATTATGCCCATTTTTAGAAATCATGAAATCAAGGTGCAGAGGGGATCTAACTCACCCAAGATCACTCAGCAGAACCTGAGTTCAAAATCAAATCTGACTCCTAGCCACATGCTAGATCCTAAATCACACTTCATTCTCTCAATGAACAGTAATAATCTAAACTGTGCCTAGCACACAGCTGATGGTCAACAAACGTTTCTTGAATTAATCAGTGAAATGAGCTCTCACCGCTGGCACGGATGTCATCATCACTGTACCCCAAGGGTCAGTACAGTGCGGGCCAGGAGTCGGGGAACAGAGACACTTCATTCACCTGGAGGGCATCTACTTAGCCAGGTCGACTGTCCCAAGTCCTTGTAAGTTCAAATCCTGACTCCGAGAACTTCTGAGGCCCTCCGTCAGAGTCTGGTTACTCTTACTTTACAACCTGAGCCACAAACCGCATGCTGATCTTACAAGCGCCGGTTTAGAGAGGAGGTGGCCTGCTAAGGACGCTTGCTGGCAACAGCAATTTGGGAATTCAACGAGCATTTTCAGACGGGCAGGTGGCATTATGGATTCAACGAGGAATGCCCCAGGAGAGGAGGAGAAGTGATCCAAACAGTCTGACTCTCGGATATCTGCCCTTAACAGCTCCGAGAGAGCCAGATGGCACGGCAGCACCTCCGCCGATGTCCCGGGTAAGACGAAAGGCGCGGCTGCAAGCCAACCTCCACCACGTTCGCTCACAACTTGGCGTTTAAGAGCCACACATGCGCCAACCTGACACGACACGTGCGCCATCTCCGACGCCCTGCTCGCCTTCATACCTGTGGGTCTGCCGGGCCCTCCGCGGAGCCAGTGTGACGTCATGCAAGCGCCGCGGGTATGTGACGTCATCCGAGCGCGCCTCCTGCCGTGCCGAAGCCGTGAGCGCGGACTAGCAACGGCGTTGCTGTGGAGACGGGGCGCCGGGCCCCGCCTCCGAGACGGGACTGGAGGAGAGCTGGTCAGCTGACTTTGGGGAGGTTTCGAACGCGCGCGCGGAGGCCCGGTGGCGCGCTCGCGGCGCGGGTTCCCTTGGCAACCCGGACGCCCTAGCGCCTTGCGGACGGGCGATTCCCGGGAACCCTCAAAGCTGGAGTCCGAGCCCAAAATGTAATTTGAGGAACTTTTTCACGAAAGATAGTAAATACCGGATGTGCCTCTGGCCCAAGTAAAGTAGAAATTCAAACTGCCCTAGACTGGATCCCGTGGAGGGCTGGAGGCCCCAGTGAGGCTACAATTTATCACTTAAGCAGCGTCGGGCGGGAAGCAGAGTCTGGCCCAGGAGATTTAGTGCCAAAAGTGACCTAACCCCTTTGAGTCTCAATTTCTTCTCCATAAGAAAATCTCCAGATCTTTCCCATAAGCATATAAATATATTATTTCTTCCTAAGAAAACCTTTCCGTGATTCTACTTCTCCCTCTAGCTTCCCGCTCATCTCTCTCTCCCTTTTTGTAAATATCACAGCTCCTTGGAAGAGTGTCTGTATCCGGGTCCCTAGTTGGCTTCCCACTGTACCCTCTCCCGGCCCAGTTTCTTCCCCGTGGCCCCCTGATCTGCTCTATCAGCAACATATGAAACAGTTACCACCCTCTCCTCCACAAAACAGTCTTCACTGAGCTTGTGGGGCAGCGCACTCTTGGTTTTCTCTTCTTTGATTGCTTTTTAAGATTTATTTAAGAGAGAGAGAGAGAACAGCCAGGGGGAGGGGGAGGGGCAGGGGGAGAGAGAGACTCTTGGGCAGACTCCCCGCTGAGCGGGGCCTGAGGAGGGGGGCGGCGGGGGCTCCATCCCAGGACCCTGAGATCGTGACCTGAGCCAAAATCAAGAGTTGGATGCTCAACCGACTGAGCCACCCAGGCGCCACACACTCTTGGTTTTCTTGCTGTATCCCTGGCTGCTCTTTCTCCATCACATTTGCTGGTTCCTCTTCATTCCCCTGAACTCTAAATGTAGCAATGCCCCCTGGGACTAGCTCCTTGGACTTCTCTCTCTCTCTCTTTTCACTTAATATTTTAAGTGATCTCATTTAGTTCCATGACTTTAAAGGCCATCTGTTTTTGCTGATGAGAGCCTGGACCTCTCCCCAACCCTCCATACTTGGATGTACAACTACCTGTTTGGCATCAAAACTTGAATGCCTAGTAGGCAAGCTCAAACTCATCATGGTCAGAACGAAATTCCTGACCTTCCCCCACCAGAAGGTGCTCTACCTGTGTTCATTGTAATGACACCTCCATCCTTCCAGCTTCTCAGGCTCCAAACCTTGAGTTCTCCTTCACCCCACATTCAGTCTGTCCTACTGGTAAATCCTATCGGCTTTTTCTTCAAAACTTATTCAGAATTTTACCTCCACTGACACCATCTTGGACCAAGTCCCCATCATCTCTCACATGGATTATTGTATTGGCCTCCTCCCTGGCCTCCCAGATTCTACCTTCAGCCCTTTCCTCCTTAGTCTATGTTCACATGACAACCTGAGTAATTCTGTTAAAAGTCATATCATGTGGCTCCTGTGTGAAAACTTTCCAAAGACTCCATTCTCACTGAATAAAAGGCAAAGTTTTACCATGGCCAGAAATGTCCTATACCACCAGCCTCCTAGAACCTGGCTGAGCCCGTCTCTTAACTGTGACTCCCTTACTCACTTTACTCCAGCCACATGGGTCGTTTGCCAGGCTGTTTCTGGGACACAACTTGCTTTTACCTCTGCAAAGAACTTGTCCTCAGATATCCCCAGGGCACCCTCCCTCAGCCCCTTCAAGTCTTGGCTCTAACATTCCTTAGTGAAAAAGGCCTTCCTTAACTTCCTGATTTGGGGGGGGGGCGCAGATGGAGGGGGGTAGAGAGAGAATCTTAAGCAGGCTCCATGGCCAGCATGGAGCCCAACACAAGACTCGATCTCAGGACCCTGAGATCATGACCTGAGCCAGAATCAAGAGTCAGACACTTAACTGACTGCGCCACCCAGGCTCCCCTCTAACCTCCTGATTTTAAACACTAGTCTGACTCCCCAGTCCCTCACTCCCACTGGGCTCTATTGCATTTATCACCTTCTAATGTACCACATAATTTGTTGATCTTATTCGATGTCCTGCTCCACATGAAGGCAGCAATTTTGTCTCTTTTGTCATTGCTGTATTCCCAGTTCCCAGAAGGAAACTGGCATGTGAGAGGTGCTCAGGAAGTATCTGTTGAGTGAATAGATGCATTTCAAAATTGGACAGTTAGTGGCTGAGGAGAAAAGGCAATGGTGAACACTCACAAACCCTACCTCAGCCAAGTGATTAAGATTCAAAAAAAAAGGCGGGGGCAACAAAAACAAAACAAAAAAAGTGTCATTAGTGGTTAAGAGCCAGAGCTGTAGGGGCTTGGGTTCCAGTCCTGTTCTGCCACTTAGCTGCTTGGTGAACTTCAGGAAATTTAACCTTTCTGAGCGTCGATTTCCTCATGTGTAATGGTCGTGGAAACAATACTTCAGCCTTTCACCCAACGATATAGAACAGCCCCTTGTATGAGCAGCAAGCGCTGTGCTAGTTGCTGAAGACACCCTGGACAACATGAATGCACATGTTTCTTCACCCCCCTGGAGTCTACATCCTGAGGAAGGGGTACAGACAATAGCCATATAGTCATCCAAATACATGATTATTCACAAACTGTGACAAGTGTGATGGAGGAAAAGCCATATGGTGCTGAAGGAGGGGAGGGGTGGAGGAAAGCGCCCCTGAGGGGAATGACTTCTCAGTTGTATTAGTCAGCTCAGGCTGCCGTAACAAAATGCCACGGGTTAGGGTGCTGAAACAACAGAAGTTTGTTTTCTCACAGTCCCGGAAGGTAGAAGTCCAAGATCAACGTGTCGCAAGCTTGGTTTCTTCTGGGGTCTCTATCCTTGGCTTGCAGATGGCTGCCTTCTTGCTGGGTCCTCACATGGCCTTTTCTCTGTGCACCTGTTCCCCTGGTGTCTCTCTAGGGGTCCTAATCCCTTCTTATAAGGACACCAGTCAGGTTGGATTAGGGTCCACCCTAACGGCCTTATTTGAACACAATTCCCTCATTAAAGGCCCTATCTCCAAATATAGTCACATTCTGAAGTGCTGGGGGTTAACACGTGAATTGAGGGGTGGGGAAGCACAATCCATCTCCTAGCATTTTTAAGACCCAAAGGATGCACAGGAAGGAGATCTGGGACAAGGGAAACCTTCCAGGCAGAGGGAAGAATATGTGTAGAAATTCTGTGCCTGGGAGGACTGTGACAGATTGGAAGAAATGACAGGCCCGCGTGGCTTGAGCTCAGAGGGAGGGGTCTTGGTAGGAGACACACGGGGGGTTGAGGGAGCAGAGTGTACAGGGCCTTGGAGACCACCGAGGTCTGTTGTTGGTGATGATGTGATAAGTTGTCTTATGGAAGGATTACTCTGACCCCAAATGTGTTGGAGGAAGGCTACTCCCAGCTGCAGAGTTGTGTGACTACCTGACAGAGTGCCTGGTGAGCTGTTTGCAGTTAGGGCTCAGTAAAGAGTTAGTAAGAGGGGCATCTGGGTGGCTCAGATGGTTGAGCATCTGCTTTCAGCTCAGGTCATGATCCCAGGGTCCTGGGGTCGAGCCCCACATCCAGCTCCCTGCTCGGTGGGGAGTCAGCTTCTCCCTCTCCTTCTGCAGCTCCCCCTGATTGTGCTCTCCCTCTGTCAAATAAATAAATAAAATCTTTTAAAAAAAAAGAGTTAACAATGGGTATTTTTAATAATGCCCGCCGGATATAGTTGATGGAAAGATTGAATGAAAAAGAGCGCAGGAAGGGACTTCATGAACTGAGGGATAAGCAAACATAAGAGCCCACAAAGGATATGCATCCAAAAGTACTGAATCTCCATATTTGGGGGTGCTGCATATAAGTTAGTTTAGTATAATTGAGGCAGATGTGGTTTATGATTAAAATCGAAAGTTTTTTTTTTAATGTTTATTTTTAAATAATCTCTACACCCAACATGGGGCTTGAACTCACAACCCCGAGATCAAGAGTTGCATGCTCTACCGACTGAGCCAGACAGGTGCCCCCAAAATTGAAAGTTTTAGATGAATTAACACAAAGGAGAAAAGGTGTACATGGACGTACCCCATACATCTGTCTACTGGAAGCCAAAATACAGTGGAAATGATTTGGTGAGAAGGAGCTTACATCTATTATTTCTTTTCTTCAGGTTCAGCCAAAAACTTCCCTTAGGTATACCTCTGGGGGCCCAATACATAGCAGGTACTCCTAAAAGATTTGGGGCAAAGGGGATGGTCAGGCTCTCAGTAACAGTGGCATTAGATGGCAAGAGGGTTTCTCGCTTTATTCCTAGAATTCAGTGTCAGGAAGCAGAATCTGGTGTGACCTCCCAGCCACCGTGAACTTGAGTAGGGACTCCACCCTCGGATGATTTAATGCAGCAAAGACTCATTGCCTCTTTGTGTTGAAAGGAACCAGGATGAGCATTTCGTCCCAGTGGCTAAAGAGCAATGACTATCCTCTTTGACACCCTGGACAAAGTGTCATAACATGGGGGTGATAATTTGCCGGTGGTGGGGACCGTACAAGGCAGTCAGCTCATCCCAATTTTGAACAGGATGAGTTGTTAGAATCTGCTGTGTACTCCTGGTCTGGCCATCAGGAGCTACACAGACCCTGATCCTTCCTCTTTATAGCATCACGGATTTGGTAATACCTGTGTGGTACCCTTCTGAGGCTCCAGACTCCTCTTCCCAAACTGAACACACCCCTCCAAAAGTGTTCTTTGCTTAACAGTGCTTTTATAAATATTCGTGTACGTAAATCTTTACGTACCTGTCTTTGGATACATTTCTATAAATGAAGCTGTTAGGACAAATGGTACATTCTATAGCGCTTGCTGTATATTTCCAGATCACTTTCCAGCAGGGGTGCTTTGGCTACCCGCCCATAAGTGGTTTACAAGAGAGTCTATTTCCCCACATCCTAGCCACCAAATGCAGGGAATTTTCATTCTTTTAATCACTGCCAATCTGATAAAGGAAAACGATTATCTCATGGTTGCTTCAATTTGCATTTCTTTGATTATGGGTGAGGTTGGACATGTTTTCCAACCACATCCTATACTTTTGCAATCGAGTTTTGGAGCTAACTGCAGGACCTTACATGTATTCCAGTTACATTTTATCTTGTTGGATTCCACCAATCATTCTTTCCTGTTGAGATAATTTGGATCCTGATTCTATAATTCCAACGTGTTGGCCTTCCCTCCCAGTCTTGTGTTATTTGCACAGTTGATAAGCAGTTATCTTTGGCTTTATCCAAGTTGTTGATAGAATGTTAAAGAGTTTAGGGGCCAAGGACAGAACTGTTTGGCAAGCCACTAGAGATCGCCGTGGAAGGACACCATCCCATCTGCTGTTAGGATCCACCTCACCGTGCCCAGGTGCATAGGCGGTGGATGGAGCCTTCACCTGGAACACAAGGCTGGGCACAGATTCCAGCCTTGCCACTAATGAGCGGTGTGGTCTTCAGCAAGTGGCGTCATCTTAAACGGAGATGTGCCACATGATTAGCTAATGGCTCTTCAAAGCTCTAGCAGCCTTTTCATCACTATTTTGTCCGTAAGAATTTCTTGAGAAATTGTCAAACTATTGTCACAAGTCATTGCCCTATGGCAAAGTGCTCACCCGATTCATTATCCTAGTGAAAGACATTCCTCCGATAGTCAATATGGACACTTACAGTCACCCATTCTAAATGCTGGACAACCATTCATTTGATTATCTGCTCCGGAATTTTGCCCATGATCAAAACTAAGTTCACTGGCCTTCAGTTTATCCAATTAACATACACATAGATATTTTTTTTATATTTTATATATGTATATATTTTTTTAATTTTTTCTTTTTTTACATTTAGGACATTTGCCTCAATTCCCCATGATTCCTCCAAGTACCCTGAAACATCAGAAGTGCTCAAAGCCCCCTGCCAGGGCTTGTCAGATCTCTCGTCCTGGTCCAGTTTTCTTCCGTACAGAGAAGGAGCAACTCCCTGGGATCGCCTCCTGCCTTCCCAGCGCGGACAGAGGGCCCAGGGTATTGGGGGGAGGCTTAGCCAAAGCTGGGACAGCATTACAAGGAAACAGTTTGAATGGCTTAGTTTGAGGGCACAACGGGGGTCTTCATGAGACTGAAAAATGCCAACTGCTCTCATCACTAGCTGAAGAAACAGCTCCATGGGCCTGGGAGAGGGACCTCTGGTTATGCAGCTTGGGGCTTCATGCAGAAACGAAGCACCAGCAGAATCATCTTCAAATGAAATGATGACCCCTTTCTTTGAGTTACTTCACTATCAAAAATCAGACGACTGTTCTAAGGAAGAAATGCTAACCATTAAGCCCATGGAACCAATTTAAGTGACAAAGCAAATCAGTCAGACCTCCGGCCACCTGGCTTCTTGACCCCCCGGGCCTGGAAGGCAATTGCTGATTTACACCTTGTAAATGTATCACTACACCACGTACAACGAGGGCCACCGCGGGTTGTGTGTGCGCGCTCGTTCAGACTCGCAGTGATAGCGACAAGGACACTGACCCTCTCTAGGAACCAGGCGCTGTTCTGGGTGCTGTGCATGAACGAACCCTTGCATCCTCACAGCGCCCCTGGAGGGGAGGTGCTGTTTCCACTCCAGCTTTCACAGACTGGTGAGATGGAGACGCAGAAGAGAGCGGCAGGGACCTGCCCAAGGTCACCCATCATGCGGGGGGGCCGAGCTGCGGCTGGAACTCAGGCAGCCGGGCTCCCCGCGCCAGACTGCTGCTGCCTCTCTAAGAAAGTGAGGAAAAGAAAGGAACAGCTGCCGGGTATCCTTTCTCCCCTAGATGATGAAACTGCTTTACGAACGGCGGTCTCCACTCCGATGGGATCACAAACCCACACTTTCATCTCCTGAATGGGCTGCGTGGAAAGACAGGAGGAGTGGGGTGGAAAGGGAAGCCGAGGGCACGAAAAACCTGTAGCCTGGGTGCTCAGCTCCGAGGGATGGCGCGTGAGCCCACAGCGAGCCATGCGACCCCAAGGCAAGAGGCAGCGCACTGGGACCCCAGAACCAAACTGTAATCACGCGCGTTTCGGGAGGCAGGCCCTGCCTCTGCGGATCGGGAGGGATTCCGAGATCCGTTGCAGTAACCACTGGAGCACCACCGAGCCGCAGGCTCAGCCAGTCGACCGGCTCCCAGGATTGTCTTCCAGTTGCTAGACTACGCCGCTTTCCAGTACATTATTTGGAATACAAAAAAAAACCCTAAAATGTAAGGAAAGGATTTTCACACAAATAATTTCAACCGCAACAAGGCAACGAGGCCCCTGATGAAATTGGCAAGAAAAGGTAATGAACTCATTCCGATTGACATATTTAGAGGTCCTCTTGCCAAATCCAATTGGCAGCTTCATAATTATGGAAACATCCATGTTATTTCCACTCAACCAGGGTTAGGCCTGCTGGTATCTGATTCAATGTTTACTTCATGAATGAGGTCAGTCCCCAGCACAGCTGGGGTTTTAGCAAAAGAATCAGAGCTGCTGGTCAGCAGACAGCATTCTCACTAGCATCTGCCCGGAGCTGTGGGGGCTCGCGGGGCCACCTCACAGCTCACCCAGGTTAGCCGCTCTCTCGGGCGCGTCTGGGGCCTGGCTCTTCTCCCTGCTCTGCGAACGCCTCCCGCGGAAGCCGTCGGAGCCCCGGCGACAGCCTGGGCATGATGAGATCACGTCAAGTGTCCCACAGCCCAGCCGTTCGCTCCAACCTGCCCCCTTTGCGTATTGCGACATCTCACCCCTTGTGAGTTTCAGAACTGCCAGGAAACAGGGTAGGGGTTTTGGTTGGTTTTTTGTTTTTAAGTATTTATTCCAGGATGGCTCCATTTGTGGGGTGTGAGAGTGACTCAGAGTGCCTTACAAGTCACCTCCAAAGGTAACTGTCTCATAGGCCCGCATGGCCTCTGGGTCAACTCCCCACACTGGTTAAAAACAAAAACAAAAGCTCCCAAGGTCTCAAAAGCCTCATTTTAAGAACATACGTTGATGGAGCGATGTCCTCTAAGTTCACAGAAGTTCCTGGGAACACGGCTGAGGGCAGAAAGCAAGGGGACGCTCCACAGCAGGGACAGTGCTCGGCTCCAGAAGACTCTGGAAGCAGCCAGGGGCTCCAATGCGCTGGCCTGTTGGCATGAGTCCGGCGCTGTTGCCCGGAGCGGCGATGGGGCGTGTGGTTGGAGTCCAACGCGCCTCTTTCTCAGCCTGGCAGCGATTTCTTTATCTCAGCGGATAAGGTCCTAGGAAACTTAGAGATAGTGATTTGGTTTGGGTCCCAAAATAACTGTGGGCACCACGTGCTGGAACAGTTTTGCCTAACAAAATCGGGGCAGGGGTTGGGGTGGGCGGGGGGGGGGTGCGGGACCTGGAGCCCGTGATGGTTTAGGAGCTGGAGACCAAGGCGGATCCGATAAAAATGCTTCCTCTTTCTCCACGTTGACAAAGCAGAGGCGGTGCCACGCCGCACATTCGCACCTCCCGAGGGGCCAACAGCTGCTGATACAGATGCGAGGACACCCGGAGGAGGTGCCGTCCCAGACGTAAAGGGGTGAGCTGTCTCTTCCTCTGACCTCAGCCGAGGTCGTTTTAGGATGACGACTCAATGCTCTCTTATCTCAAGGGTCAGTCCAACTGCCACAGATTTCAAAACATCTCTCCCCACATGAGGGTCAGCATCCCGGTAGGGCTCGATGAGCCTGCTCCCGTGCAATTCAGGTTACTGCTCTCGTAGGCTTTCCTCCAGAGCACAACCTGTCTCAGACCCAGGATGCTCCCGTTGCTTACCCAAACCCCGCCATGCTTGCCGTCAACTCTGTAGCCTGTCTTATCCATCATTGTCGCGGTTGCCATCTTAGCATCTGAATGACTTTTCCCTTGAATATGCTTCTGGCAGCTTTTGAAGATGGGACCCTAAACAAAGTTCACTCCTTCACTCTCTCTGGCTCATTGTCTCTGCACTCTGCCTACTCAGCTGCAGCCACACTGACTGGATGCACCAGGCACACATCCACCTCAGGACCTTGGCACATGCTGTTCTCTCCACCAGGAGCACTCCCTCTGGGTCATCAACACGGCTCCCTCCTTCCCTTCCTTGGGGTCTTTACCCACGCGCCCACTCATCAGTGAGATCTTCCCGACCACTGTCTTCCAAGGCCCCTCCACACGTGATTTCCCTCGAGCTGGTACCCCCATCTCAGCACCCGCTACGTGTCTTGTTCCTTAACTGCCTCACGCATGGGAATGCCAGCTTCACGAGGGCAGGGATTCCTGACTCTTTTTGGCCTCTGTCACAGCCCAGTACCTACAACAGTGCTCAGCATATCCACTCCACAGGACTGCACGGAGTGTCCGCCGCACACCAGTGATGGGGGAGTTCTCAGCGCCTCAGGCTGCAGGAAACTGCGTGTCTCCTGAGTCCTGGGCGACCCTGGAGGAGTTGGGCCACGGCTCGCCTCCCTCCCTCCTCCTCACCCCTCTCTGACTCCATATATTCTGCTTTCCCGACAGACACGGGAAAGTGGGGTCCTTCTGGAGGAAGACGGAGCCTTCTATGATTTAGGAACACAGGTGTTTGCTGAGCCAAAGGCCAGCCGGTCCTGCCTGTCTCTGAGCTCCTGGGAGGAAATGCATCTGAAATGCGGTCACGCTCCCTGGTCGCGAGCAGGGCTGTGCAACGGGCCGAGCTGTGGGCGAGGCAGCCCATGCAGGCAGGCGGCCCTTACGCAGGCTTTCCAGAGAGAGCTGGAAAGCAGATGCCTGAGCCACAGGAAAAGGATGACCGCCTGCAGCCAAGAGCCTGACTGGAAAGTCCGCGTAAAGGACACCTGGAGGAAGCGGGGGCCTCCATCACCTCCTCCGCCCGCCTGGAACCCTTCTTCCTCGCTCAGCCACCCGACCAGAGGCGCCTTCCCGGAGGCTCACCGGACCTTTGCCATCTGAAAGCTCACCGCTTTCTCCCAGCAGATCAGAACGTCTTTTCTCTCATCTTGTTTGCAAAGTCTTTTTGTGAGGTTGGGAGGGACCCAAAAGTCGCCTCTTTATTCCTGTCTGAGGGGAGAGTATTTCCAGGTCGGGGGTGTGGTCCGCGTACACGAATACCGGATTAGGCCTCCTAACCCCATCTCCGAAGCGGGTGCCAGCCACAGTTCCAGAATGAACCAGAAGCAGAGAGAAAGAAAGAAAAAAAAAAACAAAACTGAATCAAGAGGTTTATTATTTTCCCCCAGTATTTTGAAACCAAGATTTCCACATTTTTAAGGGTTTGATGTCATAAAATTCCCATGTATGACTGCATTTTAAAAAACAGAGTCATTGTGTGTGTGTGTGTGTGTGTGTGTGTTGGAATGTAAGAGGTTTAGCATAGAACTCAGAAAATAAACTCCTCAACTCAGAATTTGAGAAGAACAGACACAAGGGGCCACCGAGCTGTGGCTTCTGCTACAATGAATTCGTGTGATGTTAAGACGGCCCCAGAACCGTCTGGAACTTAAATGTTAGTCTTCTGAAAAGAACCCCGGGACCTCCAAGTGCCGGCTGTTGTTAGTCCAAGTGCAATGTAAGCAGGTTTCTATTTAAAACTTTCACACCTGGTCCTTGAATACTTCTTGTTTTCCAAAGGCTTCCCTCTTTACCTCGGATTCTTTTCCACCTTCCCTTTCCCATGTTAGTCTGGTTTCACCCCAACCTGCTGGCACGAAGAGAAAGATATTTATAACACTTGTGAATAAAAGGAGCTGGGAAGTAGTGGTCTTGAACCTTCGCTGCCGAAACTGGACTCAGGTGGAGACCAGACAGTCCTCCAGCAGGGCTGGGGAGGGAGGGGTGGTGAGGGGCCCCGGAGATGAGGAGGAAAGACTGTGTCCCTGTCTTTATGCTAAAGAGAAGGCAAGGCAGTTGCTCAATTCCTTATACCTTCGCGGACTCCTCTAGTAAGGCCCTTGGATGCCCCCCACCTGGGTCCCCGGGTGCCTGATCTAAATAAACTCCGGATCTGTCACCGTTGGCTGGGGGTGGGTGGGGGGCGAGCCCACGGCTTTTCTCATTGTCTAGATCCAAAGTCCTCCTTGTCTTAATTATGGAGTGAGAAGCAGTGAGGCCCAGATACTCCAGGACGAGGGTTTAAGACTGTGGATTTTGTTCCTCTGTTTATTTCCCCGATTGTGTAAAACTTCTCCCTTCTGATCTTCAGAGAGCCCTCCACCTCCTCCTCCCTCCTCCTCTTCCTCTCTTCTTCTCCTGGGCACCACCCATGGGGGGGGGGGGCAGGAGCGGCTCGGAGGGGACAGTGGCCGGGACAGAAGTGGGCTGGAGCAGGCCTGCCCCAGCGGTGAACAAGGCAGCTCTGTGTACAGAGGCTTTTTTCAAGGCAGTTTCAGAGATCCAGGGATGTTGGACAGCAAGGAACAGAGAAATTCCAGAGATTTTTCACGTGCAAGCGGATATTTCCTTTGAGAGTTTCTAGACTAAATAATACTCCTTGTGTCTAAGGGACGGTGTATACTGCTGACCTGGCAATGTTCTCTGTGCGTGGGGTGAGCACAGGGAGCCCCACGGCGGCCTGGAGTCGGGGGAGCAGAGAGAGGAAGGTGAAGTGGCCTAAATAAAGGTCTTTCCTGGGCGAATAGTGAGGCTCTTCTCCCTCCGCCGGACGCGACATCCATTTCAAATATGGAGGAAGAATTTGTTGGAGGACCTTGGGAATGAAATGGGCCGGGCTTCTAAGAATAAATATACCCAGGCCTCTCTATTAACCATTTTCATATATATATATGCCCCTAACCCCTGGCAGCCACCGATCCTTTTACTACCGCTGTTATTTTGCCTTTTCCAGAATGTCACATAATTGAAATCACATAGTGTGCAGCCTTTTAAAATTGGCTTCCTTCACTTAGTAACGTGCATTGAGGTTTCCTCCATGTCTTTGTGGGGCTTGATAGCTCGTTCGTTTTGAGTGCTAAACAATCTCCCATTGTCTGGATGTAGCAATTTTCATGTGTATTTAATGCCAGGTTTTTAATGGGGGTGATATGATTTATTAATAACTAGCATTATAATAAAATCTGTGATAAGACGGAAAGCAAGATTTAGCTTGACTAGAACAACCTCTATATCAGCCCTATTAATATGAAGGCTGTTACTACCTTTCTGGTTGTAATAAGTAAACTGAGACACAGAGAGAAGCTGACTTACACATGGCAGATGGGTCAGTAGGGGGAGAGCCATAAAAAGACAGAAGCATCTAGAATCCCAGTCAGATCAAAGCATACTGTGCGGCATAATTATGTGTATAATGTTTTAAGTTTATATATGTGAGGAGGGGGCAGACACGTATTCCCAGTTCCTCATGTTGTCATACGGAGGGAATTCATATGGGGACACTCCTTGCTTCTCTCCCTGGTCCTTACCACTCCCTCTTCCCACCCATTCCTCTCCCAAAGGAAGCGGAGCTAATTTCCCAATTGGGCTGATGGGGAGGAACTGTACATGCTCAGAGTATCCCCCTCTCTCCTCTTCTGGGATCCCCCAGCTGCAGAGAACATGCTGGTCAGCTGGGCAGCTCTCAACCAGACAGGAGGAATCAGCACGTCTGCTTCGGGATTGCAATGTTAGCAAGCCCACTTGCCCACAGACCTAATAACCTCCCCATCTCCATGTCCTCCGACCCCTGCACATGATGGGTTATCCCAATTTAAGTAGGGAGGACACCCCCTCCCGAACCTAATAACGTCATCATGGATACATTTTAAAAGGCTCTCATCACATTATCAGCCCGATTCTTTCTGGTGCCAAAGTGTCTCTGCCATCATTGAGTCTGGTAACTTTGGAGCTATTTTAGGCCTGAAAGACAAGATTTAGTGAACTGAAGTAGTAACTTAATGTTAAAAGCTGAACCAGCCTGAGAGTGTAGCCAGCCTACTTTCAGGGAATCATATGATCCCCCAGAGAAATCTAACTACAAAACTAATTTTAGACCACAAATTTAACTACCTGCAGCCTATACAACAATCCTATCTAGAAAGGTCTACAAAGAACCAATTCCAAACTAAAATTTCCATGAGAGGGATGCCTGGGTGGCTCAGTCAGTTAAGCGTCTGCCTTCCGCTCAGGTCATGATCCCAGGATTCTGGGATCAAGTCCCGCATCGGGCTCCCTGCTCCACGGGGAATCTGCTTCTCCCTCTCCCTCTGCCTCTCCCCCCGCTGGTGCTCGTTCTTCCTCCCTCTCTCTCTAATAAATAAATAAAATCTTTTTAAAAAATTTCTATGAGAGAAAAATATTAAGGCTACAACCAATTTTTTGTCAGTTGTTCCAAAAAACCTCCCTCTTCTCTCTTAATGGTTCAATACACATTTTCACGCCTTGAAGTCTGTCCCACTACATCCAGGTTACTTTGCAACACCGGAATTTTCTTGAGCTGAGGTTGAAACACCACCACAACTTCCTACTACTGACGGTGAGAGCAAAAAGCGTAACGTCTATGTATCTGATTCCACAGGGACCATACAAGAACCAGGATGAGCCCCTTGAGGACAGAATCTAATTTGCCCACATCCAGGGTCTAATGTACATGGTGTATTCATAAGAGCTCATTAATATTCGATAATGAGGAAGAAGGGGAGCAGGAAGATGGGGAAGGTTCTCCCAAGGAGAGTCACCATTTTAGTTGAGGTGAGCTGCTCAAGAGACAGATGCTGTCACCATGACGACCACATCGACGTTCCCAGCCCCCTCCTCCCTTGCTGGTCTCCGCTGAGGCCGGGAGAGCCAATGGTGCCTGGCACAGTCCTACCAAACGATGCATTTGGGGTGTCTTCTGGAGGCCCTCTGGAAAGGCTTTGCTTTTCTTCTGTAAAAGACAGTAAGACCAGCAATGCCCTTTACCCTTCTTCCTTCCTTGACTGTGGGTCTGATTCCAGGAGGCGAACCCCCAACCACCTTTCTAAAGCCTCTAGTACCCTAGCGCACAAAGGCTCTCCAGCCTCTAACCTTCTCTCCCCCGGGAGTAACGATGGCGATCCAAGGGCGCTGGAAATGCTTGGAGTATCATTTATCCAAAGAAGAGGGGCTGCACCCATCACAGCCGGGCCTACTACCCTCAGCTAATCCAAAGGAAACAGGATGTTAAAAATGAAGCTATTTCAATTCTAGCGCAGAGAACCAGTCCAATACCCCCGTGTTCCGAAGGGAGGTGCTAGACCCGCTCAGCGGGACCTGCAAAGAGCTGTCGGAGAACCTGTGACCACCCACACATGGGAGGTGGCAAGAAATCAGAGAGATGATGTCTTCAGAGGATTTGTTGGGTGTTGGGCACTTCCCCTCCCCATCCCCGGTGCCCCACGAATGAGGGGAGGGAGCATGGTGAGAAGGTCCTCGAGGGGGCCACTCAGAGCTGACACGCATGCCCAGTAGTTCACAGGACCAGACAGCTGGTGTCCGCTGCAAGCCTGAGGAACCTGATGAGGACAGCACTAAAGCCAGAACAAGGATGGGTGGCTGCATGATTAGTGCAGAGCCCCTCGCCCCTGGTTTTCCCACAGACCAGATGCCATGAAAAAGAGCTGGCCTCAAGGGCTGCCAGGCGAAAGGACTGAGCAAAGACCCTAAGGCACTAGCTAGGATGTCCTCGTCCCCTCAGAGAACCATGGGGGAGCAATCCCACGGGGAGTCACCGAGGAACCCCAAGGCCCCTCACAGGAGAAAAGTCAGCTTCAAATATTTGCCATGGCCAAAGGAAGCAGTGGCCAATTTCAGGGGCGCCCCCCACCCCACTTCACCCTGGAGGGGCTGAGGCAGCCCAGTGAGTGGAAGGAAAGAAGGTGGACAGAAAATGTGGGGAAATCAAGTGTGAGGGTTAATTCTATCTGTCAACTCGACTGCACCATGGGGTGTCCAAATATTTGGTCAAACAGTATTTCTGGGTGTGTCTGTGAGGATGTTTCTGGACGAGATTAGCATTTGAGTCTGTGGACAGAGAGGAGCAGAAAGACTGCCCCAGTGTGAGTGGGCCTCAGCCGATCCACTGAAAGCTTGAGTGATAAAGAATTCTCTCTCTGTCTTACTATCCTCCAGCTGGGACATTGGTCTCTGCCTTTGGACTTGACTCAGAGCAGAACTTACACCCTCAGCCCTCCTGAGTCTCATGCTTGCTGACTGCAAAACTTGGGCTTCTCAGCCTCCGTGATCCTTGGAGGCCAATTCGTGATAGTAAATATATGTAATGGTCCTGTTTCTTTCTTTTTTTTTTTTTAAAGATTTTATTTATTTATTTGAGAGAGAAAGCACAAGAGCGGGGAGTGGGAGAGGGAGAAGCAGACTCCCCACTGAGCGGGGAGCCCGATGCGGAACTCGATCCCGGGACTCCAGGATCATGACCTGAGCTGAAGGCAGTCGTTTAACCAACTGAGCCACCCAGGCACCCCTGTAATGGTCCTGTTTCTCTGGAGAACTCAGACTCCTACAGGGAGGATGCTTCGAGAAGGGCCCCTCCCCCATATCCTATCACAGCTTCTGGTCGGGAGCAGCTGAGGTGGGTGGGAAAAAATTTAACTTCAGTGAATCTCTGGGGCACCGAGACCCTGTTGACTCAAAGTGACCAGGAAACATTTCGTTATCCAGCAGCCACTGAGGGTCACTGGGCTGCCAGACATTTCACAAGGGGGTTTGAAGAGAAACCGGCCCCCCAGGGAGTATGGAACAGGCTGGGGAGCGAAGAAGGGGCTTTCACTCCTGTGCACCCACAAATATTGTCTGCACCGCACCCCGGTTTTACAAACACAGCACGTGATGTCTGCTGCTGGTGTTTTTAGATGGAACCCGACTGTTTCCCACATTCCTTCTCCCAAACACTAACCCCCCTTTTATCCTCCTTGGAAATCTGCAGGTTCTAGAGCACAATACTATGCGGAATTTAGCCCTCTGGTTTATCAAACAGAAAAAGTAGCTTCAAGGAGCAGAGAACTACATGACTCCTTATAAAGGTGCATAAAAAGCAACCCTTTCGAAGCCGTATCATCTCCCATCCTGCATCTCCAGAGCCCTGCTGGAATGCGGAGGGCTGGCTCAAACTGCGTTTCAAGCTGCCCCTCAGCTGGTGAGAGAGGAGCTGGGGCTTTGCATCAGACAGTGTGTTGAAAACAATGAGACCAGGAGTAGCTGACGTTTATCTGTCTCTGCCGAATTCCCAGGAATACTGCTGGGGGTTTCCAAGCCCAAGTGGGAGGCATTGTCAGCCTGTGCCTGGAGGCGCAAGAGGGGGAGATGGGGCAATCTCTGCTTCTTCGCTCCCACTGCCCTCATCTTGCTTGGTGTTCACTCGTTCCAAGTTCTCTTGGTCCCCTCGCCAGAGCAGCTGAGATGCAGCCAGGATATTTATAGAGCTGGTACAGGCCTGGGCAGCTAGTGGGAGCAGATGTTTTCTGATATGGGCAAAGGGAGCTATTTATACTGGGAGTTGAATGAAAATTAGTCAGAGGGGAGGCTGTACCCATAGTTGAGGTTCCTGTCCTCCCAACACTGGAGAAAGTTCTGCAGATCCTTAGGTGAAAATATTTCTCACCCTCGCTGCTTAGACAGCTCACTGAGTGCCAGGCGCTGGGTGGGCACCGAGATGAATAAGACAAGGCTCTTCCCGCTGGTACAGTTCAGGAGGAGAGACGTCACGGAAGCAGCTCGTGATAATCTGGTCCATCCCTGCCAGCTGGGAGCACCATTGGAGCCCGGATGCCAGCATGATGGAGGCTGCTGGTTTGGGGGACGGTAGGGGTTGGGTGGGGAGAGCAGAAGGAGTGGTCAGGGAGGGCCACGAGGCCGGGGCCCACTAACCCGGCTTGGAAGGATGGGCAGGAAGGGACCAGGGGAGAAGGTGTGGAGGCAGGGGGAATGGAATTCGGGGGCTGGAAGTTTTGCAGCCTGCTTGGTGCATTCCAGAAACATCCAGGAATCAGACGTGATCTGGGGGTAGAGGGGCTTCCCGAGGGATTTCAGAGGAGGGGCCCAACAGGCGAGCTGGGTCTGGGCAGTCAAGGGTCATCATCCATCCTCCGGAATGGGCAGTTGTTCGGCCTTCACCTTCAGGTGGAAGGAGCTGGCCACGCTTTTAAGGAAGGAAGTCGTCATTCCTCCGGGGAGTGGTAGAAACCACGGAGCTGTGCTCAAGTTCCTCCTGCCTCCTCGGCGTCCTAGTCCTGCAGCAGCGCACCTGGCATACAGTCGGTGCTCCATAAATGCTCCTTGAAAGAGCAGATTCGCAGAGTTACTTCCCTGTCTCCAGGCGTCGTGCAGACCATCCCTGACGTGAGCCCAGGCAGACGCTACAAGCAGGGGGCAGCATGGGCACCATCCCCAGGCTTTCTCCCCATCATGCTTCTCCTGGCCTCTGCTTGGCCCGCGGTCCAGCCTCGGCCCCGGCCCCGGCTCGGATTCTCCCCATTGCGTTACCTCCACCTGAGCACTGACCCACGGCAGGTGCAGCCTCATTCCTTTGAGTTGCAAACCGAGTGATAACAATATTAGCCAAAGACGTTTCTGTGTCCTCTCGCGGAAAGTCTGGGGAGACGGAGCAAGTGTACTAATGCAAACAAAACAGATTATTAGCCTTTTCCTTGTTCTGAAACTCCCTTACGCCATTTCTGCCAATGTGCTTCTGGCCTTCACCCTACTTCTGGTCCTCGTCCCCTGCCTCCAGCCTCTTCGCCCCTCCTCCTCCCTCTCCCCAAATGCCCGTTCTCGAATGATGCAGAGCCACTCATGGTGTTCGGGGCTTTTGTTTCTTGGTCCCCTTTTCTCTTGACTCTGAGGGCCTTACCTTTCAGCCTTTAGCTGGGTCTTTTCCTAAACAAAGATTTTTTGTTCCCTAATGAGAACGCTGGTTCCGTGAGGCAGGAAAGTCATCTTCCCACACCCCAGCATTACAGAGCCCTGTGCGGGACCGTGCATATCCCACATCACTATCCTTGGGGCAAAATGTTGGAGGACAAAGATTCTTTGCTTGACCAAACTTTTCCAGGCTCTTGAAACTCCTCCTGCCCCTATCTGTGCCCTTCCTTGTAAGAGAACCCTGCCGAGTCAGTTCAGCAAGAACGCCCACCCTCAATGCCTGATGGGGCTCCTCACCCCCACCACCCCCCCAGGTGATGTCTGACCACCCTGGCCTGCCTTCAACAGGAACCGCATTAGATGGGTTTAGCCAGAACCCCCTTTACCCCTGACATTTCCTCTCCGTGATTTCCCACCCCGGACCCCCATCTTATGCCTTGGTTACAATTTCCTACTTGCCCCTGCTGTGTTGAGAGTGAAGCCCATGCTCTCTCCCCTACCGCAAGACCCCATTGCAATGGTCCCTACACCTATCCCCTTGCCCCCGCCTTGAATAAAGTCTGCCTTACCATCTTCAACAAGTGTCTGAATAATGTGTTCTTTAACAGGAGAAAAGACTTCATCCAGAGCAATGCAACTTGGTATTTAGTCTCTTGCTCAATGGCCGGCTCCACTATGTATATATGCAGAAAGACAGAGACGAAATATGTCTGTGGGCTGGGCGCAGACAGGACAGGAAAAAAGCTCTTCCAGATCACCTTATATGGGAAAAGTTAACCCTCCTGGGTTGGAGGTGAATGTGGCAGAACCCGACAAGGAGAAGTTCATTGGGTAAGCCCTGGGGATGAGGATGATGGGGGGAAGGGGGAGGGCAGTGGCAAAATGAGGAAGGTAGAGAGAGAGGGAAAAGAAGAAAATGTGAGCTTTGTATGTTTTGAGTAGGAGGAGACAGAAGCCTAGAGGCACCCCAATCCAGGCTGAGATGGTTTTCTGAGCTGGGAACACGAAGAGCCTGGCAGGGCCAAGGCCAGGGCCGTGAAGGATGCTCTGGGCCGGCAGGCATGGGCTATACCCGGCAGAGAGCGTTTCCACCTGCAGCCACCTCAGTCCGCTGCCTTGAGTGGGTGTCAAATTTTCCAGGGACCTTGTCTTTCTACAGAGATTGGGAACTTGCTGAAAAGTCCTGTCCTGACTCTCCGGTGTTTGATACAAATTCTCGGTTTCTTTTTGGCATATGTCAAAGATTTTCCATGTAATCCAGACTTTTCCTCCCTTCACTTGCGTATTTCTGTCCCATGTCTGTTTGGTGTGGTCAGGAGTTAGTGGAAGAAGCCAGGAAAGGAGAGAGCTCGACACCCCTGGGCTCAGCCACTCGGAGCAGCCCTCCACCCACCACCACCTAAGGGGTGACGAAGCCAGTTGGTGACACCGAGGGAATTGCACTAGGACACGCGTGCAGAGACATGCAAAAGACCACCACGTAAGTATCTGTGAAAAGCAACATCAGGCCCACCAGAGGCCACCCAGGTCCCAAGGAGGAGGAGGGAAGGTGGGTGAGAGAGGCCTCCGATCCACAGGGCCCACTGGGGCCTGAGGACCGATCACAGACAAGCAGAGAAATGAGAAAAAAACAAGGGTAAACGTGGCAAGTGTTTCATAAAGCTAAATATATTCCATTAAAGATCATCCTCTGGGGTGCCTGGGTGGCTCAGTCGGTTAAGCATCTGGCACTTGATTTCAGCTCAGGTCGTGATCTCGGGTTCTGGGGATCCAGCTCTGCACTCAGCAGAGTCTGCTTCTCTCCCTCTCCCTCTGCCCCTCTCTGTATGCACTCTCTCTAAAATAAATAAATAAATCTTAAAAAATAATAAAAATAATAAAGATCATCTTTTAGTCATTTAGTTTGAGATTAAGTAATTCTGTGGGAAGAGTTTTCTTTTTTAAAAATGAATAGAATAGGGGCGCCTGGGTGGCTCAGTCATTAAGCGTCTGCCTTCGGCTCAGGTCATGATCCTGGGGTCCTGGGATCGAGCTCTGCATCGGGCTCCCTGCTCGGCGGGAAGCCTGCTTCTCCCTCTCCTACTCCCCCTGCTTGTGTTCCCTCTCTCACTGTCTCTCTCTGTCAAATAAATAAATAAAATCTTTTTTAAAAAAAAAAGATTAGAATAGGGGCGCCGGCCTGGCTCAGTCGATGGAAAGTGTGACTCTTGATCTCGGGGTCATGAGTTTGAGCCCCACATTGGGTGCGGAACCTGCTTTTAAAAAAAAAGTCATTAAAAAAATGGAAGTGATCAGAATAGTATACGGCTGTTGTCCTTAAAGTTCTTATTTGGCAAAATGAGAAGCTGGAAACATTAAGTCCTTCCAATTAAAAAGGAAAAAAATGGCTGGCTCTAGGGAACCATGAATTGGAGGGTCACCTGGAGCTTGAGTGTGCACTCCTCCATCACCCGGATGCCGACGACACCTGCTGAGTGAGGCAGTCTGCGGGGAGGGCTCCGGAAGGAAGGCTTGGGATGAGGAACAAGGAGTTTTTCTGACGTCTTTCTGAAAATGAGCCTGAGCATCATTTTCTGCTTTGCATCCTCTCCTGCCCCCCATATGACATCTCCACTGGGAAAATGCCAGAGAGCCACGCTGAAGGGCACGGCATGCACTGAGGCCAGTCCCATGCAGGGCAGTGGTGGCCAGAACACAGATCCCCAGGGAATGGAGGGCCACGCTGACCCTTAGAGGCCCCCAGTGAAACCGGAGCTGCTTTTGAGATCTGGGGCCCCCACCCATCCTAGGAGTGGCCTCGGGGCTCTGCGAGGAAAGTATCTAGTGTGTGAGGCTTCCCGGGCACTCTTCCCAACGTCCCAGGTTCCCTGTACCGTCTGCAGTATGGAGTCCGGTGAGGCCAGGAGCCTGTCACTGGTGGGAACATCCACAGGGGAAGGGGAGACCCAAGACTGGCTGCCTCGGGAAACTTGGAAACGACGCAGACCCACAGACCACGACCATCGACTGCTCTCAGGCATGGTTCAGGGCATGGGTGTGAACTCTTGCATCTAGCAGCAGAATCGGGGAGGGGGGACCCCCGATGTGCATGCTTGTGACTGTTACACACACATGCTCTCCTACACCATTTTGGGCCCCACGCCTCGCTCACCTGGTAGGAGAGTTGAGATCCCTCTCCAACGGGGTGGTTTGACCTCTTCCCATCTCAGGACCCCTGGCCGGTCTCCCCCCAAATATCCGGAGCAGCTTCCCCTCCTGCAGTCCCATGGACAGCGAGAGCCATGACAACAGAGAATACGTCCCTGGACAAACCTCCCCGGGCACCTGTGGTGGAGAAGCGTGGCCCAGCCCCGTGTGGCCGAGACCTTCCACCGTGGTGTCCTTATAACAACCAGCAGCCACCAAGGAAGAAAACTGTCTTGGTGCAGTTTCTTGGCATAGCAGCTGCCCCAGGACTAATTAGGGTCTGTTTAGACTCTTTAGAGAAAGCCTCCATTTTGCCAGATCCACTTTCTCAGGATCTCTTTACCACCAAAGATCCCAGAAGGGACTGATGCTATACTTGGAAAAGGAGGAAAGTACTTTTGAGTCATAAAATGGAACGAAAAGCAGAATGGAAACCAAGAAGGAAACTCAGTTTGCAGCCCACTGTTGCTATTTTATCAAGGAGCCCTTGTCAGGTAGGTCAGCTGTGTTTACTCTCAGAAAATCATCAGGCTATTCCATAGGAAGCTTCAATGCCTAGAGGCACTTTACGAAGTGGTGTGATTGTGAGAATCTGGAAGGCGCGCCATCCCCTTTCCTGAGCCTTGGAAATCTGGAAGCCAGACCAGGGTAGCGCTAAAGGAGGAGTGTGGCGCCCCCTGGCGAGAGCAGCTCGTAGACCCAGAGTGGGCTCCCACCTACCGAGGACTCATCTCCAGTTGCCTCACCTCCTCCACCTTTGTGCAAACCCCAAGATCAAGAGCTTTGCACAAAGCCCTTCGGAGTCTGCACCTTCAGGCAATGTGGAGTTAATGTGGCTCAATCGTGAAAGACCTAATTTAGATTGTGGCCAAGTGGGGAAGGACGTGTTTATCCCAGTGGGAGATGCACAGACCAGTGAAGGGCTGAGATCACAGATAGCCAGACAGCCGGGGGGGGGGGGGGGGGGGGGGCGGGGAGCCCTCAGGCCTTGTGGTCCCAGATGCTACCCACAGGTCCCATGACTCTCTCCTAGCCAACCACCCCTACAGCGGCCCAGGGTTTTCCTACACGGTAAGGACTGGGCAGACATCAGGAAGCCTTCACATTGAACCAAGCATCTCCGTCCATCTGGGATAAACGTACTTGTCAGGTAGGATTATAGACAGTCCCAGGAAAGAGTAATGCCATGTGCTTGTAAAAGGGCGTGGTCTCAGAACAACCCAACCCTGGGACTCACCTCCTAGGTCAGGTGGAAAAGTCTACGAAAGGCCAAAGATGGGTTCTGTTCTTTCCAGGCCTGGACTTGAAGCCTAGAGGAAGTTACAGGGAGTGAGATCTGGACGGGCCCCGGTGCCACCACAGTCTCTCCAGGCTCAGATTTACCTGCTTGATGGTTCCAGGGCCCAAACTGAGATTCCACCCAGGGCCCATGATTTGATTCTCATAAACAACATCTGTATCTACGGAGCATTGATAAGACGCGCTCTGGACCTGAATCCAGAGTCACTGGGGATCTAAGAGGAATTCCTCTCTCTGCTGTAAGTGTTACTCAGGTGGGTTCTTCCCAAGCATTCTGAAATTCCCTGGAGGGATCAGGCACGGCTGCTGTAGGACTTCTATGCACCCTGACACCCAACTCCTGCAGAGGGTAGGAGTCTGGGCTCTTGGAAGGCCCATCAGGGACCCTGAGGAAGCAACCCAGAAGACCCCTTCATGACATCATCCATCCCATTAGAGAAGATCTGAAGATTGCATATACTCTGTGGCTTTCACACCCCAAATTTTAGATCGATTTTTTTTTCTAGAAGTACAAGCCCACCAACGATCAAACTTGAAAACACCCTCACTTTTGTGTCAGCACAGGAACGCTCCCTCAGATCCACAGTCTTGGTGGTGGTGTTGGGAGGCAGCCTGCCCCCCAGCAGGGCGTGGGGCTGGGGGTTCTGTTCCCACCTCTCCATCTTTGTAATGCCTACAGCTCTCACCCCATCCACTTTTTTCTTATTCTTACCTTTGTGGCATATAATTTTTTTTTTTTATTGAGATCTAATTCACATACCACTGTATGAGTTGTATGCTGGGACACAATTCACCCTTTTAAGGTACACATGCAGTGTTTTCTAGTATATTCACAGAGTTGTGCATCCATCCCCACAGTCCTTTTTACCACATTTTCATCCCCCCCACAAAAGAAACCCACACTCTGTAGTCATCATCCCCATTCCCTCCAGCCCTACGTAATCACTAATCTACTTTCTCTAGGAATTTGCCCATTCCGGACATCTCATATGAATGGAATCACACACTACATTCTTTTGTGTCCTGGCTTCCTTCACTTGGCACCAATGTCTTCAAGGTTTATCCACGTATGTATCCGTGCTGTATTTCTTTTCGTGTCCGAATAATTTTTCATTGCATGGATATACCACATTTTATTTATCCATTCACCAATTTCTGGCCATTTGGGTTCGTGTCCACTTTTTGGCTATCATGAAGAATGCTGCCGTGAACACTCATGAACACGATTTTGTTTACACATGGTTTCATTTCGCTTGGGTAGACACCAAAAAGTGGAATTGCTGGATCACATGGAAACTCCACGTCTAACCTTTCCAGGAACCACCAGACTGCTTTCCACCGCTATTCACTTTTCAGGAGTCCTAAAAATTGGTCAGTCATATTTTACAAAACAACAATGTCACTGGATCTTTCCAGAAAGATTCTGGGGAAAAAAAAAAAAAGTCCTGGGGCTAACTCGCAATTTTAGCTGGGAAAGTTGGCCAACCAACTGCCTGGGTTAGATGAAATTAATAACAATCATGTCAAACTCCGATTTTGTTTTAACACTTGATGAGAAGCCTTCTAATTCAAATGAGCCCTCACAGCTGTGTCCCTTAGAAGGAAGAGAGCAGGGAAGATCACTTGATCAGGGTGATCTTCAGGGATCACCCGTCCATTCGCTAACACTCATGAGGGGCCGGTTGCTGGTCAGGCCTGGGCCCAGGTACGTGGGACCCACAGATGAACGAGGTAGCTACTGGCTCTGTGTTTATGGGCTAAGTGCTAGCATGGGAGAGAGTCCCACAGAATGGACAGAATTACTGCTTAGCAGGTAACAGAGGGACTGAGGGAAAATAACCAGTGTATTAGGGGCGGGGGCTGCTTCAGATGCAGGACGGCCAGGGAATTCGTCTCTGAGCTCAGCTGTGTAACAAGTTGCCACAAACTCAGCCATTTACAACAACATGCATTTATTACACCGTTCTGTAGGTCTGAAGTCTGGCTGGGCTGCACTGGGTTCTAGGCTCAGGGTCTCACGTGGCCAAAATCAAGGTGTTGGCAGGGCTGGGCTCTCATCGGGAAGCTCTTGGAAAGAATCCACATCCAGGCTCGATTCATTTGTCCAGAGTCCAGTTTCTTGCAGTCGCAGGCCTGCTTTGGTCTGTTCGGGCTGCTATAAACAGAACCCTACAGTCTAGGAGCTTAAACAACAAATGTTTACTTCCCTCCACTCTGGAAGCTGGGAAGTCCAAGATCAAGGCACCCGCAGACCCCGTGTCTGGTTAGAACCCACTTCCCGGTTCACAGCCAGCTGTCTTCCCGCCATGTCCTCACATGGCAGGAGGGGACAAGAATGCTCTCTGGAGTCTCTTCTAAAGGCACTAACCCCACTCACGAGGGCTCCACCCTTGTGACCCAATCACCTCCCGAAGGCCCCACCGCCTAACACCCCCACAGTGGGTCAGGTTTCAGCACGTGAGCACTGAGTCTACAGCAAGAACCGAGGTCCCTGTCTACTTGCTGGCGGCAAGGGGGCTGCCCTCAGCGCCTGGGAGACACCCACGTTCCCGCTCACGCAGCCCCTCCATCTTCAGAACAGCCGTGGTCCGTCCTGTCCTCCCCGTGCCTCACTTCTCGAGACTTCTTCTGCCCCAGTCAGAGAAGTGCTCCGCCTTTGAGGGCACATGTCTTCCCATCTTCAGGTGAACTGTGTTGTACGATATAATACGACCCCAGGAGTGATGCCTTATCCGAGTCCCAGATTCTGGGGATGAGGACATAGGCTGGGGGGAAGGGCATTCTAGACTTCGGCCAAGACACAAAGTGGACACTGAGACCCAGAGCAGGAGGAGGAGGTGAGGAGGTGAACAGGGGGGGAATAGAGGATCCCGGACAGAGGAGGCGGCATCCCCCCCACCCTCTGGGGAGAAAGAAGCTTGGTCTGTGGGAGGCACTACAAGGCCAGCTGGACTGCAGGTGGCGAGGAGCACGGCCCGAAGAGGGGAGGTGCGTGAGTGGGAAGCACCCTCTCAACCATCAGGTCCTCGTAGACAGAGGCGAACAGAATGGAGCTGGGAGTACCAGGCCTGGGACACTTGGAGGAGACTGCCTTTTAGAATTAAACCCCTGAAATTGTTTAAAAACAAATAACAACAACAACAAAACAAAAACAAAAAACCTTGATTAAGATATTATGTATAATTGACGTTCAGTAAACAGCACATATTTAAAGTGTACAATTTGAGGGGCGCCTGGGTGGCTCAGTGGGTTAAGCATCTGCCTTCGGCTCAGGTCGTGATCCCAGGGTCCTGGGATTGAGCCCCTTGTTGGTCTCCCTGCTCAGCAGGGAGTCTGCTTCTCCCTCTCCTTCTAACGCTCACCCTGCTCATGCTCGCTCACTTGCTCTCTCTCTCTCTCTCAAGTAAATAAATAAAATCTTTTAAAAAATCATATATCTGACCTTTTAAAAAAAAAATCATATATCTGATAAAGGATTTGTATTCAAATACATAAAGAACTCTCAAAAGTTAATAAAACAACAACCCACTTAAAAATGGGTAAAATATCTGCACCAAAAAAATGCTAATTTTGTTTAATAAGCTTATGTTCTCCTTGCTGGATGGCCATTAAGCATATAAGACAATGCTAAAATCATTAGTCATTAGGGGAATGCAAATTAAAACCACAATGAGATATTACTGTACATCTGTTAGAATAGCTAAAATTAAAAAGACTGGGGTGCCTGGGTGGCTCAGGTGGTCAAGCGTCCAACTCTTGATCTCAGCTCAGGTCTTGATCTCAGGGTCATAAGTTCAAGCCTGGTTTTGGGCTCCACGTTGGGTGTGGAGCTTACTAAAAAAAACAAACAACAACAACAACAAAAAAAACGGACCACACCAGGTGCTGATAGAGACGTGGAGCCACTGGAACTCACATACTGCTGATGGGAATGCAAAATAGTACAACCCCTCTGGGAAACACAGTTTGGTACTTTTAAAAAAAGTTCCACATACAACTGCCATATGATCCAGCCATTCTACTTCTAAGTATTTACCCAACAGAAACAGAAACGTACGTCATACAAAGACTTGTAAACTGATGTCCATAGCAACATTATTTATAAAAAGCAAAGAACTGAAAACACCCTGAAAGCTCATAGCAGGTGAATGGATAATTACGTGGTGCTGTATCCATAAGATGAGATTTTATTTAACAATAAAAATAAACCTGTACAGGAGAAAACGTAGATGAATTTCAAAATAATGATGCTGAACGAAAGCAGTCAGACAAAAAAAAAAGGTACGTACTTGTACTAGTCTGCTGGGGCTACCGTAACAAGGTAGCACATACTGGGGGCTTAAACCACAGAAATTTATTTTCTCACGGTTCTGGAGGCTGGGAGTCTGAGATGGAGGCTTCGGCAGGTCTTGTCTCTTCTGAGGCTTCTATCCTTGGCTTGTAGATTGGTCTTCTTCTGGGTGTCTTCACATGGTCTCTTCCCTCTGTGTTTGTCCTAACCTCCTCTTCTTCTCCTCCTTCTCCTTCTTCTTCTTTTAAATTTCTTTTATTTTATTAAGAAGGCTCCACGCCCAACGTGGGGCTTGAACTAACGATCCTGAGATCAAGAGTCACATACTCTACTGACCGAGCCAGCCAGGCGCCCCCTAACCTCCTCTTCTTATCAGGACATCAGTCAGATTGGATGAGGGCCCAACCTAACGATTTCATTTTAACTTAATCACCTCTTTAAAGGCTCCATCTCTAAATTCAGTCACATTCTGAGGTGCTGGGGGTTAGGGCTTCAAAATATGAATTTTGGGGAGACACAATTCATCTCATAATAGTACTGTATGAATGCATTTATATAAAAGTCTAGGGGTGCCTGGGTGGCTCAGTCATTAATCGTCTGCCTTCAGCTCGGGTCATGATCCCAGGGTCCTGGGATCGAGCCCCGCATCGGGCTCCCTGCTCGGCGGGAAGCCTGCTTCTCCCTCTCCCACTCCCCCTGCTTATGTTCCTGTTCTCGCTGTGTCTCTTTCTGTTAAATAAATAAATAAAATCTTAAAAAAAAAAAAAAGTCTAGAAAATGCAGACTAATCCCTAGTGATAGGAAGCAGATCAGTGACTGCCCAGAGATGGGGGAACAGCAGAGGTTGGGGGAGGAGATGACAAAGGGGTGTGAGGGAACTTTTGGGAGTGATGGATCTGTTCTTTATCTTGGCTGTGGACATGTTCTCATGGTGTATACAGATGTCAAAAGTTATCAAATTGTACACTTTATTTTTTAAAAGATTTTTTTATTTATTTGAGAGAGAGAGCATGAGTAGGGTGGGGCAGGGGGCAGACTGCCCGCTGAGCAGGGAGCCCAACATGGGGCTTGATCTCAGGACCCTGGGATCATGACCCGAGCCAAAGGCAGACGCTTAACCAACCGAGCCACCCAGGCGCCCCCAGATATGTGACTCGTAAGTATTTTCTACCAGTCTGTGGTTTGTCTTCAGTCTTGTAAGGGTATCTTTCAAAAAAAAACAGAAGTTTTTTCATTTGGATTAAGTCCAGTTTATCCATTTGTTCCTTTATGGATTGTGCTTTTGGTGCGGTATCTAAAAAATCCCTGCCTAACCCAAGATGACAAGATTTTCTTCTGTGTTTTCTTCTAGAAGTTTTACAGTTTTAAGTTTTACATTTAAGTCTGTTTTGGATTAATACTTTTATAAGACACAAGGTATGGCTCAGTGTTTGTTTGTTTTTTTTTACAGAACATTTGTTGAAATGAGTATCCCTTTTCCACAGAATGGTCTTTGAACTTTTGTTGAAAATCTGTTGTCCATATTTGTGTGGGTCTATTTCTGGGCTCTTTATTCTGCTCCATTGATCTATTTGTTTGTTTTTCCGCCAATTCTGCATTATCTGGATTACTGTATCTTTATGAGCCTTGGAATCAGGTGGTATGAGACCTCCTCCTTTTGTTCTTCTTTTTCAAAGTTTCTTTGGCTATTCTATGTGTATCACATTTCCATTTGAATTTTAGGATCAGTTTGTCAGTTTTTACCCAAAAAGCCTGCTGAAAGTTTGACTGGGATTGCATAAAATCTACAGATCAGCGTGAGGAAAATTAACACCTGAACAGTATATATTTTTTTAAAGATTTGTTTGTTTGTTTGTTTGTTTGTTAAGAGAGAGAGAGAGCACATGCACACGTGCATGAGTGGGGGAGAGGGGTAGAGGGAGAGGGAGAGAGAGAATCTCAAGCAGGCTCCACACCCATCATGGATCTCACCACCATGAGATCATGACCTGAGCCAAAATCAAGAGTCAGACACCCAACTGACTGATCCACCCAGGCGCCCCTGAACAGTATATTTTTTTAATGGAGCTCAAATTCACTACCATAAACTTCACCATTTTAAAGTGTACTATTCAGTGGAGTCTCGTACATTCACAAGGTTGTGTAACCATCACTACGACCAAGTCCCAGAATGTTTTCATCAACCCAAAAAGAAACCCCATCCCCATTAACTGTTATTCCCCACGCCCCATTCTCCCAGACCCTGGCAACCACTCATCTACTTTCTGTCTCAGTGAATTTGCCTGTTCTGGACCCTTCCATGTAAATGGAATACTACAACATGTGACCTTCTGTATCTGGCTTTTTTTGTTTTGCATAATGTTGTGAAGGCTCACCCACATCTTAACAATACTGATTGTACTGCACCCAAGCAAATGGAGACATATGCCAGCTTGGGACGCTGCAGAAACCACTTTTTAGAATTAAACCCCTGAAATCAGCTTTTGAAACATATATGTTTGTTTATTCTTTCTCAAAGTAAACCATGTGATTCATTTCCAGTTAACTGAGGGGATGGCTGGCTGGAGTTTCTAAAATCACTGAATTTAGAACTGACAGGAAACAGAAAATGTGTAGTCAAGAGGTTGCAAACCAAGTTGCCCAGAAGCCAACTTGGCAATCAGCTGTGTTTGTGTGGCCTCTGCAGGATGTCATTAATGCGTGAGCCAACACTTCAGAATTTGGGAGCTTTCACAAAAAAAATTCTTTAAAAACTCAGACGTCTGGTAGACCAGGGCCCACATTCTGCCAGGGTGGGGGATGGCTGGGGGAGGGGTGGAGCTTTCTCTCAGGGTCTCCTAGGACCCCGCCACCCCCATAGGGCATCCGTGACCTCACACGTGCCCCCTTCCCCATCAGCTTAACTGCCCTGCCTGTAGCCGGGTGAATTTGCATCTCCCCACACAGGTCCCACCTCTCCCTTTTACAGGGGAGCCCTGGCTTTTACAGGTGACCTGACTTTCCCAGAGGGACAAACCGTGAGTTAGGGGCAAAACCGTAAACGCTGACATTGAATTCTGTGCTTTTTCCTGCCCCGTAGCCATCCCCTCCCACCAGGGTGACCAGCTCATTCTGGTTTGCTTGGGAATTCTCTGGTTTTAGAACACAGAGTTCTGTAGCCCAAAAGCCCTCTCAGTCCCAGGCAAAACAGGGATCATTGGCCACCCTCCCTCTCACTCCCCACCCTCTTCCCCCCACCGAAAAATGAAATAAAATAAGCTGAAAATTGTCTAAAGCGCCGAGCCAGACACTGTTCTCATCAGCACCACCGTCCCTGCTCCTCCTCCAAGCAGTGCGCGGGGTCCCTGCGGCAGTGGCTGGGTGGGTCCCACCCGGTCCGACCCGGGTCCCACCCGGTCCCACCCGTCCCACCCGTCCCACCCGTCCCAGGCCTCGTGGGGCCGGCGTGGAGGAGGCTGGCGCGAGGCGGGCTCGGCTCGCTAATACCTTTGCTGCCAGATGGCAGAGGGCGCCTCTGTTTGCGGTTAGGGGGCTGCCTGCGCTCGGACCCGAGCGAGCCCATGATGAAAGCTGGGAAAAGAACATTGTTAGAGACTTTTCATAGTTTCCCAAGTAAATATTACACTCACTGCTGCTTGAATTACTAATGCCTTGGAAGCGGAGGCCGAAATCTGTTCCCAAACAGACTCCTCTTTTTTTTCTCTGTCACCTAGGCACTCGGCATTGTTGTCGAATTGTTTTCCTGGGCTCACTCACGGCTCAGAACATTGCCTCGGAGTGACCTCTTGGCACCCCCGTGAGCCCGGATCATTTCCCAGCGCCTCCGCGCTAGCTCCTGGTCCAGCAGGCAGCCCGCCGCGGGGCAGGTGACCCCCAAGTCCTGTGATGTGGCCACAGAAAGGGCAGCAGTGGAACGGCAGCCCCAGCTCTTCTGCAAGGAGACAGGCCTTCGAACGGGCCGCTGCAGGCAGAAGGCGAGGGCCCTGCCCCGCACGGCCCCTCCCGGCCCCCACTGCGGCATTCAACTTCTTCCTCGGCCGCCTGGAGACCAAAGGGCCCTTGGGTCTTCACTGTCTTTATTACTGCTTATAAAAAGCTAGTAAACAGATGGTTTGGTTTAGAGAAGTATGCAGCCAGGGTTATTAAATAGAAAGAAAGCTGAGGAATGAGGGAGGAAAGGGAAAGCAAGCAGGCTTGTACTTGCAGGGATGGTGACAGCTCGTAAATCCCAACACCGCTCGTCCTGCCTGCGTCTCTGGTTGGGGTTACCCTGTCCACACCAAGCCCGAAAGAAGCCCCAGTTAGACCAATCTCACGCAGAAGACGCCCTCTGCCCTTCTCGGCATCCCCCTTCCCGTGTGTTGTCCCACACATACTCGTGAACTTGGGATCAGTTGAGTCCATGCCACTTGGGGCCAGAGGACGCATATGTGGGCTGCCTCTGGGGAAGCTGGTCACACAGTAGATGGCCATGAGAGAGAGGACCAGGCCGTAAGGGGGAGGGGCTGAGCAACCTCAGACCCTCCCTGCAGTAAGAGGCCCCAAGACGACAGATCTCCCGCGGGGACAGAGAGGGCACTGGGGACAGGGGGCTTGGTTACATACCTGGTGGTCACCCCGGCCAGAATAAAGCTGCCAGCCCACCTGAGTCCTGAGAGCCTTCCCGAGAGGACAAGCAAGCCCAGGACGTGTGGGCTCAGGACTGGACTGCGGGATGGAGGCTCAAGCATCGAGGAGGTAAATGGTGCCTCCTCCACGCTCTAGGGACACCCTTGTCACACCGCGGTGCCAGGCTTCAGTGTAGCACGTGGGTGGGGGCAAAGGGAGAAGAGAGGATCGGGGTGTGGCACCGCCTTCTCGTCAGCTGGATACTACCCTAACCCAGCTGCGGAGGGACCTTGTCCCACGTCCGAGAGAGAGCGGCCACGAACGGCGGAGGGAAGTGAAACATAACTCCTCAGGATCTGCTAGCAACCCAGGAGAGCGTGGCCTGTGTGCTTAGATCTTACCCAAGGATCCCCAAACGGGGGGGCAGAGGTTTATATGTCTTTCACTTCAGCTAAAGCTACATATACAGAAATCGGACAAAGGTGGGGCCGCCAAGGAGAGGAGGAAGGGCCCCAGGCAGATACAGATCACAGATATGGGACAAGGTCAGCTGAGGGCGGGCAGAGGGATCTCAAGGTGGTGCTGCTCCCTGGGGGGCCACTGGCCAGTGGGGCTCAGCAAACAGCTTGTCATCAAGAGTACAACAAAAGAGGATAGCAAGCAAGAGTCAACACTGAGAAACTTCTATATGCCTTTTTCCCCTTGTTAGGTTTGTCCTATTATAGATTGTGAAATGCAGTTTTGTTGACTCTAATGATAAAAAAGAAATGAGGGTTTGTATCTTGCATGGCTCTTGTTTCTTCCGCGTCATTTTCTTGAGTACTGCCGTGGTTCGTGCATTTCACAAAGGCAGCAGTCTGCTATCCGTTGCAAATGTTGAAAGCTGCTGGTCCTTCTCTGCGGAGACTTTGAGACTCCCTGGCCCAAGGGATATGAAGCAGCAAGAACTGCCCCCCTCCCTGGTCCTGGGACAAAACCAGTGAAATCCACACAGCTGCAGGGGCCCAAGGCAGCCCCGGGGGCGCCGCTGACCAGGCAGCCAGGAGCCCAGCCCCTCCCCCCAATGCCACAGGGACACATGGGTGTGGCAGCTGCTAGAGCCCCTACCCTGCACCGCCCAGGGGCGATCGGAGCCAGCCCTGCAGGGGAGAGCTTCACTCCCTGCAATGATGCAGGTGCCCCAGCATCCCACCAGAAGAAGTGAGGACTTTGTGGGGGGGCCAGGTTCCAGAGACCCCACTTGTCGGGCTCGACATGACTCCGCTCTTCCCCTCCTTTCTCCTTCCCTGAACATCAGGTGGAAACCCGAGTTACATGGGGCACAAGGGAAAAGGATGCTGTGCCTTTCTTTTTTAAATCAAGACTGCCACCCGCCCCCCCCCCATCCTATATATGCTTTCCACTTCCTGTCTTGACAGCCACTGGCCTGTGGGTCAGGGAAGGTGCCTTCTCTTCGTTCGCTCCTCCCCCGAGCTGGTGGCGAGAAGGGGACGCTCAAGTCTCTCAGTAACTAAAAATGCTGTTGGCTTCAATCCAGGAGAGAACATAGTGTATGATTCCATTTACACGAAGTACAAAAACAGGCAAAACTAAGCTACGCTGTAAGCAGCTAGCATAATGGTCACCCTGGGGGTATAGTAATGAGGAGCGGGGGGCTGCCCACGTGCCGTTGCTGAGTCTGGGTGCCGGTGAAAGGGTGCTTCAGTCTGTGACCCCAAAATTGTCCACTTATAAAGCTTGTACACTTTCTTCATGTATATTAAATATCAATAAAAGTTTTGAAAACCCTATTGGCTCCAAGCATAACAACAAAAGTAAAATAAAATACGGGGACAGAGGTGTGCTCGACTTTATTCCACTTGCATGAAAGGCACAGAGCCATAGGACCACGGGAAAGAACAATTACCCTGGAAGGGAAGCTGGGATCTGTTTTTTGGGTCATTGTTTTCCCAGGTGGTTGGGAGGTGGTGGGGGGCATGGTTGACTCATTTTCCTTGCTCCTCCTCCCGCTCTGTCCCCACCATGTGGGGCTGGATGGGGACCAAGGGCTGGAGGGTTGGGACTGTTCCTTTGGTAATGTTTAAATATTGGCTTCAAGTTATGATGGTAAAATAAATAAGCAGGAGCCTTGGGGAGCTCAAAGTGGTCCAGCCCATTGTTCCAGAGCCCCGGTCAAAGCCCATGCACCAAACTGGCTCAGTTCGCTCAAGTCTTTAGCTCTCTCCAGCAAGGACAGAACATAGGTTAGGGGCTGCGTGCGCCCCGGATGCTAGGGACCCATCCTCCGTGCTAGATGTCCTGTCCCAATAGACTCTCCTAAAATTCTTGCTCATGGTGGTCTGGCAATATAGTGGCCAAGAACCTGAATCCAAGGCCTGGGGAAAACTTTCTCCATCTTGGAAGGTGGGGTGCGCACAGAGGGAGTTCGTAGAGCTAACGTCACTGCTGCGGGTAGCCGTGCTTGCTTTCAGAAGGCGAGGGCAAAGAAAATGGAGTCGTTTCTACAGGGTACATCCAGGCACCAGGAGCAGGGTGGTTGAGATTCACAGCAGCGGCCAAGAAGATGAGGACGCCGGTCCGGGAAGTAGAACAGCGCTTTGCCCAAGATAAATCCTTAATGCCAGGGCGCCTGGGTGGCTCAGTTGGTTAAGCGACTGCCTTCGGCTCAGGTCATGATTCTGGAGTCCTAGGATCGAGTCCCGCATCGGGCTCCCTGCTCAGCGGGGGGTCTGCTTCTCCCTCTGACCCTTCCCCTCTCATGCTCTCTGTCTCCCATTCTCTCTCTCAGATAAATAAATAAAATCTTAAAAAAAAAAAAAAAAAAAAAATCCTTAATGCCAATCCCTTGCTCTCCCCAAGAAGGTTTCTGACCGGGAGGTGTACAGCAAGTCCTGGGCTCCTCTGGGCCTCAGTTTCCCTGTTTTTAGAGATGGAGGCAGGAGAGAATGGGCCACCAGCCCTGGGAGCACACCCCTTCGACGCTCACCCCAGCAGGCTCTCCCAAAGCAGCCGCGGCAGATGTGCAGCGCGTAATCCAGGGTTTACGATCCGGCTGCCCTCGGGGAAATGGAAACTTCGCCTTGCCCATTCCAAACGCATCCAAATAATAAACCTCCACCGAAGTCTTGGCTCAGAAGGTCTGCTTGTCCTGCTATGTGTGCAAGGGAGGAGAGAGCAGACACACTTGGGCAGGGGTGGGGTGGGGACAGCTCCCTCTGGGCAACGTCGAGCGCTGGGCGGTGCTGGGAGGAGCCCTGAGTGTGGGACAACCAGCATGAGGTCACGCTGTCCTCCCCCTAGGATGTGATGTGTCAGCCGGCGGCGATTGGCCTGCAAGCCATGATTCATGGCGGTGAGCATTCCTCCCGCGGACCTCAACCCTCAGCCTGCTGCTGCCCTTCCCAGCGGCCTCCTTGTTTTCTCTCCCTCCGGCTCTGCCCTCCTAGGGCTCCAGCCTCAGGCAGCCAGCAGGGCGTGGGGCGAGACAGAGCACCCCCGGGGCTGGATGATGCTCCTCCTGACATGCCGGCCCTCCGCAGGGCCCCAGACAGCACAGTGATGATTGTGGACGTTCACTGAACACCTATTATGTCCCGTGTATGTCAAATGCTTTCAGTGGTGACTGGCCTTTGAGGGGGTGTTTTGTTTCTCAGGGCTGCCCGTGACAAATTACCTCAAACTAGGTGCTTAAAATAGTTCCCTCGGTTCAAGAGGCCACAAGTCAGAAATCAAGGTGTCAGGGGGCCCATGTGCCCTCCAGAGGCTCCAGGGGAGAATCCTTCCCAGCGTATTCCATCTCCCGGTAGCCCCAGGTATTCCTTGGCCTTTGGCCACACCATGCACTCTCTGCTTTGTCTTCAGATGGCCTTCTCCCTTCTGTGCATGGCTCTCTGTGTGTCCTCACCCCTTCTGAGAAGGACACCAGTCACCTAAATCCAGGGTGATGTCACAAGGAGATCTTCAACTAATTACAAAGACCCTATTTCCAAATAAGGTCACATTCTGAGGGTCCGGGTGGACGTGAATTTGGGGATCCCCTTTTTACAGATGAGCAAACGGGACCAGCAGAGTGAAGTGGTTATTCCCGAGTCCTTCTGCCAGTAAATGGTAGAGTCAGGATTCAAACCCGTTCCACATGGTCCCACGACCCACTGTCCTACCTGTGCCAGAACACGACATCTGCAAGAATGCCCACCCTGCACATCCAAGCAGGAGGGGGACCAGGTGGGAAATCTCAGCTTTTGCCAGCAAAGCATGGTCCCATACTCCCATCATTCTCCAGCTTCAGTTATGGACGAATCCCCAAAAGGGGTTTGTGAAATCACTCGCCAGTTCTCACCCAGTTGGCTGGTGGGGAGGGGCGAGCCACAGTCTTGCACTGGAAGCAAGGCCCTGAACCCCACGTGACTCCGTGAGGGCAGGTACAGAGGGGTCCAAGACCATGTCCTGAATCCCTGAAGCATCCACTGAGACCAGATCCCGGACTGGAGATCAACCCGTCTCCAGCTCAAGGTAAGAGCAGAGAGTACAGCTAGGCAAAGGGACCGGTCCCCTCGTCCACGCCAGACGAGCCCAGTGCCAGGCATGCGAGGACCAGAAGTCCTCTTCTGCTGAGCAACCCGAGGGGAGGTTCGGATTCAAACTCCCATTCCTGAAGGAGCCAATGCAGGCTCATTCTGGGAGAGCCCCAAGGCAGCTCTGGGCTCTGCCCAAACCCCAGCATGGAGGATTTGGAAAGGCCCAGAGAGTGAGCCAAAATACTCTTTCCCCTTTACAATCCAGTGCAAATAGCTCTTCCCAGGGACTAGCCCTCTCTCATGCTGGAGTCACACGCGCACCCTCAGTGCCAAGTGTCTCTCTGCCAGTGGGGGCCCCAGCCTCGCCCCCCTGCGCAGCACAGCGCCCTCCCACCGCCCAGAGCCGCGAGGAAAACAGGTAGAGCTGGTGAACAAGACGTCCTTGGCATCTCCCTGGAGCTTGCTTGATCAGCTCTCATGGAAGTACATGAGCTCAGCTTCCGGACCAACCACCCAGTTCCCACGGCCCCTGCGGTGGGCAGTGGCCCTGTGGGCGACCACACCTAGAATTGCCTCTGGCTTACGATCCACTGCAGGCCCCAAACCCTCTGAGGTCAAAGAAGGGAGAAAGCAGGAAGAAATGGAGTCTCCCCGGCCAGCAGGCCCTGTGGAATGACGGAGCATCCCAGGATGCCTTTCTTTTTTTACTAAGGTGAGATTCACCTAACGTAAAATTAACCATTGTAAATGAACAGTTCAGTGGCGTTTAGGAGAGTGCTTATTCACAGTGTTGAGCAACCACCACCTCTATTTACCTCCCAAACATTGCTTCTATTTACCTCCCAAACCCCCTGCTTCTTCCTGCCTTCTTCCTTGCCCCTGGCATCCACCGATCTTCATCCTGTCTCTATGGACTCACCTCTTCTGGACACTTCCTATAAATGGAACCATACTGTATGTGACTGAACATCTGCCGTTTTCACCTGCCCGGCACCCCAATTCCCTTCTCCTGATCAGAGCACCTGCATCTGACTTTAGGGAAGTCATCCCACCCCACGCCCCTCAATCCATGGGGCTGCCTGCCCCCCCCCCCCCCCCGTTTGCAGGTGGCAAGTGACCCAAGCTTTGCAAATTGGGTGCCATGATTTGTTCAAGAAGGATCTCGCGACTCGCTCCCAACCGATGAGAGCAGCCGCGGGATGCACACTGGGGCAGGCTCAGTTGGCAGGACGGGAGACCGGAATTGCGGGCATCCACCTTTGCTACCTATGCAGGCAGTGCCCACCTGAGAACAGAGCCCACACAGGAAAGGCAGAGTTCCTGCCAGCCCGGGCTGAGCCCCTGGATCCAGCTCTTCCTGAAGGCAGAGCTGTCCTGGGATACGGCACTTTTGAAAGCTGATAACCCCCGTTTGTGCTCAAGGTTTGGCTGAAACTGGGTTTCCGTGACCCACAACTGAGAGAAACCTGAACAATACACGTGGCAGAGGTGAGTCCATATCACTCTCCTGTCTTTGCGTCTCCCCAGCCCTTGTGGAATAAAATATAGCTCCTTAGCAGGGAGCATGCGGCCTTCCTGATCGGGCCCTTGCCCCCCGCTTCATCCTTGCACAGTCCAGCTCTCATTTAATATGCCAGCCACTGAGTTCACTCACACACACACACACACACGCACACACACACACACACAATGCTTTTTCCTGCCTTTGCGTCCCTGCTCTTCTTGTCTCCTCTGCCCAGAACGCTCTCATCACCCCCAGCCCGACCCCCGAATGCTTACTCATCCTTTATCACTCGGTTCAGGCGTGACCTCCTCCAGAAAGCCTCCCCTGACTAAGCGCCCCACCTCTCCTCCAGCTGGAAGCCGCGTCCCGGGCTCCCCCCAGCCCCGTGTGTGGCTCAGTCACAGCACCTGACTGCAAGTTGTTTTTAATGACCTGTCCCTGCTTCTTCCTGCCCCCCAACACGGCCAAGGGGGCAGAGGTCCTTCAAAGCCACGTCTGTGTCTGGCTCGCTGCTGCCCAGCACAATGCTCGGGCCATAGCAAGGCCTGTACATGAATGAACCCAATGCCATGGAAGACGGCTTGGAGAGAGAGTTTACTTCCAAGTTTCTCCCAAAGATAGTTTACGTTTATACCAGCAGCCCTCATCCAGGCAAGCGTCAGCTCCATTCTGTCCTGTACTTGAGAGTGTGATTTCTAATATTTCAGCAATTGGTCATTTTGCCTTGGCTGCGATTGGACTCTGGGGCCACGCCCTCCCTGAACCCCGCTGTGCAGGGATGAGGAGAGATGGGCTTGCTCGCCAGTGGTGGCTCACAGGGAGGCCTCAGGCACCCACTGCTGACGGTGGGGCATACAGAGGTCTCCCCCCAGCCCAAATGATCCCCTTCAGGCCTTTAGGCACCCCCCCCCCCAAAGCCTATCTAATGCTTCTGATTGTGGTCACATTAGTGTTTTTAAATATGAGACCCCGAAGGCTGTCAGGGGAAGTCATCCATCGTCTGCCCCCCCCTTCCTCCCCGGGTGGTTCTGATTTGCAGACCGGCCAAGGCAGTGATGTCAGGCCTCTTGCCAGCTGGCTCCACGAGCTTTGATTCAGTGTCTGGGCCTCCATGAGCAGAGAGGAGCTCAGAAGGTGGGACAAGGAGCCTCCCCGGCACATTCTTTATTTCTGAGGCTCCCAGAAGGGACCATCCCCTCTGGATGCCAATGAAGGTGTGAACAGCTGGGGTGGGGCCGAGCTGGATGACTCAGGGCTGCTTTGGGAACCGGCTGTCCAGAGAGCGCCCAAGCCAGAGGTGAAGATTCACAGATGCCTTGACCCGAGCTGTAGGCGAGATGAGTTATGGCTCCCGGGACAATTTCCTTCCTCTGCCAGTCCTTGCATTTACTTTTCAGGGAGCAGAAGTTGTCTCTCTGGACACTCCCTGCCTCCAGGAGCTGCTGGGCTTCTGAGCCGGTCTGCAGGTTTAACTTCCCAGGATTGGCTGTACACCCGGCCCCTGAAGTCATAATAACCCGGTCCATGCAAGGGCCTTATCAAGAAGAATGGATCCCAGGCTCTACTGGGGGAACCCACCATTGGCTGAATGTCAACGGGGCCTGGCTTCTCTCCGGGGGTCAGCAGGACAGGGCCGGGGGGCCCAGAAGCCCTGTCCTCCGGGAAGCTGCTCACCCTCCAGCTGCCTCCCTTCCTGGGGCACCTGCACCTCCCATCCTCAGCACCCTTGCACGTCCCCAGCCGGACCCAGACGCCCCCCAACCCCCCCACCTGCCGGCAGGAGAGCACCCAGTCAGACCCAGCTCTGAAAGTTTTGGGGAGATTACCGTGGAAGATTGCTTCTCAGGGACTCCTTTTTTCAGGAATAATCTATTAATTTGGGGAGAAGGGTGGTGTTTCACTCATTTGTTTTTCCACCAACATTCATCCAGAGCCTAGTATGAGCCAGGCTCTGTGCTAGGTAATGCCCACCCTGGAGCCAATCACAATAAATTAAAAACAGCTAAGCGCTGGGAGAGCACATTGATAAAGTGCTCTGGGACCTGAGAGAGTAGAGAGAGCCAGAGTCCCTCTGAGAGTCCCCTCCTTTGTTTAGTTTATGTAACAAGGGCTTACAGAACATTCTGTGCCAGGCATTGTTCTAACAACAAATGCTAAGCCATTTAATTATCTTAACGGCTTTATGTGGGACTAGGATTACCACATTTTATAGACGCTGGGGGAGCAGGGGCAGAGAGGTTGAGTAAGTTGCCAAAGGTCACACAGCTGCTAAGTGGTAGACACAAACAGCGGTCTGGCTCAGGTCCCTGCCCTCAGCGCCTGTGAAGGCTGCTTCTGCGGATGGGGGGGGGGGGGGGGGGGGGGACGCGTCTCTCCGGACGGATTCACACCCAGGGAGCAAGTCGCCAGGCACAGGCACATCTCTGCATCTCAGGGCGTCCTGCTCTTCCCGCCCACTCCGAGGTCAGGGGTCAGGGGTCAGGGGCCAGGGGAGCCGGGGCGGGGGGGGGGCTCCCAGGCCCAACAGTTCCGCCTCTGTCCTCCAAGCCCTCAGGCGTGAACTGCAGGAGCCCGTGGGTGGGTCCCCGCGGCGGAGCTCCGGGAGGTAGGCCTCCTGCTGCAGAAAACAAGGCTTTCCGCCTGCCCTTGAATGAACAGTTTGTTCCAGAAGGAAAAAACAAAACAATGAAACCTGACTCTAGGTAAGAGGAGACCTCCTTCTACCAGCGCGAGAACGCGCTCCCGCGAAGGGCACGCAGCGGGCGCGGATGACGTCATCACCCCCGCGCGGAGCGCCCGTTCCCAGCGGCCCACGTGGCCCGCAGCCCCGCCCCCAGAGGGTCGGGAGGGAGGCTCGGCGGGCGGGGCCCGGCCTCTCGGAGGCCACTCGCTCCGCCCCTCGTGACCGCCCACTCTGCCCGGGGCGGGAGGGGGAAGGAGCTGGAGAAATTCTGGAAGCAGGAGGGGATCAGTTTCCAAAGGGTCTCTGCCCTCAGGGGCAACTTCTGGGGCCGCAGAGCCCCAGCAGCCGGGAGCCCCAATTTCTGTCTTGTGCACTGCTGTGTGTCTCTGACACAGCGGCTCACAAAGCCCCACTTTGCCCCGTAAAGTTGAAGTTCGCAGACCACGCGACCCCCGCCGCCGCCCGCCGCGCGGCCCCGCCGAGCGAAGCGGCCTCGTTCCCTGGGAGGAACGCGCGCGCCTGCGTCGCGACGACACTTTATGCATCCTGGGACGGGAACTTCCTGTCGTTTTCCGATGTCACGAACTATTATTCTGCCTTTGATTTTTTTTTTCTTCCCCAACCATTTAAAAAGGTGAAAACCATTCCGAAATTACAGGTTATACAAAACAGTGGGTGGGATTTGCTCTCCCCACCCCCCACCGGCTGCCGTTGGGCGTCGTGGTGACCACAGCCCTCGGGATCAAACACGGTACGAGGCTCCGGACACCACTCATCAGGGTCCCCTGAGCCCCACATGGACCGCATCCAGCGTCTGCACTTCTCAGTCCACGCCGCTCTTGCGGGTTCATCTGGAACATTCTTCTTCCCTTTCCAACACTTGATTTTTTTTTTTAAGATTTATTTATTTATTTACTTTAGAGAGAGAAAGAGTGCATGAGTGGGAGGGGCAGAGAGAGAGAGAGGGAGAGAGAGAATCACAAGCAGACTCTGCCCTGAGCGCTGAGCGCAGAGCCTGAGGCAGGGCTTAGTCTCACCACCCTGAGATCACAACCTGAGCTGAAACCAGGAATCCGACACTTAACCGACTGGGCTAGGCAGGCACCCCAACACTTGATTGTTTTTTGAGACTCAGTTCAAGGGTTCCACTTCTGGGAAACCTCTCTTGATACCGAGTCAGGTTTGAATCCTCTTTACTGCTTGGGCCCCCAACCTAGGCCCTAATTTGTTCCTGGGTCTCTGTCATCTGCCTGGAAGCTCCCCAGCGCAGGGTCCAGGCCTTCCATCCCCTATCCCGGCACTCTGCGGTGCCTGGAACAGAGTATGTGCTCAATAAATGCTTGTCGGACTAATTCATCCCCCTTCCTCCTCCTTTCCCTTTCCTCCCCCTCCTCCTCCTCTCCCAGCCTCTAAGGGCCAGAGGGGTCTTTTTTCCTACACTCTCATTCTATGTGAGCTCACCCCACAGAGGGCTTTCAGGCCCCCTATGTGGTGACAACTCCCAAATGTCTATCTCCACTCCCAACTTTCCCCGTGGACCCCAGACCCAGACACCCCGCTTCCCACCGGCATCCCGACCTTCCATGCTGCACACCAGCCCCTCTTGCAGGCTTCCCCAGCTCGGTCAACGGCAGCACCAAGTTCCCTCTTCCCCTGCCAGGCCTGGTCAGAAACTCCAGCTGGCTCTGCTTCGAATCCAGGCGGCGCCCTCCTGCCCCCGCCGGTCCCAGCCACCGGCCTCTCACCTGGATGAGTGTGGGGGCTTCTCACCTGGCCTCCTACCTCGGGGTCCTGGCTTGTCTCCCCCACCCCACAACTTCTCTTCACACAGTGGCCAGAGGGGCCCTATTGCCACAGAGGAAGTCACGCCTCAACTCAAACCCTCCCAGGGCTCCCATCTCATGCAGGGGAGTGCTCCGAGTCTCTGCCAGGCACTACTGACACTGGCCCGTTAGCCCTCACCACAGTCCTGAGGTAGGACCTGAGAAACAAAGGCACAGAGAGGTTAAGTAGCTAGCCCAAGGTCACACAGTAGTGATAAAGCTCAATGCCTTAAGATGGCCTTCCTGATCACGCCCCTCCCCCCATCCGCTCTGCCCTTAACACCAGGCCACCCAGTCCCCTCCAGGTTTCTTTCTTTCTGTTAAGTTTTATTTATTTTTGAATAAATAATGTAGGCATTTGGCCCAGAATTTCAAATGTACACAAGGGGAATACAGTAAGTCTCTCTCCAACCCCTGTCCCCAGCCACTCACTTCTCCCAGAGGTAAACTTCTAGAGTTCATTTTATTTTTTTGTTAAGATTTTATTTATTTGAGAGAGAGAGCACGAGCAGGGTGAGGGGCCGAGGGAGAGAGAGAAGCAGGCTCCCCGCTAAGCAGGGAGCCCTATGCGGGGCTCCATCCAGGACCCTGGGATCAGGACCTGAGCCGAAGGCAGATGCCCAACTGATGGAGCCGCCCAGGTGCCCCTAGAGTTCATTTAAAAATAGACAAAGAAATATACGTCTATAGCAAGTTTAGAAGGCCCTGTTCTCCACTTTGATTGGCTAAGTGTATCTGTGTATCTTCCCCCTCCTTGCTTCTCAAACACACCAAGCACACTACACCAGGACCTTTGCAAACTGTTCCTCTTCCTAGGGTGTGCTTCTCCGGGATGTCCACATAGCTCCCACCACCTCCCTTTCGTTGGGTCAGCTCAGAGGTCACCTTGGCGGAGCACTGAGCACACTGCAAAGAACCGCCCCCATGCACGATTCCCCTTCGGGCTGTCCCTTCTGCAGGGTCCTCTCACTTCCTGCTCAGGGGCTCGTGTGGCTCACAGTGTGTCCGCAGGACCTAGACCAGGGCTTAGCACATGCTGGGGGCTCAGTAAATACTGGGGAGGAGGCGGTCACTCCCAACAGAGCAGATCCTAGGACTTCGATCTTGTAAAATAGCAACCTATATAAATGAAGGAAGGAAGGAGCAAACGAGTGAATTTGTGAACGGTTAAGTATCACACTTAGGGTTCTCGCCCTGGCTGCATGTGAAAATCCCCTGGGAGCTTCTGGAAACAAGGGGGCCCGGACCCCACCCCAGACCACTGTGAAGCAGAATCTCTAGGGAGTGCAGCCTGAGCACCCTTGGGTTTGAAAATCTCTGCCTCCCACCCCACCTCGTTCAGATGCACAAAAGGGGTCCAGAACAGCTGACCGACCACCCCTGGGGCTCCCGATCCAGGAGACGAAAGGAGTGTCCTCTCTCATCATCCAGTCTCATGTGGCAGCATCAGGTAGCAGCCATGAGAGGAGGCAGAGCGGGCTTGGCGGGATCTGGCTTTGAAACCGCGTCAACACTGTCTTCCCAGGAAGGGAAGGCACAGAGCCCACACCCTCGCCACTCCGTGTGGCCCACGGACCAGCCGCGTCGGATCCCCTAGAAGCCTGTGGGAAACACAGCATCTCAGGCCCTCCTCCCTAAAAGTCTGCACCTTGTCCACTGCCCCAGCAGTTCCTGGCACATTCGAGCCCCGGTGGCGCTGTGCTGGCACATGTCCTAGGCGCAGGGTCATCCCACCCGGTCCCCGCGTCCCACACACACCCTCCCAGGGTGCTGGGGCTGCCCCTTAAGGGCCTCACTTTCCTCACCAGCAAATAAGGGGACCAGAGAAGATGATCCAAATGTTTTTGCTTCAACTAGTAGCAGTGAATAGATCAGGGCACCAACAGGCAGGGCACTGCCTCGTCAGCCAGAAACAATGAGGCTTCGTGACCCGAAGTGCGAGGAACCGGGGAAAGTCAAGGACACCGGCCCGGAAAGAACCGGCAAATGTCTGCGCAGCCCCAAGCAGAGGCCAGAAGCGCGCTGGGCAGTTACCAGTGGGAGCACCTCGTCCATCGGCCCGTCGCTGCCCCCCCTGGGCTCCACCGGCCGATCCCACCCGCCTGCCCCTCCTTGCTGAGCTGTCCTCCGAGCCAGGTCCGTGGGCCCGAGCCCGTCCGCAGCCCCGGGAGCCGGGCTGTGCGCCCTCCACAGCGCTCCCAGACAAACCGGGAGAGAGGCTGGGCGCTCAGGCGAGGCGTGGGGAGGCGGCAGCTGCCCGCACGGCACTTCCTAAGACTTTGATCTTGTAGAACGTTCGCCGTCAAGCCAGGGAACATGTCCGCGGCCCCTGGGATGCTATTATTCTCCCACTCGGGCTTTTTGCCCAGAACCGTTCTTCAGCCTCAGCCTGTCACTTCCTCTTCGTGACATCCCAGCAGTGCTCCTCCCAGACTCGCCCAAACCTCTCCCCACATCTAGGCCCCTAACACCTGCCAGCTGGGCCTCGGCTCCCCGAAACCGGCGCGCCCGCCGCCACGCCGCCCTCTCTCCCGCTTCTCGAGGTTCCCTCCAAAGCCGCCCCTGACCTCAGTGTGTGAAGACCCAGAAGAAAATCCCCCAGATAAGAAACAACCTCTTATTTCCAAGGGTGCTATTTTTGGGCAAAGTACTTCTCATGGGCCCGACTGCAGACGCGATTTTGGCCAGATTGAGCATATTTGTGATACTCTGAGGGTTTCTGCTCTCTCTGAGCACGGGTTTCTCCCCTCTCCTGGCCCACCTCTCTGCCCTTCCCAGATGCTCTTCATCAAGCTGCGAGAGGAAACTGCTTCGGGTTATGATTTCTCGGTTTCTGCCTAAAGCACATGCAACTGGAAGAACAAAGTGTGGGCCTCAGGGGGTAATCCTGGAGCCCTGGGCCCGTCCCACCCCCCCCCCCACCCCGCCCCAGTCATTCCAGCAGCCTGCAAATGTCAGTGGAGCATCTCCCATGGGCCAGGGAGTATTTCATTTGAAACAACCATCCTAGGAGGATTCACGACCGCCATCACAGGGAGGAAAAGCTAGGTTTGGGCAGGTGTAGATAACCAAACATGGCTGTATGGTCAGGAAGTAGGGCTGGAATTTGAACCCAAGACCTTACCTTTCCCATGGAAGCGGCAATCCCTCCATGCTCGCATCCGGACCCTAAGGCTCCGGTCCTTCTGGTAACAAGGGAATTATATTCCACCCGCTGCTGCCTCCAATTGAAAGGACAGAGTTGCTGTTTACAGGGGGTCAGGAAGTCGGCGGGAGGAGCAGGTTTGGATGGGAGGGTGACAGTTATTTTGCAGAAGTTAGGGCTGAGCTCCCTTACTGGGCATCCCAGCAAGGTTTTGAGGCAGGTGGATGTGGGAGTCTGGACTCATCGGACAGAAGAGCGAGCCCCAGTTGGAGAGACAAGGCCTGAGGGAGGTCGTCAGTGACCTGGTCAAGAGTGACTTCAGAGGCATGGGGAGGGCGAAAGGCTGCCCGGAGCAGGTTTCAGACCCTGCTCCTCACCACAGTTCTAGAACGAATCCTCAGATGCTCCCATTTCCCTGGCCCCTCAGTTTCTATCTTCCTCTCTCGCCATTTAATGATTCTGAAGTGCGTGGCTCACTGGTCTATAGTAGACGCACAGTGCTGTCGATCATCACTACCATCTACCTCCACAACATCTCATCCCCTCCCCCGAAGCACCCCACGCCCATGAGCTGTCACTCCCCACTCCCACTCTCCCCGGCCCCCAGCAACCACTGATCTACTTTCCATCCCCATGGATTCATCTGACCAGGACATTTCAGATCAACAGAGTCCCACAATGCGGGGCCTTTTGCCTCTTTTGACACAGTGTTTTCAACGCTCACTCATGTATCCATACTTCATTCCTTCCTATGGCGGAATGGCATTCCCATGCTATGGATGAGCCACACTTCGTTTATCTAGCCCCTTGTGGATGGACATTTGGGTTTTCCCCACTTGTTGGCTACCATGAGTGATGCTTCTACGAATATTTGTGTGCAAGTGTTTACACAGACATGTGGTTTCAATTCTCTTGAGTCTGTACCTAGAAGTGGCATTGCTGGGTCATAGGGCGACTCGATGTTTAACTTTTTGAGGAACTGGCAGGCTGTTTTCCACAGTGGCTGCACCATTTTACAATCCCCCAGCTGTGTGTGAGGGTGGCTGGGCCTTTCTGAACTGTAACTTCTCATCACCCTGATCTCATTCCTTGTGTGTGCCCACGTGTGTGGGTGGAGGGTGTGATCCACCGAAGTGGACCCTAACTCTTTAGACTCTAAGTTTGGAGAAGTCCGTTTCGTCAAGCAGGCCATAGATTATCATGGCGGTCTGTGACTTCCATGTTCTGGACCAAGGTCTTTGAGGGAAGGGGCAGGAGGTCCCAGGAGCCCCCATAATGCTCTCATTTCCAGGGTGGGAGAGAAAGAAGCCTGCTTACTCATCAAAACCACAAAGGAATGTCCAGAATAGAGAAATCTAGAGACATAAAGTAGATTGGTGATTACTTAGGGCTGGGGGCAGGGCATGGGAGGATAGGCAGGGATATAGCTAAAGGGTACAGGGTTTCCTTTTGAAGTGAAAAAATTCTCACATTGACAGAGGTGATAGTTACGTGTATCTGCCTATACTAAAAACAAATGAAGTGTACACTTGAAATGGGTGAATTGTATGACATGTGAATTATATCCCCCAAATAATTGTTAAAACATACACACACAAGGGAGACTGGAGAAATTTGGGGACAGAAACCAAAGAAATCAAGTTCTCCAAAGTGACACTGAGATGCCCCTCTTGTTTGTACAAGTCTGCAGCATGTTCCTGCAGTCTTGACCTTGGCCTTGACCTCATGCACATCTTTTAGGTTTATGCCTCAACTTCCCACCTGGAGGAGGAGTTTGAAATCTCAGCAGGTCTCAGAGGGGGTGGAGAAAGGAGGGCGGGAAGGATGGGGCGGCGCCTGGGTGGGTTACCATGGTCTTGGCCGCCCTCTGGTGGGCACTGGGCCTGAGCCACAGAAAGGGGCATCAGGAGGGACCAGCCCGCCAGGCACACTCTCCCAGCCAGCAAGGGTACCTCTGAGTGACTGAGTCCCTTTGTACCCAAAGAAGCCTCTGTGTGACTCCTCTTTTTTAATTTTTAAAACCTTTTTTATTACGGGTCATTTATATGGAGAATTGCAAACATATTTTTAAAAATAGAGAAATAGTCTAATGAACACCCCCCCCGTAAACCCCTCCCTTCAACAATTACCAACATGTGGCCAATTTCGTTCTCATTTCATCTTGACCCCCGTCCCTTCTCTCCAACTGTATTATTTTAAAGCAAACCCCAGATAGTATATTATCTATCTGTAAATATTTATGCATCAATATTTGCATAAAAGATAAGGACTCTTTTTAACATCGCCACAATACTATTATCACACCTAAAAAAAATTCTTCAACATTATTCAATTCTCAGTGTCATGTTATCAATAGTTTCATCAATACCAAAAATGTTTATTTCCTTCTTTTTTTTTTTAAACAATCTGTTTGAATCAGGATCCACTGAGCTTGGTTGATCTGCCACTTAAATTTCTCTTTATAGGGGCGTCTGGGTGGCTTGGTCAGTTAAGCGTCTGACTCTTGATTTCGGCTCCAGGCATGATCTCAGGGTCGTGGGCTCTGTGCTGGGTGTGGAGTCTGCTTGGGATTCTCTCTCTCTCCCTTCTCCCTCTGCCCCTCCCCCTGCTGAAGCTCTCTCTCAAAAAAAATTAATAAATAAAACTAAAATTTATCTTTATAGTCTCTCTGTTCATCTTGCAATTAGTTGAAGAAACTTGCTTTCCTATGTTTTCTAGCTTTGTTGAAGTATAATAGGTAAAAATTTTCTACATTTAAGGTGTACGATGTGAAGATTTGACATATTCATACACCATGAAATAATCACCACAATCAGGTAATTAACATGCCCATCACGTCACATAGCTGCCCGTGTGTGTTGAGAACACTGAAGAGCTATTCCCTTAGTGTTTTCCTATTTTAACACATAATTTAAATTTGCAAGTGGCCTGGGATTGTTCATGTTAATGAACAGAGGGAACCAAGCCACATCCCCACCATGTTTTATGGTCGGAGCTACAGAGGTCTTTCTATATATATTTTTTTTAATTTATTTATTTGGGTGGGGAGAGAGCACAAGGGGCAGGGTAGAGGGCAGAGGGAGAAGGGGAGAAGCAGCAGAGGGAGAGGGGGAAGCAGACACCCCCCTGAGCAGAGAGCCCCACACAGGGAGGGGCAGGGCTCGATCCTAGGATGCTGAGATCATGACCTGAGCGGAAGCCAGATGCTTAACTAACTGAGCCACCCAGGAGCCCCACTACAGAGGTTTTCTTGGCCCTTTCTCTCCCAGTTTCCCCAGCTCTCTGTGGTTCTAATTCTTTTATCATAGAAAAACCTTTTTTTTTTTAAGATTTTTTTTTTTTAAAGATTTTATTCATTTATTTGACAGAGAGATAGCGAGAGCCCCAGAAAAACCATTTTTTTAAAACAGAAATGCATCTGGAGCACCTGGGTGGCTCAGTCGTTAAGCGTCTGCCTTCAGCTCAGGTCATGATCCCAGGGTCCTGGCATCGAGCCCCGCATCGGGCTCCCTGCTCGGCAGGAAGCCTGCTTCTCCCTCTCCCACTCCCCCTGCTTGTGTTCCCTCTCTCGCTGTGTCTCTCTCTGTCAAATAAATAAATAAAATCTTTAAAAAAAAGAAAAAATAAATAAACAGAAATGCATCTGAGAGACAATGTCAAAGAAAAAATTTAAAATACTGCCCAACCTACCTCTTTTAAATGACCTGAGCCTAAGATTTCTCAAAGTCCTGAGGTTTCTGAGCCTGTGAAGAATAATTCTGTCTGTGAAGACAGCCGTGTGAAATGCGAAGAACCAGGCGAGCCTGAGTCTAGGTTTGAGCAGATGAGGCCCCTGCTCAGCTCCTTAGCTTGGCCACAGTCTACACTGGGAGCCCTTGACCTTTCTCTCTGAGCTGCCCCTCTTCCCTGAGCTCAGGTGCCTGGCTCTCCTTCCAGAACAACTTGCCATTCTCAATCCCCGAGGGCCCTATCACATAGCCCGTGTGCTGCCGTGACTCCAAGATGACACCAGTGACGTCAGATGTTGTAAGTGACTGAGGTGTCACTCTGGGTCAACTGTGCCCTTTGAAGTTCAGATAAACAGGGCTCAAATGCCCTGATTTCACAACCCACTCCGGTCTAGACTGAAACCCAAACACGGACACACCGTAGCTTCCAGTTTTCCGCGCCCAGTGGTCCCCACTCTGCTCTCCCAGCTGGGGGTGTTGGCTCCATTTGCTTCCAGTCAGTTCACCAGTTTACTCCAGAATCCAGTCACACTCAGGCTATCCTGAGATTAATAACCTTCACCAAGATCAAAGACCCAGATTGGGGTGGGGTCGGGGGTGGGGCGCCCTCAACAGAGGGCTATAGGGTGGCTATTTGCTGGGCTAGGGCACATTTGCATGAAAGATATCATCGGCCATCTGAAGACGGCACCAGAAAACCATCCTTAAAGATGTTATTCGTAAATACTTTATCCTCACGAATTGGTTACCTGATAGGGTTTTGTTTTTTTTTTTTAATGCAATCTAGGGGCACCTGAGTGATTCAGTCATTAAGCGTCTGCTTTCGGCTCAGGTCATGATCTCAGGGTCCTGGGATCGAGCCCCGCATCGGGCTCCCTGCTCCACGGGAAGCCTGCTTCTCCCTCTCCCACCCCCCCTGCTTGTGTTCCCTCTCCCGCTGTGTCTCTCTGTCAAATAAATAAATAAACTCTTTTAAAAAATAAAATAAGGGGCACCTGGGTGGCTCAGTCGTTAAGCATCTGCCTTCGGCTCAGGTCATGATCCCAGGGTCCTGGGATCGAGCCTCGCATCAGGCTCTCTGCTCAGCGGGAAGCCTGCTTCTCCTTCTCCCACTCCCCCTGCTTGTGTTTCCCCCTCCTCTCCGTGTCTCTCAAATAAATAAATAAAAATCTTTTTAAAAAATTAAAAAAAAATAAAATAAAATGGAATCTAGAATTTCCCCCTAATGGCCAATCAATTATTTCACCAGTATTATCACTTTCTCTTAATGTCTTCCTTTCCTGAACTAAACAGTAGTACCGTCAACTTGGGAATTTGAAACACATCCTTCTTCACATTTTTCTTATACTTATTTGGGGTTTCTGGAGATGGAGGGTGGGTAAAGCCCTGCCACTCTCTCTCCTTGCCATCACCCACCCCAAGTCTTGGTACTTGGCTTCATTCAAAAACCACATGGTAGCGCCCTACCCTGAACTTCCTGCCCCTTGAGGAAGGGTCCCAAGAGAGGACCTCTTCGTATACCCAACCCTTGCAACTGATTTTGTGGGGTGCGTTCCCCTGGGCTGGTGCAGGCTCTCCAGAGGGGAGAAAGATTGGCTCCCTCCACCTCTGGGGATGTGTCCTGGGAGATCCTGAGGGGTATGGAGTGGTAGGGGAGGGGTGGGGGAGGCGTGGAGACAAAGAGGAGTGATCTCCATCCCAGGAAAGGTTGGTTATGGGTGGATGAAGGAGTTTGGAGCACAATCCTGCATGCTGACCCCCAAGCACCCACTAATCCTGTCCTGAGAATGGTGGCCCAAGACCTGAGAGAGAGGAATCTGGAAGAAAACTCAGTGTGGCCACCTTTGGGAACGCTTGATGAATATATCACAGCACCCACCCCGGCAAAGCCTCAGGGACTAGTGCAGCCACCAGGGGGCGTAGTGACACCTGCAGGAACCACAGGGAATTGGCAAGTCCTCCTGGGACCACTAACTAGCTGTCCACACTGAGCCATCCACCTGTGCCACCTCGGTGATCTTCACCGGCGCTGGCCAGAGGTCTAATAACTACCCCCATTTTACAGATGAGCACCGACTCGCCGAGTTTCCCAGGTTTACAACCATCACCATCAGCCCCCCATTGTCCCCTACCAGGCCTGTAGACATGAGAATGACTTGGGTAGGCCTGGATGAGGGAAAAACTGCAGTCCTCTGCCTCCTTAGGCAGCCTCTCCCAGAGGCTCTTCTCCTGCGAGCCCCATCGTCCCTTCTACTCCCAGCTAAGTGGGCTGGTGAGGGAGGTAAGGGGGTACTCAGTGAAGGGTTTTTGGCTGAGTGAGTAATTTATTTTAATAGACTTTATTTTTAGAGCACTTTTGGGTTCACAGCAAAACTGAGCAGAAGGTACAGAGATTTCCCATCTACTCCTGCCCCCACACATGCACAGCCTCCCCCATTCTCGGCACCCCTCACCAGGGTGGTGCCTTTGAACCCATATTGACACATCATCACTTAATGTTCATAGTTCACTTTGGGGTTCGCTCTCAGTGTTGTACATCCTAAGGGTTTTGGCCAATACATAATGACATGCATCCACCATTGTAGTATCTTATAGAGTAGTTTCACTGCCTAAAAATCCCCTCCTATTAATGCTCCCTCCCTCCCCCTGACACCTGGCAACCACAGATCCTTGTACTGCCTCCATAGTTTTGCTTTTTCCAGAATGTCACATAGTTGGAATCATACAGCACGTAGGCTTGATTTCAGATTGGTTCCTTTCACTTAGTAATATGCATTTAAGTTTCCTCTATGTCTTTTCAGGGCTTGATCGCTCATTTCTTTTTAACCGAGTAATATTCCATTGTCTGAATGTTCCATAGTTCATTTTTCCATTCATCTACCGATGGACATCTTGATAGCTTCCAAGTTTTGGCAATTATGAATAGAGGTCCTATGAACATCTGTGTGTAGGTTTCTGTGTGGACACTGTGTAGACAAGGAGTGCAATTGCTGGGTCACATGGTAAGAATATGTTTAGTTTTGTAAGAAACTGCCAACCTGTCTTCCAAAGTGGACGCGCCATTTTGCATTCCCACCAGAAATAAATGAGAGTTACTTATGCTCTACATCATCCCAGCATTTGGTGTGGTCAGTGTTCTGGATTTTGACCTTTCTAATAGGTATATTGTAATATCTCATTGTTGTTTTAATTTACAATTCCCTAATGACACATGATGTTGAATATCTTTTCACATGCTTATTTGCCATCTATCTATCTTCTTTGGTGAGGTATCTGTTCAAATCTTTTGCCCAATTTTTTTTAAGATTTTATTTATTCATTTGACAGAGAGAGAGAGAGCATGAGCAGCAGGGGAGAAGGCAGAGGGAGAGGGAGAAGCAGACTCCCCACTGAGCAGGGAGCCTGACATGGGGCTCAATCCCAGGACCCTGGGATCATGACCTGAGCCAAAGGCAGACGCTTCACCAACTGAACCACCCGGGTGCTCCTGCTATAGGTTTTCAGTGGACATTTTTTATCAAGTTGAGGAAGTTCCCCTCTATTCCTAGTTTGCTGAGAGTTTTTAATCATGAGTGAGTGTTGGATTTTGTCAAAAGCTTTTTCTGCATCTAGTGTTGTGGTCATGTGATTTTACTTCTTTAGCCTGTCGATGTGATGGGTTACATCAATTGATTTTTGAATGTTGAACCAGCCTTGCACTTGGGACAAATCCCACTTGATCATGGTGCTAAGTGAATAATTTCATGTACTAGCCCTGTGACAGTGTATGGGTCCCCTATGCTCTATGCCACACCCACCCACTCCATCGAAATTGACCCAGGAGAATATGATATTTTTGCTGACTCAGACTTCTAATTTGGAGGACTCCCTCCTTCCCTCAGTGGGACCATTCCCATCATTTCAGAGCAGGTAGATGTGGTCAAAAGCCCACAGTCCCGACACTTTCCTCCTTTCTCCTCTATCTCAGGGCTCTGCCCTCAGGCTCGCCCACTTGAACTGGGGGTCACCCCACACCTTATGCAACAGAGGAAGGGCAAGTCTGGATCACCCTTTTGTGGACTCTGCATCCCCTACGTGGTGAGACCCTGGCTCGGTGGCAGAGCCCCCAGGCCCACACCATGTCTCCAGCTGTCTTTTCAGCCTCACTTCCTCTTACCTCTTCACTCCAACTCCCAGCCCCTAAAAATTTGCCTACTACAAATCGACAGGTGGTGTGTCCACCCTGCAAATAGGTATTGAGGGCCCTGTTGTGTCTGATCCTAAGCCCAGTTCTGAGATACAAGGCCAGTAGACCCAGTCCCTGCCCTCAGGGGCAGACAGTGCAAGCGGACAGAGATGTGAGTAAACAAACCACTATAACAATGGGGGATCATTGCCAGAGCGGCGGGGCGGGGTGGGGGGACACAGGGGCCTTTGATAGCTCTTCGGTCTCCAGCTTCTCCGCTCCTTCTCTTCCTCACTCCTTTTAAAACATTCTTCCTGGATTCTTACCACTGCAAACTTGTATTCATCCTACAAAGCCCACCTCAAATGTTCCCTCTTCCATGAAACCTTTCTTGGTTGTCCCTTCTGCCCCAGCAGAACGAATTGCCCCTTCATCTTTGCATTTGTAGCATTTGGTGCATGCGCCAAACCCCACCTCCAATGCACACTGTGCTAGATGGTCCTGACCCCAAGTACAACTCCCTGGGATAGTGTGGTGTTGGTCCCTAGGGTCCCTATGTGGCCACCATGTCACTTTCTCGCTGTGCCCCTTCTTTTCTGCAGCAAACGCTTCAGTCACCAGCCTCCTCCCAGGACCGGCCTCTCATCGTGGAGATTAGAGGCTCCTGGAAGGCAGGCAATGGTGCTGGAGCACTTTGGAGGCCGGAACAGGGTAGCCCTGTATGGATGAGCAGGGCGTGCACAGCACACATCGAAGAGACTGCTGTTCCCATCGTGAACATGCTGGACATCCTAGATTTGTATGTTTATTGCACCCATTTCCTGACAGTGAAGGATCTTGAGGAAGGGATGCCTCTTGCTAATTCTCGCAGGACAAGGCCCCTGGGCCCGAGGTAGCCGAGGCTGGAGGGAGCCAACTGCCTTGCTCACGGGACCACAATGAGGACACTGGGCCAGCGAAGATGAGAGAAGGGGGTGGGAGGGCAGAGCATGCTGCAGGGGCAGTCGCAGCTCCACGGTTCCCTTTGCACTGTACTTTCTGCTCCCGGTGGTGCCCACTGGCCAGGGGCAAGTGGCTACTGATTAACAGAGGCCTCTAGGCAGCTGGGTGCGGCTTTTGCAATGAGCCGTGGGCACGTAAACTTTTCAAAGTCAAATGTGGGTAAAGAGGCATCGAGCACAGAAGTTACGAACGAGGCTCATGGAGGGTGGACAGCTGTGGGTTCAGCCCCAGCTGTGTGTGACCTCGGACGACTTAGCTAATTTCTCAGTTGCCACATCTGTGGGATGTAGGGTAGCAAGGGCACCCACCCCATGGGTAAATTGCTTAGCACAGGGAGCCTCGATTACCAGTGACCATGAAAGACTAAAACAGTGGTAGGAGGGGGGACCCGAGCAACCCCAGGGGCAGACTCTCCCCTCAGGCCCAGGAGACACTAGGCCTTGATACTTTTAGGAGCTTGCAAAAATGTTTTAATTACTTTATAAAATCAGGGGAAAAAATGAATATATTACTAATAAATATATAATAGTATATCCAGCCCGAATTATGTTTATCTTTATCCTGACACGGTTATAAAATGTAACTTTTAATAATTTCTTTATGGAAAAAAAGACCCACGAAAGCAAAAGCACCCAGGGCCCACGGAAGTCATAGCACATCCCTGAGCCCCACAGTGCACATTCTGGAGGCCTTTTCTCTGGGAACCTCAGTCCACTTGGCAAATAACAATGAAGTTCTTATATGTCCCTCTCTGAGAAGGACGTAATCCAGGACAAATTCTAAGCAGATGCTCTTGGGAGCCTGTGGCCCTCCCTGCTTCCTTTCTACCATGAAGGGATTTGTGCCCAGGGGACCGTGGAAGACAAAAGCACCCAGTTGAACCTTTGAGGCCTTGACAATGAGTGGTGAGCCAGTATTGATCCAGTGATTAGATTCTGGGTTCACCTGACTCTGTTCCAATTCAGATTCTCATTGGAAAGAGAAAAGGCTTGGCATTGGAGACTGAAACAAGCCAGTCTGATCCAGGACCGCAGGTGGAGGCCAGGGTCATGAAGAGTGGCTCCGCACCTGGCCCCAGAGAAGAAACCAGGCGCCCAGGCCGTCCCACCAGGCCCAGGCCTCCCCTTTGGCGTCAGGGAGCAGAGGAAGGGCGCTGATGACTTTCGTGGGCGCACACGTGCTGGCCTGACAGAGCATTTCTCCCCTGCCTCGGGCACTTCAGAGGTTGGCAGGGGCGGGAGGAGCTGCTGAAGGAGAGGTCCTTCTGGGCAGGGCAGCAGGAGACTCCCAGGGTCATTTCCAGGCCTGGCACTTAAGGCTTGGATTTAACCCCTTAGCCCCCGCCCCAACCCCCCAGCCCCTCAGGTCCCTGCAGTGCTAGCTGGTGCAAGGAACCTCAGATCTCAGGGGCGGGCCAGGCAGAGGCTGTATGTGTTCCAGTCCCAGGGCATGAGTACGACAGAGCCAAGGGCAGGAGCCCTGGGGAAGCTGATTACCCCGCCCGTCCTGATCCGGCCCGGCCAGACCACCCAACCGGTCTTCACTTTCCTCTCTCGAGGGCCAAGTGGGGAATATATTAGCATCCACCGTGCGGGTTAGTCCAAGGATTAGACGGCGTAAGTAGGTTAATGCTTAACCTACATAGCTCCTGGCATGTGGCAAATGCTGCTTTATTTTAAAATAAATACATTATAGATGAGGTACAGAGACTCGGAAGGACCATATTGATTTCCTGTGACTACTGTAACAAATGACCCCTCAGTGGGCGGCTTAAACCAACAGAAATGGATTCCCCCACAGTGACAGAGGCTGCAAGTCAGAAATCAAATGTCCACAGGACCTGGCTCCTTCCGGCTGCTGGCAGCTCCAGGTGATCCTTGGCTTCTGCCAGGCCACCCCAACCCCCGTCTCCTCTCCACATGGCCTTCTGAACTGGGTGTATCTGCCCTTCTTTTATAAGAAACCAGGCATTGGACATAAGGCCCACCCCGAGGATCCAGGGTGATCTCATCTAGAGATCCCTAACTTAATTACATCCACAAAGATCCTTTTCCCAGATAAGGTCCCGTTCACAGGTCCTGAGAGCTCATATTTTGCGGGGCCACCATTCAACGTGGCACAAGGCCTAATGCCCAGGTGAGTTAATGGTGAAAGGAACCTCAGATCTCAGGGGCGGGCCAGGCAGAGGCTGTATGTGTTCCAGTCCCAGGGCGTGAGTACAACAGAGCCAAGGGCAGGAGCCCTGGGGAAGCTCATTACCCCACCCGTCCTGATCCGGCCCGGCCAGATCACCAGCTCCTTCATTGTCCACTGGTGGTGGACAGGGAGAACCGGGCAGCAGGAAATCCACACAGTGTCCAGATTCACCACGAACCTGCTGAGAGGTCCCAAGTGAGGCCGGAAAGTCTGCAGGTAGAGCTGGAACTTGAGGGAAAGTGAACTCTTCGTAATCACTCTGCAAACCCATCTGGCCTCCCTCCTCAGCCCCCTGTGACCCATCACTCTCAGTGAGAACCGATGCATCCGACACTGGGTGTGAGACAACTCGCCCTCAGCTTAGCTTCTGGAATCAAGTTCTTTGGCTGCTTTGTGGCTGTTTCTTAACTCGGCTGCTGTAATCGGGTCTGCGTTTGATCTGGCAAGAGTCCTGCAGATGGGGCGAAAATTCTGTCGCTTGCAAAACTGTCCCAGGTTGCAATCCTGAGTTCATGTCTTAGAGTGGAGAGAGATGACAATCAGGAGCTGAATCATGTGATTGTTTTTGGCTTGTGCACAACCTGTTCCAGTGTTGTTGGTTTTTTTTTTTTTTAGATTTATTTATTTCTGGGGCACCTGGGTGGCTCAGTTGGTGAAGCGTCTGCCTTCAGCTCAGGTCATGATCCCAGGGTCCTGGGATGGAACCTGGTGTCGGGGTCCCTGCTCGGTGGGGAGCCTGCTTCTCCCACTCCCTCTGCCTGCATCTCCCCCTGCTTGTGCTCTCTCTCTGTCAAATGAATAAGTGAAACTTTTTTTTTTTTAAAGATTTCATTCATTTACTTGAGAGAGTGAGCAAGAGAGAGCGAGCACGGAGAAGGAGCAGAGGGAGAGGGAGAAGCAGACTCCCTGCTCAGCAGGGAGCCTGCCTGACATGGGGCTGGATCCTGGGACTCCAGGATCATGATCTGAGCCGAAGACAGACGCTTCACCAACTGAGCCTCCCAGGCGCCCCTATTTATTTATGTTAGAGAGAGAGAGAGAGTACAAGTGGGAGGGTCAGAGGGAGAGGGAGAGAGAGAATCTCCAGCAGACCTCCCTCTGAGCGAGGAGTCCGACAGGGGCTCGAGCTCACGACCCTGAGATCACGACCTGAGCCAAAATCAAGAGTTGGACATTGAAAGGATAGAGCCACACAGGCGCCCCACACCTGTTCCCTTTTCATTCCCCCTCGGTTTCCAGGACCTCACAGATGTGCGCCATCAGCCCCGAGTGTAATGTGGTTTTATGTCCTTTGAATAGGCCACCTCCTCTGGTCCTGAGTTGATCTAAAGCTGCTCCACCCAAGCTGGGGTTGTCATGAAAGTGCCAGTTTACACAGTGACAGCTCCCGGTTGTGCATGTAAGTATTACTAATCTAAACGAAGACTGCCTTAAAGCAGTCAGAGAGGGTTTTATTTTGTTTCAGTTTTTAGCGACAGCTTTATCGAGCTGTAGTTCACATACCGTTCAGTTCACCCACTTAAAGTGTACAATTCGCTTTTGGTATATTCACAGGTAGGTGCAACCATCACCACCACAGTCAATTCTAGAGCATTTTTACCCGAAGAAGGAGCCTTAAGCATCACCCACTCATTCTGCTTCCCCTCAGTTCCTAATAACCACTCATCTACTTTCCTTTCCGTCTCTATGGATTTACCTATTCTGGCCATTTCATATAAATGGAATCATCTAATATGCGGCTTTTTTGTGTGTCTAGCTTCTTTCACAAGGCGTACTGTTTTCAAGGTTCATCCACGCTGTAGCAGGTGACAGACCTTCTTTCCTTTCTATGCTGAGTAATACCCCATCGTGAGGATAGACCACATTTTGTTTATCTGTTCATCAGTTGATGGACATTTGGGTTTTTATGCTGTTTGGCTATTATGAATAATGTTGCTATGAGTGTTCGTGTCAGCAAGTTTGTGAAGTATTGCGTTTCTTTGGGGACCACAAGTAGAAAATGTGCAAATGTCCTTAAGAGAACCATGGGCACCGTCTGGCCTGCTCACCAGGAGAGCTTGGGTCATGAATTCTTTCCAGAGAGAGAAGGGACCTCTGTGCACAGAGAGGGGGTGCCTCTTAAGCGTCGGGGACCCTAGCAACAGTCCTCTAATGGTCAATGTTTTTGCAAAATTTGCAAAAGTGAGATATTCAACAACAATCAGTTAAATATTGCTTCTTTCCCTTTGGACTCCCCCTCCAATTCACTCCCCCTCCTGTCCGGGGGTCCTGCATGATAATGGCTGTGGGCCATGCTTGGGGACTGGGGAGGGGACAGGAAGCTGTGTTTCCTGGCATGCATTTATATGGGCCATAGCCAAGTCCGTTATGTTAAGTGTCTGCAGACAAGGCTTCCAGAAATGCTTCCACCACTCACTGCAGCTCACCCCACATGGCGACGAGGCGTAGGGTCAGAGAGGGTGCAGCCAGACGTAGGAGAAGGAATGCCAGCAGCCTGCCGGCCAGCTGATTCACTTTTAAATGATTTTTTTTTTAAGTTTTTATTTATTTAAACAAAATGTTTTTATGGCCCCCCGCTTTGGGATGACTTCTAGTACCGTGGGGGGCGGCAAGAGAATGAGGTTGCTGTGGGTCCCGTGGTGTTGGAGGCGCCTGTGAGGACACCTGGCAGGAGGTCCTGGGGAGAGCAGGAGGAGCTCAGTGAAGACAAGTCTGGGCGCGGTGTCCACGGGGGGGCCCGGCATGTGGGTGCTTATTAACACCCGGGAGGAAATGAGTCACGGGGAGAGACAGTGTGGGGGAGAAGTGCGGGCTGGGCTCCCTCACCAGGAGGTGGCCAGAGGGTGGAGGAGGGCCCTCTGGGTTTAGCAACAAGGAAGCCATTGGTGACCTTGGCAGGAGCAGTGTCAGTGGCTAGAGTCAGGCTGAGGACAAATCCAGAGTTTGGGGGACACATGGGGTGCCATGGTGGGA
>NW_022589705.1:94147499-94208738 GCF_004348235.1 Phoca vitulina | reverse complement strand
CAGGGACTCCAGGATCATGACCTGAGCCGAAGGCAGTCGCTTAACCAACTGAGCCACCCAGGCGCCCAAGGGGAGAAGGTTTTTCAAAGATGCTAAGTGCCAGAGGGCAGGAACGCACAGGGAAAGTCAAGTTCAGTAAAAAGGGAGAAGAGGGAGAGCAATGGTTGCCAGGGTTGGAAGGGAAGCTGAGTAGGTGACACACGGCGGGATTTGGGGGGCAGCGAACCTGTTCCGTGTGACACTGGGCATTTCAAAATCCCTGGCTCCAGGAGTGAGCCTTAATGGAGGCCAACTTTTAAAAACTCAATGAGGAGGATGAGAGGCAGACTGTGGTGAAGAATCCTAACTGTGTTAGAAACGCGGGGCACGGCCGGCTGATGGGGGTGCCCACCCGACGTCATCTAACAAACCAGGGCTGAGTGGAGACCCGGCGATGAAGACGGAGGAACATGCGCAGAAGCCCTTGCTCCCTGCTGGTGACGTCATGCCTGGCGATGTGCGGGCCAATGGTCCTGCGGCACCACGCGTGTGTGCCGGGACTAAATACACAAGTCGGTGGATGGCGAGGGCGGGAGCCAGGTACTCGCTGTTGGAGCAGGAGTGACAGACAAGCACGGGGTATGCCCAGAAGGAACCATGCGATGTGGGTCTAGAGTTGGAGACATCCCCACGAACTCATGTTCAGCCTAATGTAAGTACAGACGATAAACGCAGAAATCCTCGACATGCATAGGCGCCCAGGTTACTGAATTTGTGTGTGCATTTCCAGTTTTGTCCCTCGAGAGGGCTAGCAGCATGGCACCCAGTGGCAAGGAGCACACATGGCACCCAGATCTGGGTCTCTGGTCCCATTCTCAACAGCAGGGACCAGGGCTCCTTGGCGAAATGGCTGATGCCAGGGTGGGGGAGGGAAACATAAGAGCAGCCTCCCGACCTATCTTGTCGATCCAGAGCGTCGGAAGTGCTCGAAAAGCAGAACAGTGGGGGCTGTGTCAAAGAGACAGGTGCCAACTGAAGGCCCCTGGTGGCTAATGCTAGGACAATTTGAACAACAAAATAAATAGTGTAGTATTGATAACAACTCAAAGTGTATAATAAATGTCCGTGAGTCCATACTTATGCAAATAAATGATTGAATAAGTACATAAATTGGAAAGACAAACCTCACGTACAGAGGAATTCTAAATAACAATGTAGATATGACCCCTCGAGAAGGTGAAGCATAACTCCCACCCTTTAAGTGTGGGCTGTGCATAGTGACTTCCTTCCAACAAGGACACCAAGGAAGGGGGGACAAAGAGGAACTCTCCAGTGGAGACACCTGGCAAACACCACCTCGGCCAGGTAACCAAGGTCAAACCAGCAGTGGTGAGTCATGTTGGTCGCAGGTACCCTTGATAGGGCATGATGAGAAAGGCACCGCCCCTCTGTGGTCTTCCTCCCAAAAACAAACAAGCCCAGTCTAGTCATGAACAAAACATTGGATAATTCCCAGCTGAGGACTTTGGACAAAACACCTGCCCAGTACTCAGAACTGTCAAGGTCATGGGGCACCTGGGTGGCTCAGTCGGTTAAACGTCTGACTCTTGATTTCAGCTCAGGTTGTGATCTCAGAGTCGTGAGATTGAGCCCGTGGAGCTTGCTTAATATTCTCTCTCTCCCTCTTCTTCTGCCCCTCCCCCTGCTCGTGCGTACGCACGCGCGTGCACTCTCTCTCTCTCTCTCTCTCTCTAATAAATAAATAAATAAAAATCTTAAAAAAAAAAAGAACTGTCAATCATCAAAAACAAGGAAAGTCTGAGGAACTGTTGCAGGCAAGAGGAGCCTAAGGAGAACACAACAACCAAATGTGGTCTCCTGGATGGGCTCCTGGAACAGAAAGAGGATATTAAGTAAAAACTAAGGAAATCAGGAAACTTGAATAAAGTATGGACCTAAGTTAATAATAATGTGTCAATATTGGTCCATTAGTCGTAACAAACATACCATACTAACTGTAAGGTATCAATGGAGGGGAAACTGGGTTGGGAGGGGGGTGTTGTTAAGGGAACGCTTGTATTATCTTTGTAACTTTTCTGTGAATTTAAATGATTCTAAAATTAAAAGTTTTATTAAAAAACAAAACTAAAAGGCAGAAGAGGAGATCATCGGTGGAGCTGGAGGGGGTCGGGGAGCACTGGGCCAATAACAGGGAGGACCCCTCCCACTGCACGGAAGGAAGGGGGGGCGTGGTGCTGCAGGGTCCCCAGCAGGAAGCCCCGGGAGTTTGAGGTGCACAGCCCCAACACCTGTTTTCTCTTTGAAGCCAAGCTGGGATCCTTTGGGGGCAGAAAGGGTTGGTGGGGCCTGAGCAAAAGGAGGTTTGCGGAGGCCACTGCTGGGCGGAGGAGAGAACCCAGCTGAGGACACGGCATCACCTACTGAGCTGTGGAATAATGAGCATTTTGTTTTCCTACTCTTGGAAAAAATAACGCAATTGTTTTCCCCTTCCTCTCTCTCCCCTCCTTGACACATACTATCTGGGCTTTGAAGCTAGAAACTCAGGGCTTCTCTACTCTGGGACAAGTTCAGTTTTTTCAATTTCCCCAAAAAAGTTGAACTGTCTGAGGCTAGGGGCTTAGAGAAGCAGGGAAGGGCAGACTGAGGGCCCTGGAGGAAGGCTGCCTGGAGGAGGTGGGGGTGGGGCTGCGGCTTCAGCCAGAAGAAGGTGGCTAGGAGGTGGGGCTGAGCAGCAGCAACCCTCGACGCCCAAGTTCCCTGGGTCCTGTCCCAGTGTCTGGGCCTCAGGACACCTTAGGACCCCCACAGGTGGGAAGGCGGGGGCTGCAGTGCCTAATAAAGAATTTCCCTTCTCTGCCACATGACAGGGCCCAGAGCAGATACACTTTGATTTAAAGAAAATTAGGTGTGGGGCACCTGGGTGGCTCAGTCGGTTGAGCATCCGACCCTTGGTTTCAGCTCAAGGACACAATCATGATCTCAGGGTCGTGAGACCGAGCCCGGAGTTGGGCTCCCAACTTGAGATTCTCTCCCTCTGCCCCTCCCCCTGCCTCTCTCTCTCTCAAATAAATACATAAAATCTTTAAAAAAATAAAATTGTGTCCCCTCCCAAATTCATATGTTGAAGTCCTAATCCCTAGTACCTCAGAATGTAACTGTATAGGCAGATAGGGCCGGTAAGGAGGTGATCAAGGCTCAGTGAGGTCATTTGGGTGGGGGCCCCTCGTCCAGTAGGACTGGTGTCCTCATAAGAAGAGAGAGACACCAGGGATGCCCACTCATGGAGGAAAGACCATGTTAGGATACAGGGAGAAGGAGGCCACCCGCACCCAAGCAGAGAGGCCTCCCAGGAAGCAAGACCTGGTGGCACCTCGACCTGGGACTCCCAGCCTCCGGAACTGGGAGGAAATACATTTCTGTGGTGTAAGCCCCCCTAGTCTGGGGCACTTTGTTAGGGCAGCCTGAGCAAACTGAGACATTAGGTAACCTGACATTGCTCGCTCTGAGAATAAGGGAGTGGCATTTTCAGGGGGACAGGTATGCTCCTGAGCGCCACTGGCTTGGTGGCTGTCCAGAGGGCAATTTGCTGACGCCCTGAGTCCTAGCACATGGGTACGACCTGTGCTGTCCATGACCGCCACTCCTCTGTGAAACCTCAGCATTGGTGCAGCCTGGATCTGGGAACAGCCGCAGGTAAAGCTCTGTGTGAGGCCAAATTACCTTGTCCACTTCATTCATTCATTCATTCACTCATTCATTCATTCATCACATATGTACAAATGCTCAGTGCCGCCCAGCGTTTTACCAGGTGCTACCGATGGGAGGCATTATTAACTGCTTTATCATCAGTATTCTAACCCAAGGCTCAGCAAACTTTCTCTAAAGTACCAACCAATAACTATTTTTAGCTTTGCAGCCATGCAATCTCTGTCTCAACTACACAGCTCTGCCTTTATAGGGAAGGCAGTCACAGACAATATGTAAATGAGTGGGTGTGGCTGTGTCCCAATAAAACTTTATTTAAGGATGGAGAACTTTGAATTTCTAGTCTTACGTCATGAAATACTATTCTTCTTGTATTTTTCTTCCGACCCTTTAAAAAATGTAAAAACCAGGGCACCTGGGTGGCTCAGTGGGCTAAGTGTCTGACTCTTGATTTCGGCTCAGGTCATGATCTCGGGGTGGTGGGATGGAGCCCTGAGTCGGGCTCTACACTCAGCGTGGAGTCTGCTTGAGATTTTCTCCCTCTCTCTCTACCCCTCCCCATGCTCGTGCACTCTATTTCTCTCTCTCTCAAATAAATAAATAAATCTTTTTTTAAAAAATGTAAAAACGATCTTAGAGCCCAGGCCATAAAAAAATGGGTCTTTGGGTTGTAGTTTGATGACCTCTATTTCAGTAATTAAAAAAAAATCCATCAAGACAGATGAATAATAAAATGGCCCTGAGTCTAACTGGTTCATCAGTTTCAGTTTTCCTTTGTTTCACCCCTCCCTGATGGATATGATTCCTGATACCAAGTCTGAGCTATAAAACATAAACTTAAGCTGGGCTGTCTCCCCGGGAGAGGGCCCCCCCCGCCCACCTCCACCCTCTGCCTGGGCAGTTGATCCCGGAATAAAAACATCCACGTAAAGTCACTTTCCCAGTTCACTCCTCACTGAAGACTTGTGACTTGTAACCGAAGCTGCCATTCAGGAATTTTTAAAGGCCTTGGGATGGAAATATGATCTGGGACCGTGAGGGCCTCCTGTGAGGGCACAGGTGGGGGCCAAGTCCCTGCACCGTGTCCTTAACAACCAGGGTTTGAAGTGCCAGTTCTGTTTCTCGGTGGAAAGATTGGCTTGTCCCTGAGGTTGCCTAAGAAGTGCAAGCCACCCCAGGTCAGTCCTAGAGCATCTGCTGAGCCCCTGCACTCCCGCAGGGGAAAGCCCTTGGCGGGGGCCAGGGCTGAAGAAGGAGGCATCTCCATGCTGTAACAGCACAGCGAGTTCCCACCAGCTGCCAGGACGCACCAGTGTCCCATCCCAGGGATGGGTCCCTGGAGCCCTGCGCCAAGAGGTGCGTTGGAAACCCCACTGTACAGGAAGGAGGTAGAGCTCAGCACCATTTAAGACAAAAACAAAAACACTGATATGCACACTTCGAAGGGAGACCGGATCTAAAATTCACAGACCGTTTTAAATAACTAAATGCTATTGTTTTCGAGGACGCAGGGTTATTGAAACTAAGTGGACCAGCTTTGCAGTAGCTGGGCTTTCCTGAGGAAGGGACAAGACCGTGCAGTGAAAACTAAGGCAGAAACGACAAATGTAAACAAATGCTTCTCTTTTGGGACATCTGGCTGAGGTGCCCAGAGGTGCACAGGGAGGATTGCTTAGCTGGGGCTGGGGCAGAAGAGCAGCGGGCTCCCCGGGGAGGTGGCATTTGAGGTAGATCTACCAAGGGAAAGGGGAGAGTCCAGGCAGAGGGCACAGCATGGACAAAGGCACGAGGCATGAAGGAGTGTCCCGTGACAGAAGAATCTGAAACTATTGCCAGGGGGCAGATGGTGCTTTGAGGTGGTGGCTTTGAGCTCACATTCAGTAGGGCTCTGGGGGATGGGAATCCTGTAAAACCACGGTGGAGGGTGTGCGACTTCCATTAGACCCCCAGCACTGCCACCTGGGGCTACTGAGTTAATGGATCAAACACTGTCAGGGACTCCCCTGTATGCCCTCAGCCAGCCCCAAGTCATGGCAGCCACTTCCTTGGTGGGCCCCTGTGGCTTCTGGAATCCTCCATGAGGACAGTCCCCGGCTATGGGAACACGGGCACTCTGAGGGAGCCAGGAGTTAGCCCCGAAGAAGGAATAGAGGCTGGTGGACAGACACGCAGCTTCCATGCCCCTGAGGGAGGCATTCTGAACTGTGTCCCACACAGCCTCCCTGGGGTCCCATATCCCCACAGTGGTAACAGCTCATTAGAACCCCCTGGACCTCTCTCCTCCCTTCCCTCACCTCACTGCAACGCCTGGGACCACCTCCCAAACAAACTAGCCGCACTCAAGCCCCATCACAGTCCCTGCTTTGGGGAAAAGCATAACTTTCCCATCTGGTTCTTTCTGGATCACAAGGTGGTATCAGTTCAACCCACACACTCACAGGGAAGCAGGCCTGTGAGCACACATTTTCAGAGGAGTTTTTTTTCCCTCCTCCCTGCGTCCAGATGACAGACAAACCTCCTTCCCTATCTTTGCTGGTGGATGTGTTCCAGTCCACCCTTCACAGAGGCTGTGGCCCCTGGAGGGCCCCTCCAGCACCCCTATTCCCTCAACCATCTGACCCCAAACACCTGGGTTATAAAGTTCAGCAAATAGCTAGAGGGTAGCCACAACTCTGTCTGCTGACCCCTGGAGATTTCTCATGGGTTTACTGAAAACGTCATGGCACTTCCCCCAAAGAATTAAGCATAGAATGACCACATGACCCAGCAATTTCTCTTCTGCGCACACACCCAAAAGAATTGAAAGCAGTATTGTGAACAGATACTTGCACAGCCATGTTCGTAACAGTCTTACAATAGCCAAAGGCGGGGGCAGCCCAAGTGACCATCGGTGCATGAATGGTTACACAAAATGTGGTTTATACGTACAATAGAGCATTATCCAGCTTTAAAAAAGAAAAGACATTCTGATACCTGCTACAACATGGACGAACCTCGAGGACATGATGCTAAGGGAAACGAGACAGTCACAAAAGACAAATATTGTATTATTCCATGTCCATGAAGTACTTAGAGTTGTCAAATTCATAGAGGCAAAAAGTGGAAGGGTGGTTACCAGGGGCTCGAGGAGCGGGCACAGAGTTAGTGTTTACTGGGGACAGTTTCTGTTTGGGTAGATGAGAAAGTTCTAGAGAGAGATGGTGGTGATGGTTATATAACAATGTGAATGTATTTAATGCCCCTGAACGGTATTCTTAGAAATGGTTAAAATGGTAAGCTTTGTTAGGTCTATATTATTAGAATTAAAAATAAATAAATGAATCAGAGAATCACTCAAGTTTGTGTTTTGTTTATTTTTTTTTAAGATTTTATTTATTTATTTGACAGACACAGTGAGAGAGGGAACACAAGCAGGGGGAGTGGGAGAGGGAGAAGCAGGCTTCCCGCTGAGCAGGAAACCCGATGTGGGGCTCGATCCCAGGACTCTGGGATCATGATCTGAGCCGAAGGCAGACGCTTAACATCCGAGCCACCCAGGCGCCCCTAAGCTTTGTGTTTTAAAAGTTATTTGTGGGGCGCCCGGGGTGGTTCAGTCGGTTGAGCATCTGACTCTTGATATGGACTCAGGTCTTGATCTGAGGATCAAGTTCAGGCCCCCGCGTTGGGCTCCATGCTGGGCATGGAGCCTACTTACAAATTTTTAATAAATACATCAATACATAAATAAATAAATGTTATTTGTTATGTCTCATCTTGGATTTGGAGGTGTTTTCTAGCGGGGGCGGGGATCTTTTGGGATCCCAAACCCACCTCTTTCCAGAAGCAGAGGCTCTGGGACCACAGTGGAGGGCCCTGACGTCCCTCAGCATTTCTGCAGAGAGGCTCCCTGGCCACCCTTTCCAAAGGGAATGTCTGATGCGTCACACAGCACCCCACCTATTCCCTCACGGCGTCAGACACGAGGTAAGGATTTAATGTACCGTTTGTTTCTTTGTTTGGTGACAGTCTCCCCAACTGGAATCTGAGCTCCAAGAGGCTCCAAGGGAACCACTCCTTGTTCTTACCTGAGTCCCTACTGCCCAGACCAGGAGGAATTCAGGTAGAAGTTATGCGTCTCCACCTCTCCCAATAAACTTGTATTTATATCTCAGACTTTTCATGATTCAAGGACACCATTAAACCCTGAGCTGCTTCCAGGCCTAGAAAGCACCTTGTGGGTGGCAATGTCCTTCTAATGATGGTAACTGTCCAGTGGGGCAGATAAGGCAGGCTTCGGGGATGGCAGATGCGGGGGAGGATGGGATGAAGGATTAATAGAGGTGCTTTGTCAATGTGCAATCCTGCCTGCCTGCTCAGTACCCATGGGAAGTGTCAAGTAGGTAGGTGGATGGATGCTCCAGAACATATCTCAGGGAAAGTGTGGGGCTGCAGATAGAAATGGGGAGTCATATGGATGCCATATAGATGGTTTTTAAGTCTTGGGGCTGGGGGAGGTCACCTAGGGAGAGGGTATAGCCCCCAATCACAGGTGAGGAAGTTTGGCATTTTTTTGAGCTGTAGGAACCACATTTATACCACATGGTCAACCATCCAAAACATCCCCTTTGGTGGTGGGCATTAGGATTCCACAGAAGGAGCTTGGAATCTGGAATGATAACACTCAAGTTTCATCTTATCTCTGCCCTACTCCGTAAGATGTGACCTCTCCCAGTTTCCCCATTTGTAAAATTGCCATGGGCCACGGGATCTACCTTATTTATCAACAATAAAACCCGCATTCCCCCAGTGTCCTTGAGCACCTGTCTGGGGGAACAATATGCCCTGTCCTGGGCCCCACCCTTTAATGGGAGAGGCCTGGAGGCAAAGGGAGGAGAGTTACAAGGAAACATGGACCGAGTTCCAAGGAATCAGGAGGAGCCACTTCTAAGTCAGAGAGGGTGTGAGTTGGGAAGATTCGGGACCACCTGATGAGGTAAGAATTTTATTCATTTATTTATTTTATTTATTTTTTTAAGTAAGCTCCATACCCAACGTGGGGCTCAAACTCATGACCCCAACATTAAGAGTCGTGGGCTCTTCCAACTGAGCCAGCCAGGCGCCCCTGAAGGAGGCATTTGAAGCACCTCTTCATAAAAAAGAAAGGTTCCGAGAAGGCAGGGAACTCGCTCGAAGTCATGGAGCCTGCCAGGGGCAGCGCACACGGCGGCCGCGGGCTCGGTCATCTTAGCTTTGATGTGGACGGCCCCGGCCAGGGCAGGCTAAGCCCTGCAGTAATGAGAACCCAGCCTGCCCTCCTCTCTTGCCCCTGCCTCCCTCCTCCCTCACTGGTAACAGGTTTACACCTCAGCACAAAGGCGAGTGATCCCTGGGGAAGGTGGCTCACAGATCAGCTTAACGTGAACGTCAGAGGTAAGAAAGTCTGGGATGCATTCTGCTTAGAGCCTCTAATCCGGTCCTGGGAGGAAGTTGGAGCACAAACTCCGGAGCCAAACCACACTGGTTCAAATCCTCTGTGCCTCCTCTGTAAAATGGGGACAATATTAGTAGTCTCCACCTGACGGGGTTGAAACGGTTGGGTGAGTTAATACAAGCACAGGTACTCTATAAAGGTTAGCTAGACTTCTGGATCCCTTTTGCCGACCTGTCCCCTTCCCTTGGCCTGGGCCCAGGGCAGCTGCATCCCGGCTCTGCCCTACTTAGACCATGGCGATGTCAGGCCTGCAACCGGAGCCAGCTCCCCAGGGACGACGGTGACCGTGGGAGAGTTTCCAGGAGCTAATGAATTCTTCAAACCCCTGGGGCTTGATGGCATATTACCCCTTCAACACTCTGAAGGGTGCCCTGGTTCTGCCTCCCCGGGCAAGCAGGCCCAGAAAAAGGCCCACTGAAAAGTGACCCATCCAAGCCTGAACCGCTCTGCTTCCATGGCAGTTCGGGGACCCAGGTGGGGACCCGTGTCCATCTGCGTGTCTGCCCTGAGCTGCTGGAACTCCCAGCCCTGTTCTGCGTCCTTTGTCTCTGCCAACTCCTGTGTTGTCTTCCAGGAGGCCAGAGAGAGCTGTTATTTCTCAAAATACTGTCAGGTACAACTGGGGTGAAGCCGCCCCGAGAAAAAGAGCTCTCCCCCACTCGGCATTTTCTTTTCTACAAGACGGCAGCCCCAGGCAGGCAGGACTCTGTGAGGCCCACCCACCATGGATGCCCCATGCCATACTCAGGTTTGCAACAGAGCGGGGGCCAAATCAGTACTGGTCATGTGAATCAATGAATGAAGGGGGGTGTATCAACCCTGTTTCTCTCTCCTGCTCTGTCCCCCCGCCCCCCCACTGTGGGTCCAGTCACCGTTGCCTCTCCCTGTGGGTCGGCCACATCCATGTAGATGCTCCCGGCCCAGCATCCCTCAGGATTCAGTGCTGTCGGGCTGAGGGCCACACTCTGTGGACAAGAACCCAGACCCCACTTCCTCTGCTGAGGGTCCTCAAAGGATTCTGGCACCATAGCATTTCCCAACTGCCAGCCAGCTCCCCTCAGTAATGCAGCTTCACCTCATACGGAGCTGAAAGCATGACAATAACAAAGCTTATGTTTACTGCAGTTTCTCGGGGTGCAGGCACAATGACCTTACCTAATCCTTACCACAACCCGTGGGGCAGGTACTATTACTGTCCTGTCCTTTTGCATTTGGGGAAAGAGATGCTCGGAGAGGCTGACTGGTCAAGGCTCTGGGATTGAACCCCCAAGACCCGACTTTAGGGTGGGCATGCTCGCCTCGGCCTCAGCTTGGCGGAGGAGCACTCGCATTCGCAGGCTGGGGTAGTTAGCTGACTTAGCCTCTCCGAAGCTCAGTCTGCTCATCTGCGAAAGGGGCATAACAAGAGCCCATGGCACTGGCCTGGCGAATGCTCTGCCTCCCAGGCTTGCTGGAGGATGAAATGAAACGGCACCCTCCCAGTCCCTCATCCACAACTCCAAAATCCAAAAAGCCCCGAAGACTGGAAGCTAACTCCCTGGGCAGCAGAACCTGACCTGGCTCCGCCTCGTTTGGTGGCAAATCCTGACCTTGCCTGACCATGAGGCTGTTCACAGAGCGCTTTTAAATCCCACAAAGTGTAACTGTTCAAAACTGTTTTGTGCTGGAAGAGTGAGTGCTGCCCTGGGGGTGGCCTCTAGCATATATGCGTCCTCTGACTTCTCTGATATCATCAGAACAGCTCTGACTTGTGAAACACAACCTCCAGGGGTTTGGGAAAAGGGGTTGTGTTTATATATCCTTCACAGGAGGCTGGCATACTGCAGGTGCTCAATAAATGACAGTTCTCTCTTGTTTTAGGATTAGACAGCTCCTTAACCTCTTCCTTGCCAGCCCGCTCTGCTCTTCCATATTGGAAACAAGGCTTCTGGTGCATTTCAACGGCTGCAAACAGGTATGAGTACAAGTCCTGGTAATAACATCCGTGTGCTCAGTCCTGACCGCAGACAGGGCTCTGAGCCCTTCCTGTGTCCTGCCTCAGACCTTGTAGCTGGGTGGTTAAGCCCCTGCCCTCCCACCACGGCACTTCCTCTGTTCAAATCCCAGCTCTGCCACTTCCTAGCCAGGCCTGCTGTTTGAATGAAGTTATGGCTCCAACTGAAAGAGTCCTCGCAGGATACAGAGCAGTGTCCGGCACACATTCAAAATTAGCAGAATTATTATGATTCATCTCCACTCCGCAGTATGTACCATAACTGGAATGGAGAGATGAAGTCACTTGGTAGTTTGGCACCATGCTCTACTGCCGCTCAGAAGCTGGGACACGGAAGCGTGGGAGGGAAGGACAAGGGAGGAAGAAGGGCAGGGCCTGCCTGACCAGTCAGGTAGTCCGGTTACAAATGCCATAAGGTAATATCCAGTCTCCACCAAGCTCCAAGCGTTATTCAAAATGTACTGGAGTTGACATTATACCGAAGATGCTGATGGGGCTCAGAACAGGTCGCCCTAAAATATGCCACTTTGGCATGTTGATTATTTAGAATTAAAGTTACTTAAGAAGCAGCTGGTGCATGAAGGACACTCTGACCCTCCTGTGTCCCCCTGAAAGCAGGAAATAATCTCTCATGTGAAAGTTACCCTCCCTGTACCAGGAGAAAGAAAGACATCCTTATCGCCAGAGACGGGAATTCTGGGCTGAGAAAGCCATATAAACAAAGCTTGGTACTTCCTCTCCAGTTTCTACCCCAAGCCCGAACCCCTTTGTCCTGTCAATCCTTCACAAATTTTATTGTTTCCTTGTCCACAAGGTATAAAACCTACCTGCTTGGGTCACTTCCCTGGGTCTGATATCTTTGGGGCCCTGTACATATGAAACTCAAATAGTTTTTCTCCTGTTAATCTCTCTTTGAATACAAGGAGTGTCTCAGCCAAGAACCTAGAAGGGTAGAAGTAAATTTATTTTTCCTCCCCCACAGTGCATTTCTTCTAAGAAATGAACAGGGAAACATGGGGGCAGGGACGACGGGCTTACAAGGAGTCTGGAAGGCAGCTATGCTAACCATTATACCACCAACGCTTACAAAGAGTTTGGACAAACAGGTTCCAGCCTGGCGGACCTAAAGAGGGCAACTCACTGGCAGTGGCTGAGCCTTGCAGGAGCAGGGACAACACAGGCCTTTCATCAGCGAGAAGGCTGGGTTACAGAGTCTCACTTGGACTGTGGCAGAAACTTGGCTCAGGCTGGATCTCTTAAGGAGAAACAAAAGGAGGGAAGGCAGCAGCCTGCTGGGCATTTGTCCTTTGCCCCCCAACCATACCCCCTGGGCAGACAGAGGCCTTGAACATCAGCTCATTCTAGATGAGGCCTCTCAGGAGAGAAACCAGCCCTGTCCCAGAGTTAGGCTCAATGAAAAACTGAAATGCTCCTTACAAGTTCCTGCAAAGATCTGAAATCCCAGCCCTTGGGGGTGCAGTGGGAGGAGGTGTTTTCCCAGTAGCTGGCAGGCAGCTGGAAGCTTTGCAGAAAAACAAGGATTAAAGAAGCAATTAGAGGTTTGACAGCCAATAATCAGAGGAAGAAAGCAAGAAGAAACCAGCAACAGGTCAGCAGGAAGCCTCAGGCCCTTCAAAATTCAAACAGTAGCAAAAAACCCAAACAAGCCTCTCCTCCCTCACCTACCAAGTCTGGGAGTGGTGGCTTAAATGGGGTAGCATCTAAATGGGTCTGCTTGTATAACCATCTGTCTGCACCCTTCCTCACCCCTAAACTTGATATGTTGTACATATATTTATACATGTAGTCTGCTTTGCTTTTTTCCTTGCCAATCAACTTTCTTGAGATATAATTTACATACAATAAAATGCACCTATTTTACTGAATTTTGACAAATACCTATACCCTGATCAGGATAGAGAACATTTTCATCACTCTAAGAAGTTCTTCTGGCCTCTTTGCAGTCAACCCCCATCCCATTCCTAGCCTCAGCCCCAGGCATCACCTGATGTGCTCGCTGTCACACTAATGTACAGTTTTGCCTTTTCTAGATTTTCATATAAATGGAATTATGTATTCCTTTATGTCTGGCTTCTTTGTGATTGTTGCCGTTGTTCAGATGCTGTGGTAAATAGAATTTTTTAAAAATTTCATATTGAAAAAAATAATAAAAAAATAAAAAATAAAAAAATAAAAATTTCAATATGAAACCGTTTGCAGCTAGCAAAAGTTCTTTCTTTCTTGTACATTGACCTTGTCTCTTATGATCTTACTAAATTCACTAACTAGTTCTAGTACTTGTTACATAGATTCCTTAGGATTGCCTAGTAAACTATGACATCATCTATAACTAAAGATAGTTTTCCTTCTTCCTTTCTGATCTTTATATCTTGTATTTATTTTTCTTGCCTTATTGCACTGACTGGGACCTCTAGTACCACAATGAATAAGTGGTAAGAGCAGACATCTTTTCTTGCTGCTGATCTTAGGGAGGTAGGCAAACAATCTTTTAGTAAGATGTTAGGGATAGCTTTATTATAGACACCCTTTATCAGGTAGAGGAATTCCTTCTTAATCCTGGTTTGCTGAGTTTTTTTTCAGGAATGGGTATTCAGCTTTGTCAAATGTTTTTCTGCATCTGTTGACATGATCATCTGGTTTTTCTTTTTTTATTCTGTTCGTATGCTGAATTATATTGATTGACTTTCAAATGTTAAACCAATCTCATTCCTGGGACGTATCTTGTTTGGTCATGATGTATAATCCTTTATATATATCGCTGGATTTGAGTGCTACTGTTTCAATAAGGATTTTTATCCATTTTAATCCCTGATGTACCCCAGAGCCTAGAAAACAACCTTAAACAGAACAAATGCTCAATAAATATGTGTTGAATAAATGAATTAATCAAACATCTTCCTCCATGTGGGGGTCAAAGGATGTGCCCATTTCAACATTTTGGCAAAATGTCCAGACTTCCCTCTGACGATGTTGTCCCAGTCTTCACTTCCACCAACACATATGCCAGGGAATGAATGCTGGTGCTGCTCCCTGGCTTTACAGAGAAGCTAATTGTTGAGCTGGTTTCAGAGGAGGTCCAACAGAGGAAGGGGGCATCCTAGGCAACAGCATGTTCCAAAGCACAGAGGCATGAAAGATCATTGCATCAGCGGCTAACTAGCTGTGTGACCTTGGGCAAATTTGTCCTGCTTATCCATGAAACGGGAACGAAAACAACAGGTCTGCCAAACATTGTGAGTGTCCAGCGAGATAATATATGTGAAAGACCTTGGAAAAACTCTAACATGAAGGCAGCGTTACTATTAACAAGGAGGTGGGGAGGCTTGTTCTTGTGTCCAGCACAGCCCAGACTAGCTTAGCAAAAGCAGGCAAGAGGTTGGGTGCTGCCTTGGCATTACAAGCCTGTGTCCCACCCTCAGACCTCCATGGCATCTCCTTGGGTTAGAACCTGCCCAGATATGGGAGAGGTTCCCTCCTGATTAACGGGGTCCGGTTACTCTCTCCTGCCTTCTATTCATGCCTCATAAATTATCTTCAGTTAAGACCAACGCTGACTGCACCAGCAGCTAAAGCAAGGGATTTGGGAGATCTAGGAAACAAAGAAACTCACTTTTTTTTCCCCTTCCTGTTTGTCTTCTTCCCTTCCTTTTCTCTTTTTTCCCATATCGTGGAGCACTAGTGTGCTTTTCCCCCTTTCTGAGCCTGGGAGTAATGGTTTTAATATGGAGTATTCACTGCGTTTGTGTTTTGGATGACTGCTCCTAAGAGCTGTTTTTAAAGAGTCCCAGCAATCAAATACCTAGCTCTTGTGTTTGCACACAATTTCCCTTCTGCTTAAGCTCTCTTTGTGTTTACACACTGGACATCTAGCAACTTGGTCTGGTCAAGGTACTGCTTTTAGCAGCTCTGGAGATTGAAAACACAGGGCTGGTATATTCTGTATCTTGTGCCTCAGGAGGGGGATGGGAGTGGGGGATGACAGACTAAGGGGTGACCTGTGAGAGCAGGCAGATTTTTTTTTTAAAGGAAAGGTTTTTATTTTTTTTATTTTTATTTTTTTTAAAGATTTATTTATTTGACAGAGATAGCGAGAGAAGGAACACAAGCAGGGGGAGTGGGAGAGGGAGAAGCAGGCTTCCCGCAGCGCAGGGAGCCCGATGTGGGGCTCCATCCCAGGACCCTGGGATCATGACCTGGGATCATGACCGAAGGCAGACGCTTAACGACTGAGCCACCCAGGCGCCCCGAGCAGGCAGATTTTTTGCTACAAAGTAGGTGAGAGGCATGAAAACTTCCAGCAGCAGTAAGGACAGGAACACAGAGAAGGAGATGGCTTTGGGAGAATTTCAGGAAATGGAAGTGCCAGGTGAGTGATGCGCTGCTGAGAAAAAGGGGGGGGGGGGGGGCCGAGTCCACGGTAACAGGAAAGTTTCTGGTGTTAGTGGCTGTGCAGATGGTCGTGTCACCACCACGACAGGAAATACAACAGGCCCGACAGGTGTGGGGGAGGGGAAGAATGGTGAGATGAGTTTAGTTCGGGACATTTATTCATTACTTTCTCGGGCATCACTAGCGGCAGGTACCTTGCCAGGAACAAGAAATAAAAGAAACAAGATCCCCGCTCTCCTGAAGCTTACACTCCGGGGGTAAAAGGTCAGCTTAAAGGAATAAATCAACAGAGTAACTGCAGGAGCCTATATGAGGAAATTAAGTGGAATCATGTGATAGCGTGCTACAGGGTGGCCAAGGAAGGCCTGCCTGTCAGACCTGGAGGTAAGATGCCAGGCTGAGTTTGGCAGTGACCCAAGGACATACAAGTAGAGAAGCAGCTTGACTATAGAAGCTTGGAACTCAGAAGTCTGGGCAGCAGATGATCAGAAAGGATAGACCAAACGCGTTTTTGCAGAATCATAGAAGAATAAAAAATACACAACATTATACTAGGGGTACACTGGGGGCGAGGTCTATCTAGGCTGTTCTGATCATGTGTTTTCCCTAAGCTGGATGTTGAATACAGAGCTGTGAGATGTAATATGTAATTTCGACACCTTTTTGTACATCGTATCACAAAAACTAAACTGAACTAAAAATAGGCTAGGAAATGGGAGGCAAGTCCAGGCCCTGGGTCTCCCTACGTTTTGGCAAGCCGGGTTTCTCCGCATCAGGACGGGGACCAGGCAGCTTCGGCCGGATCTCACTCCCGGCGCATTGGCCCAGGCCGGCCCCGCCCAGCCGGGCGCTCCGAGCAGACGCCCGCCCAGACTGCGCAATCGCCCCGCCCACGTCCAACGGCGGCCAATGGGCGCGCGAGATCCGGGCCCACACCCCCGCCGCGTGCCGCCCGGGACTCGCGCAGCCGCGTGACGACACGGCCCGGCCCCCGCCACGTGACGGCCGCGCGCCGGGCTCCGGCTGGTGCTGGGCTAGCGCCGCAGAGGCCGGTGAGGCGCCGGCGGCCACGGTGGGGAGGGCGCCGTGCGAGGGCGCAGGGTGTCGGGGCGCGCGCGCATGGAGGCGGAGCCGGCAGCCGCGTGAGAGCAGCCGGGCGAGCCGAGCGGGCCTTCTCGCGCATTCCTCGAGCGACCTCGTGCTCGCGGCGCCCGGCGGCGGCGGGCCGCGGAGCCGGCGCGGCCATGGCGACGGGCACTCAGCAGAAGGAGAACACCCTGCTTCACCTCTTCGCCGGCGGGTGAGCGTCCCGGCCGGACCCCGCGTCCCCCACCCCGACCCCGCTGCCCCACCCCGCGCCCTCGGGCGCCCCGGCCGGTTACCCGCCCTCCCCCGGGCCGGAGCGCCGGCTCCCGGAGGAGGAAGTCCCGGTGGTGTGGGGAGGCCCCGGGGGCGCGGGCCTTCCCCCGCCCCGGGCCGCAGACCCCGAGGGTGGTTTTAGCCGGCGCCCGCCGGGCTCCCACGCCCATTCCCCTCCCGCGGCGTCTCCTGCTTTTTCTCCTTTTAAACAATTAGAGGCTGGTGTGACGAGTGTCACTCGGGGGCGGTCCTGCCTGGCCACTGTGGCTCGGTCCGCCCCACATCCTCCCAGCTGGCTGCTCTGTCGTGCTGCACTCGCTGTCCTTCTGCCTGTATTGTGCTCCAGGGCCTCTTTCCGAAGGCCCTGGGCAGTCTCGTGGATGCTCGGGGGGCCCGGGACTTCCTCCGGGTAGCGCCGCGGCGAGTTCAGACAATCTAGAGGGCTGCAGGTGTTGGACATCGGCGGGGGGCTGGAAAGTGCTGGCGAGCCGTGATGCCGGCCAGCAGGCAACCTGTGGGAGGGCAACTGGGGGACGGGGGTGGGGGTGGGGAATGAGGTCAGGAAGGTGTGTTGAAATGCTTCTCTGGGCGCCTCGGTGGCTCAGTCGGTTAAGCGTCTGCCTTCGGCTCAGGTCATGATCCCAGGGTCCTAAGATCGAGCCCCACATAGGGCTCTGCTCAGCGGGGAACCTGCTTCTCCCTCTCCTTCTGCCTCCCTGCTTCTGCGCGCTCGCTCTCTCTCTGTCTCTGTCAGATAAATAAATAAAATAAAATCTTAAAAAAAAAAAAAAAGGAAGAAATGCTTCTAATCTGCTGGTGGACGCATCCACTGTAAGATCTGCCCTGTTTTTGAGAGCTGCATTTTTTTTTTTTTTTTTTAATATTTATTTGACAGAGAGAGAGCACAAGCAGGGGGAGCGGCAGGCAGAGGGAGAAGCAGACTGCCCGCTAAGCAGGGAGCCCGATGCGGGACTCGATCCCAGGACGCTGGGATCGTGACCTGAGCTGAAGGCAGACGCTTAACCGACTGAGCCACTTAGGCGCCCGAGAGCTGCATTTTTTTGATCATCATGCACCGGATACTTTTCAGTGGCGGCAACGCATTTTTAGGGAGGTTGGGTGGTAGGGGGTTTAGGAAGGGAGCTGATTTTTTGTTTCTTCAGAAAATAGTATTGAAAATGAGTATTAGTAATTTTCTTTTTTTTTAATACAGCCAGTGGCTTTGGTTCCTTTTGGAGTCTTCCAGATATTTTGTCTTATTTGAGGACCTCACAAGCTTGGCACAGCAATTTTTAAGTATAGGACATGCTGCATAAAATAGAATTTATTCTGGATTATTATCTTGACTTGAGTATTAGTTGCAGCTTGGACTGAGGTATGTTTCTTATTACAAACGAGTAATGGTTGAGAACTTACCTGCAAAATAACTATGATGAAAGTGTTTGTACGGGGCGCCTGGGTGGCTCAGTCGTTGAGCGCCTGCCTTCGGCTGGGGTCATGATCCCAGGGTCCTGGGACCGAGCCCCGCATCGGGCTTCCCACTCCACGGGAAGCCTGCTTCTCCCTCTCCCACTCCCCCTGCTTGTGTTCCCTCTCTGGCTGTGTCTCTCTCTGTCAAATAAATAAATTAAAAATCTTAAAAAAAAAAAAAAGAAAGTGTTTGTACTTCTTACTGTACTTGACCACCCACTCTGTTTCTCCAACCAAAAAATTTTAGTTCTTCATACATAGGGAGAATTTCTCATTCATCTCTTCCCTGTCATTCCCCCTTCATCCATTCACTTTATCTCCCAGTGTTTCCTGAAAGTCACAGGGGAGGGGGGGAGCATTCCTAAATTAATACAGTATATTAATGGGTCATTCTAAGGAATTTTAAACAAGTTGGCCATGTTAAAGTAATTTCTCAAGCCAAGAAGGGTAACTTAAAAATGATTTTATACTTCATGATTTTGGTTTCATGTTGTTGTGAGGTGGGCTTTTAAAAAATTTCTTTGTCTTCCAGACTAGGAAGAGTTACCTGCTCCGGAGCAGCCTCTGTGAGGCTTGCTGCATAATCCATTGCCCTGCCTTGATGAATCTCCCTACCTGCCCTTTACAGTGCCCTCTGGCTGCTAATTCTCCTACCAAGCAGCAGCCTCTGAACTTGTGTTGGAGGAAAACTACAGTAGCCGGCACAAGTTGCGAGGACTGATTAGAATGTAGAGGGTTTATTAGGGAGGTGCCTGAAGCCATTGTATTTAACAGGTTCCTTCTTTGTCCAAAGCTCAGGATTACTTGCAGATACTCCAGAAAGAAAAGAAATCTTCGAACAGGATGCTTTCAGAGTAACTAATTGGATTTTGATTCATTCCCACTAGCCTAAAATAATATTACTTCCATTTCTTTTAGGGAAGAGCATTAACAGGAGCTAAGTATTGAGTGCTTAGTATATCATATAGTTAAAATCAGTAAACCCAGTGGTCCCACCAGGTCCGATGGCAGACGCAGTGCTCTGCTCTAAGTAACTAGTTTCCACTGTTGTTAAGCTGGCATCTTTCCAGAAGTCAGAGCCCTTTGTAAATTTGTCACTTTTCTCCTGTTTGTTGAATAGCCATTGGAAACTAACATCAAACAACCTTAATGCTATCACTAATTAATGATACTGAAAATGATTTTTACCAGGTATAAGAGGCTTAGGAATCGTTGAAAATTAATTTTAGAGCCTGGGAAATAAAAACTACACCCCAAACAACTCATAGTCTTTTAAATTTTTTTGATTTTTTTTTTAAGACAGTTTCTTGGGCTCTTTGCAAAGGCAAAAATACTCCTTTAATCTCTAGTAGTCATCTTTTTTTTATTTTTAAGATTTTTTTTTTTTTTTGGAGAGAGACAGTGAGAGAGTGGAACACAAACAGGGAGTGGGTGAGAGAGGGAGAAGCAGGCTTCCCGCAGAGCAGGGAGCCCAATGCGGGGCTTGATCCCAGGACCCTGGGATCATGACCTGAGCCGAAGTCAGTTGCTTAACGACTGAGCCACCCAGGCACCCCTCTAATGGTCATCTTTTTAACACTGTTACCCTTGAAGAAGAGAACTGGAGGAAAAACCACCCACAAACCAACACCTAAAAAAGGCACTTTAGAGAGGGTTATGTGTATGTGTACTAAATGTAATTCCATAGCTACTTTAAAATAGGCTCCTATTCTTTAAATTGGTTTCTTAGTAATACATTAATGGCAACATGGTAGTGAATTTTCTCAGTATACCTTTAATCAGTCCTTACTGTTCAGTGGTTGCAATGAAGAAGGCAAATAAGTTTCCAAGCCCAGTAACTGGAATGTAGAGTGAGGATGTTACAGTCATTTTATGATAGGGCTACCTAATTTATTCTGATGACATAGTTTCTATTTAATCTCATTTCTGATTTTTTGCCAACATAAATAACTGGATATCCTTATATGTACCTGTGTAGTTCTCTGATTACTTCCTTAGGATAAACCAGGAATGATACAGTCGCTGAGTCAAAACACATTTTTAAGGCTTCTGTTACCTCCCAGCACTTTCGTAACCAGTTCTTACGATGTGTTACTTCTGCATGAGCAAATGCCATTCACTTGATACTGATTTTTAGTATCTTTAGGGATTCTCCTGTTTTCTGCTTTCTTCCCTCCTGTCCCAAAATCTGGATAGTGTTGTTGCCAAAATAAAAAACATTCAAACAGATGTTGTTACTACGTAAAGAAACCTATGGTTCCTTTTCTACTGTTTAGACTCTCTCAGTAAGAGAGGCACAGAAATCCTCTGAAGTGGCCCTGCTGGGACTAGGACCTTATGGCTGTTAAGAAAAATCCTTTAACCTTTCCTTCGCGAATGTCTCGGTGCTCCACTAGTCCATATAGTGTTAGCGACGCCCTTCACCTGCTGAACAAGCAGTGAGAGCCGGGTGACAACTTAGTAGACACGCTCAGCGCCCGAACTAGCTGGGCTAAGCTGGCTCTGGAGTTACAGGTGGACGGCCCGGATTATATGCTTTAGTGCTATTTCTCTGCCGGGAGTTTTTTCTTTTGTCATCAGATATACTCACATAGCTTTTAAAATGTATTTTAGTGGGAACATGGTATGTCTTTAAGGTTTTAAAATACATAATCCAAAATAGTTTCAAGATTCAGTGTTTTGTGCCCCCCCCCCCCATTATGGACAGCTGTCACCTGGTATATATACTTCTACACTGTGCTTGTCCCTACGAATGTAATCTGTATCAGCTAATGGTTACTTCGGGAGTGTTAAGCACGTGTTCGTGTATTTGCCAGGGGAGCAATGCAGAGAAGATGCAAGACTTAAATGATTAAAGAAATTTTGGTAAGACAAGAATAGTGTGCACATAATATTTTATATAGGGTTTATGTATATCGAGAATATAAATTGACTATTTCATCGGTGTATTTTTTATATGTGACAAACATTTTTTTTTTTTGGACAAGGTCATATTTATTTGACAGAGAGAGACACAGCGAGAGAGGGAACACAAGCAGGGGGAGTGGGGAGGGAGAAGCAGGCTTCCCGCGGAGCAGGGAGCCCGATGCAGGGCTCGATCCCAGGACCCGGGATCATGACCTGAGCCGAAGGCAGATGTTTAACGACTGAGCCACCCAGGCGCCCTGTATGTGACAAACATTTTTAAATGCTGTATGGTGTTTGTATGAAAGATTCCTGCTAGCAGTAAGCTTCGTGAGAATAGCTGCCATGTCTGTTTTCATCACTTGTACATCTTGAGTACAACATCACACTTGTTATAGATGCTTAAACAATACTTGTTTAATGATTAACTAAGTGAATAAAAGGTAGTGTGTGTCGGGGCGCCTTTAAATCTTTAAAAAAAAAAAAGGTAGTGTGTGTCTTATCTGGGGGTTTAGCTTTATGTGGCCAGTTAAATTGTCCCAAATAAAGAGAAGCGGTACTTTGATTATTTATGAATTGTGAACATGGTTCTATATGTAAGATTTGCTGAACCAATATTGGTGTAAGGTAACATTTTGGATTTGTGTATTTGTGAAAAATAATGATTCTCTTCAGGTTTGGAAAGTACTATAGGGTTGGGTTTTTTTATTCATTCATAGGGTGCTATTTAATTTTTCTTTCTAAATGAGGTAGAATATAGGAAATAGCATCTAAAAGGTAATTAGCTGCATAGAAACTAGGCATTTTGCTTTGACTGAGTAAATACAGAATTTGCATAATCAAAATCTTCCAAGCCCTGTACCAGGTATTCAAATAAGACATTCCAGAAAGTTACAAAGAGGCACTAGTGTTTTCAAGTAGTGACCATAGAGTTAGCAGGTGAACGGGGGAATTCCTTGAAGACTCCAGAGATTGGGATCACAGGTTGTCTCACAGGTTCATTTGTTGGTGGAATCCACGTAGTTATGTATAAGCTGTGAATCTGGGAAACAGTTGACCACCAGTTGGGTAGCGATTAAAATAGCATATCAGTCTTGGCTTTAGTGCCTAAAGCACTAATATATACACTGTGTGTGTATATACAGGAAACAGGTTCTTGTTGAAAACATCTAGTTTTTGAAAGGTGTCCTTGTTACTTGACACTCAGAGTTAAAATGCAAAAATTTGTGTGCATAATTAAAATTTTTTGTGTCTCTGGTCACATGAAGATAAAAGAAGAAATCCAGTGTATATATTGTAGTAGTGATAGTCTAGCTTTGTTCTATAAACTGGAAGAGAAGAGACTAGTCCATCGGGGAAGGTTTAGGTGGGTAAAAAGAAAAGGTTAAATCCATGTTTATGTACTAAACACATGACTTCAATTCTGGGCAGAAAGAATGAGAGAAAGTGGGGGGAGGGCATTCAGGAATAAGTAGTAAGAGTGGGGAAAGGCACAGAAAAATCCAGGTAATAGATTTTTTAGAAAATTGGGCAAATAGATTTCAGAGAGCAACTCTTTGACTGCTCCCAGACATGTAATTTAACGGCTTGCTGTTCATGGTCTTTCTGCCATTCTGTTCACTTCCATGGTTTCAGTGAGTGGAATATCCCACAGAGCGTCCTCTCTGAACTTTGGCATCAGTGGTTAGAGAGCATTACCTCAGGACCAAAATTATATTAACATCCAGGGAGTTTCCTCATAGCTACTAGAAACATAGCCTACTAGCTACATGAGTCCTAACTACTTTTTGGAAGATTACTGATAATAGTAAAATTCTGTAAGTGCTTTCTTGGAAAACGAGGGTATAAATTTTTTTTTATTGACTAGGCTCATTTAGGAGGCTTTCATTTGTAAGTAATAAAAACTCACTTCCAAATGGCTTGATTATTGGCACATATACCTAAATTCTAAAGAGAGAACAGGCTTTGGTGAGGGCTTATTTAAATGGCTCAGCAATGTCACTGTGGGACCCCTCGTTGATTGCTGTGTTCCAGAAGTATCTGTGTGATTCCAGGATTGGTTCCTGCATGGACACGGACTGGCTTCCAGCAGCTCCTAGTGTTTCTCCACCGTTGAAAAGTCTTTTTTTTTTTTAAAGATTTTATTTATTTATTTGACAGAGACACAGCGAGAGAGGGAACACAAGCGGGGGAGTGGGAGAGGGAGAAGCAAGCTTCCCTGCCGAGCAAGGAACCCGATGTGGGGCTCGATCCCAGGACCCTGGGACCATGACCTGAGCCGAGGGCAGACGCTTAACGACTGAGCCACCCAGGCGCCCTCCACCATTGAAAAGTCTTAAGCTTAATCTGATTGGACCAACTTGGACATGCACCCATCTCTAAACTGGTCACTGCTCCGAGGAGATTATGCTGTTTATTTTGGGCTGAATCATGTACCCATCTCTGAACAGATGACATGGCAACATAGATGGTATTATGTTGATTAAGTGAGACATAGAAATGGGTTCAATATTATCCAAACTATATGACTTAAGAAATTTGGGTCTTGTTAAGACAGAGGAAGTGGGGAATGGATGCTGGGGAGGCAACCCGGAGCGCCCTCCACATTGCTTGTACTGCCTTCAGATAGATTGTTTTATTGATCTAGAACAGAGGTTCTCAACCTTGGCCAGATAATTGTGTGGGGAGGGGCACGGTATTACTGGGTGGTTTCCCGTGCATCCCGTGTAGGATGTTTAATGGCTACCCTGGTCTCTACCCACTAGATGCTAGTACCTCCTCCCCCAATAGCAATAACCAAAAATGTCTCCAGACATTACCAAATGTCATTGGGGTGGGGGCGTAACTGCCGCAGTTGAGAACCACTGGTCTAGAATAGTGCTCTGCAGCCTTTGATCACACAGTCCTATAAACTGCAAAGTGTTCGTGCATATCTGCATCTATATTTATATTACCCTGTTAATTTTATATATATTGTAAAGCATATACACAAAATAGAAATTTAATGGTAGAGATTATAAATAAGTGAAAAATTTTTTTTTCTGTAATTTTTTCCCCCCTCTATGCCAGTATTCCATTGTGCACACTTAAGAGTATGTCCCCCACTTTGGAGATTAGTGGTCTGAAATATTGGTATCCAGTCAGACTTGCTTTCCCGACAACGTGATGCCAACACTGTCACCATGTAATTGGATGTTGGATGGGACTTTTCCTGTTGGCCATGCATTGGCCGCTATGGCCCTCAGCTGAACCAAGAGGGGTCTACCGTAAGACTTAGAGATGGCAGGATCTGCCTGACTGCCCTTGACCACCTCACCCCAGACTGTATATACAGAGCAGACAGGTCATAGTTGTCAGCACTGTGGCACGTGGAGAGAGGGTTTTGCTGTCACTATCCCATACCCTGTTCTCAGCCCCTACTGGATGAAAGACTGGTACCTGGCTCTGACCGGTGCTTCCTGCCGCTGAGAGGCTGCTGCATTAGCCCATGCCAGCTGGATGGGAAGAAACTGTGTGGTGTGCTTAGGACAGACATTGGGAGGGACTTCCCACCAAGGGCCAATTTTGCTGCCTCCTGACGGACATGGAAGAATACTCTAGTGGGCCCATCGGCTTGGTGTCAAGGAGCATGGGGACCAGAGGAAGGAAAGGCACCTAGTGCTGTCCGTTGGGTTCCCAGCCAAGTGAGGCTGAAAGGAAGTTGGGGGACGGACTGCTGGTGGGACCAGTATGGGAGTGCCCAGCGGGATTGAACACCACTCCAAGAAGGCTTGCACACCATCTACACTGAAATCATAACCTTTCCCGAGGCCGTTAATATAACACACAGCCAGGTGGACCCACAGCAAGACAGAAACCAGTTACATAAGACCACTTCACTCCTCTCTGTCCTCATGCCCAGAGAACCCTTAAAAGAGGGGAAGAAAAAGAGCAGACCAAGTACCCTCACGCCATACTTCCAGCTGGCAGTGCTGGAGGGAAGTTTTGAATGAGATTTGAGATGGAAGTTTAAGACGGGCCTGAATTTGAAGACCTGGAAGTTATCAGGTATCTGTCCATGGTGTCATTGCTAAGAACGGGGGAATTCAGTAGAGGACAGCTGAATAGCAGAGATGGAGGAGGCCTGGTGGACAGAACTAATGTCTTTTTCTGAATTGAGACTCAAAAAGCTCTGTTAATAACTTCTGCCCAGAGTCACGGTGGACAGGGCTTTATCTGAGCTGAGTGACCATGGTTAGGAGCCAAGCTAATACTGAAGGACGTCTTTGTATCGAAAAATTAACAGGAACTTTTTTCAACAAATAATGTAATTTGTTGTAATCACAAGTGCTTAGGACTCAACATGATTAAATATTTTTAGAAAAACTTGGAAAGCCAATTCAGAGAAGTCCATATTTCTATTCATACTCCCAGATTGATGAGTGTCTTATATGTGCTGGTTCATGAAGAAAGAAAAACAGTTGAGCTGAAAGATACTTTAAAAAGTCTGCTGTGGGGCGCCTGGGTGGCTCAGTCAGTTAAGCGTTTGCCTTTGGCTCGGGTCGTGATCCCGGGGTCCTGGGATCGAGTCCCGCATCTGGCGCCTTGCTCTGCAGGGAGCCTGCGCCCTCTGCCTCCCGCTCCCCCTGCTTGTGCACTCGCTCGCTCGCTCTCTCTCTCTCTCTGACAAGTAAATAAAAATTCTGCTATGAAATGTTTTAAATTTTGGGAAGAATTTTGTTTGGAAATTTCAGTTTAGTATCAACTTCTTTCTTTCTAATCAGGAGTATTTTAGTGACGATGTATCCAACATAGCTTAATAACTTAAAAGTATTAATGAATTAAAAAATGATTTAAAATGACTGAAAATCGATGCTTGTTTCTCATCTAAGGTTTCTAGTAGGTAGGGAGGGGCTCGCCTACTGAAGAGTTGCTTCTTACCGCTGGTTACGGTTGGCAGTGTTTTCCCCATTTTGTCATTTCTTGTAACACTGAGGCAGCATCACTCTGCGTTGTAGAAGAGGTGCCTGAGAGTGCCTTAGTTTGTCCCCTGGTGAGTGGTCTAGAAGGCCAGCCGGGGCCTTTTTACCACCGCCCCCCTCCTGCCATAGGCCCAGGGTGTAACATGCAAGAGGGTGTGTGGTTGTGAGTGTGGGCTGCCAGCCTCAAAGAGCTCACCGACTTGCCCTCAGTAGGGCACTGCTTTGTGGGGCAAGCGTACCGTCCAGCGGGTCGTCCTTTGATCAGTGGCGTGGGTTTGGTTGGTGGTTGGCCAGAGTGAGGAACATAACTGACATGGGGCCAAAGCAAAGGTGGTTGACCTATGTCGTGTTTGAACTTGTTGACTTTCTTATGAAAGACTACCCAGAAGTTCTGTTCTTTTTCAGCACTGTGGAATCATGTTATTGAACATAAGTAAATTTCAGTATTTTTTTTTTATCTTACTCTGTAGTATGTGAGTTTTCCAATGTGTTAAAATATTAAACCTTTTAAGCACATGGTTATTTTTCTAATAGGTAAGGGTAATTTTGTGTGAATGGACATGAGTTAGTTTTTACTTTTTTTTTTTTTTTAAGACTCTGCACTATATCCCATTTTCTTTAGACATATTCTAGTGCTTAGCAAATTATACAGACCAGTATTTAGTTAGGCTCACAAATTTTCCTTGGTGCAGAAGAACACAGAGATTGATTGATTGATTGATTTAGATTTTATTTGTTTGAGAGAGAGAGAGCAAGAGTGCACACGAGCTAGGGAGAGGCAGAGGGAGGGGGAGAAGCAGACTCCCCGCTGAGCAGGAAGCCGCACTCTGCTGGATCCCAGGACCTCCGGATCACGACCTGAGCCAAAGGCAGACGCTTAACTGCAGATGCTTAACCAACTGAGCCACCCAGGCGCCCCAAACACAGAGTTTTAAAGGCCTTATTGTCAAATCAGCTATTGGCCAAGTAGAGTGTGAATGTAAATAGTCTAAATTATCTAACGAAACTATCTTTCCATCATCCTTCCCAAGAGTATGGTGAGAAGAACATTGGATTTGGGTCTCAGTTTAGCCACTTCGTCACTTTGTGACTTTGAGAAAGTATATGACCTCATTGAGACCAGGATTCCCCATCTAAAAAGTAAAGACAATACCAGTGGCAGAATCCTTGAGGGTTGAATGGTACTTGTCTGATATACATCATGTCCTGCCCGCCCTTCTCCCTTCCCATTCTGTTTGTGATCCCCTAAATTGCTTTTGTGGTTGATGGGCTTTGGCCCACAGTTCAGAAAACACTGTTGTATGTAAACAGTTCAATTTACGTGTATTATCATCATGATTCTAAAGCAGGTTTGCCTAAACTGTCAAAAATTACTATTTTCCTCTTCACCCTCCCCCAGTCTGTACATTTCATTCTCTTTTTCTGACATTCATACTCCTCATGGTAAATTGGGGGTAAATAATAGCTCCTACCTCATAGGATTGTTGGATGATTGAATGCCTGTCATAGAATAGTCATTGGCAGTAATGCTATTATTTAAACTGATAGCTTCCAGCTCTTAGTTATCATCATTTTACTTGCTCTATGGAACTTTGGGCTCCTGATTCTAAAATACTGCGTGGAGTTTTACTTCATTCTTTCAGGGTCTGTGCTGGGTGCTAGATTCACTTCCACATTTCCAACATTTACATCTGGTGGCATAGGGAAGCTAACTTAAGTACTCTCTGCCAGCGCCTGTCCTTTCCTGTCGTTACTGTTTCCCAATCACAGGTGCTGGTGCTTATCATTTTTATTGAGCCACCTGTTTGCCAGGTGCTATCCTCTCTAAGTGCAAGAGTATGTGAATACACAGCCCCTCCCTACCTGGAGCTCCCAGGTAATGGAGCCTGTGACAGAAGGTAGAGAGTATGTGCTATTTTCTTTTTCTTTTTTTTTAAAAGATTTTATTTATTCATTTGACAGAGAGCACAAATAGGCAGAGTGGCAGGCAGAGGGAGAGGGAGAAGCAGGCTCCCCCCTGAGCAGGGATCCCGATGCGGGGCTCGATCCCAGGACTGTGAGATCATGACCTGAGCCGAAGGCAGATGCTTAAATGACTGAGCCACCCAGGCGCCCCAAGAGTATATGCTATTTTCAAACATTTAGATCCCTTGAAAGACATTGTCCTTGAAATCTCAATTTAATAATTCCTTGGCTTAGCAAATACTGTTTGTGCACTTGCAAGTCCTGATGTCGGGGATATAAAGATGAGTAAGACACAGGTCATGATCATCAGTGTTTTCCAAAGAGTAAAACATTTATTGGTGGTGGTGGGATGGTTTTAGATGGTACCTGACATTGTTAATTATAACTAGCCCATCAAACATGCAATTCATGGATATTATTAAGAAAAGATGTGGGGTCCCTGGGTGGCTCAGTCGGTTGAGCATCTGATCTTGATCTCAGCTCAGGTCTTTTTTTTTTTTTTTTTTTAAGATTTATTTATTTGAGGGGCGCCTGGGTGGCTCAGTCGTTAAGCGTCTGCCTTCAGCTCGGGTCGTGATCCCGGGGTCCTGGGATCAAGTCCCACATCGGGCTCCCTGCTCCGCGGGAAGCCTGCTTCTCCCTCTCCCACTACCCCTGCTTGTGTTCCTGCTCTTGCTGTCTCTCTCTCTGTCAAATAAATAAAATCTTTAAAAAAAAAAAGATATATTTATTTGAGAGAGAGCGTGTACGTGTGAGAGCCCCTGGGGCGGGGAGGTAGGGGGACAGGAGATGGAATCTCAAACAGACTCCACACTGAGCATGGAGCTGGACGTGAGGCTCGATCTCATGACCCGAGCTGAAACCAAGAGTCGGACGCTTAACCGACTATGCCACCCAGGCGCCCCTCAACTCAGGCCTTGATCTCGGGGTCATGAGTTCAAGACCCGTGTTGGGCTCCATGCTGGGCTTGGAGTCTACTTGAAAAAAAAAAAAAGAGAAAAGATGAAAGTGGGTATTTTAGGATAAATAAGTGAGTTGTCTTGAGGAAAAATATTTAAATTTTTAATTCGGGTAATATTTTGACATGAACAAATTGTAAAGGGTGGTTGGGAGAACCCTGATCAGGGAGACTGAAGGACGCTTGAGGACTTCATCATTAAAAGGAGCTTTAGCTTTATTTTCAGTGGAGTCCAAATTAATCATATTTTAATAGAAGTCTGTGTTGTAGTGAATGTTGATTTCTCAAAATAACAGCATTATCTGAATAATTTTTGACTGTGCAAAGATGCATTGTCTAGAATATTCACTGCAGGGGCGCCTGGGTGGCTCAGTCAGTTAAACGGCTGCCTTTGGCGCAGGTCATGATCCCAGAGTCCTGGGATGAGTCCCGCATCGGGCTCCCTGCTCAGCAGGGAGCCTGCTTCTCCCTCTGCCTGTCTCTCTGACAAATAAAAATATTTAAAAAAAAAAAGTAGAATATTCACTGCAGCATGGCAGCGGAGTTGGAAATGGCTAACAGTACTAATGGGTTAAAATGGTGGACCTTGGCAGAGAGGACTAGTGTGTAGCCATCACAGATGGTATGGTAGCTGTAGATGCGGCCGCAGAGAGATGACCACAGCATCCGGGTAAGCTGGGGAGGGGACGTTAAAGAGCCAGTGATAGAGACCCTGAAGGGCGCGCCATCATGTTAACAGTGGTTCTCTCTTTAGCTGCTGAGACTTCAACAAATTCTTTTTACCTCCCAGTATGTTCTAATTATGAAATAAACAAGTGCCTTTTTTTCTTAAGAGAGAAAAATGAAATTTCATACTTTATCAGTCTAGGGAATAGTATAGCTTTTCTGATCCTGTTGTGATATCTTCTCTTAACAGGTGTGGCGGCACGGTTGGTGCTATTTTTACTTGTCCACTAGAAGTCATTAAGACACGGTTGCAGTCTTCAAGATTAGCTCTTCGGACAGTCTATTATCCTCAGGTTCATCTGGGGACCATTAGTGGAGCTGGGATGGTGAGACCAACGTCCGTGACACCTGGGCTCTTCCAGGTTCTGAAGTAAGTTCAGTCCCCGTGCTGGACCCCGACTCTCACTGAATACAGGAGGTCTGTCAAGCCCATCAGATGGGGTGTTCTGTTTGCAGTCTCTGTCCAAACTTGAGAGTTAGGTTTCCGTACTAATACTTTTGAGCTCTGACCTCCCTTGGCAGCAGGGCTGCGTGTGATCATCATCCAGCGACAGTCAAAGTAAACAAAGTAAACCAAAAATCCATGTTTAAATTGTTGCATCAAAATGTTGCTCTTGCCCAGAATCTTTTGAGGGCTGGCAAGATCTGGGTTGGTAGAGTGACATTAAAAATTTAAAGACTGCGCCTTATATAGAGACAAAATATTCTGATGTTTTTTACTTGCTGTTTGGAAATAATTTTACATTTATAGAAAAGTTGCAACATTATTTAGTGAAATAGTTTTTTAAATATTTGTTTCATACTGAGGCTACCTGCTTAGTGTGTTATTTTTACTGCATTAAAAATGTCTCATTTGCTTATGAAGTGGCTGAATATTCACAGGCTGAATTTGGCTTAAGGCAGAATCAGAAATGCAGAAGAGTGATTGGCAATGCCTACGTTTCAGCTTGGGGCCGTTTACTCTAATAGAGGTGTTCAACAGGGGTATCCGGCTGGCTCATTTGGAGTGCACCACTCTTGATCTCAGGGTCGTCAGTTCAAGTCCCGTGTCAGGTGTAGAGATTACTTAAAAATAAAAAATCTTGGGACGCCTGGGTGGCTCATTCGGTTAAGCGTCTGCCTTCAGCTCAGGTCATGATCCCAGGGTCCTGGGATCGAGTCCCACATCGGGCTCCCTGCTCCGCGGGGAGCCTGCTTCTCCTTCTACCTCTGCTCCCCACCCCCAACCTGCTCATGCTCTCTTTCTCTCTCTCTGACAAATAAATAAAATCTTAAAAAAAATAAATAATAAAAAATCTAAAAAAAAATAAATATAAAAGGGGTGTTCAATAAATAGTAGTTGAATTTAGCTAAACATGACACTCAGATCTCTGAAACTTATCACCAGAAAAGGGTGTGTTCAAGAAAGACATTGCTGTTTTGTCGATGTAGATGTTTAGTTGGGAAACGTTAGAAAAAAATGCAATAAAATGGCGATGTTCTGTCTTAATAACCATATCACTTAGCACTTTGGACAGAATTCAGTCACATTTTAGATAAGGTGGAATGAATTGGAAAGTGCTTAATTTATTTTTAGGTACGTTTTGTTTGTAAAGTCTACCAATGAGTCACCCAGGCCTCCATGCCAGATGTGTGTATGAGAGTGCATCTGAGTTTACTGAGCAAAACTGGACAGCAAACCAGCTGCGGAGGGCAAGGTCCCAAGGGAGAGGATCAGAAACCCAGCTAGGGGAAAAGGAGGGAAACCCAAGACTCTGGGACGCTCAGCCAATTTAGTGAAATACCGAGAAAGGGCTTGGAGACAACAAAAGGCAGAAAGCCTACCTGGAGGTAGGCCCAGGAAAGAGAAGTACAGAGATGTGGAGGTACACTTTGATCCCCGTAGGGAGAGCGACGAACCCACGTCGTTAAAGAGCCATGACTGTGGAGACACCCCCCCCCCCCCCCCGGTTTGCCTTCTTCCATGTTTAGGCAATGGCGGTGTCTCAGATGACACCTCCCTTCTGAGGGACACGGAGTGTTTTGGACACAATGAAACAGACAGGTAATTTGCCAACTTTACTGACATCCAAAAAGAACTTCCTCTTACGTGCTTGCCAAATAACTCATGACAAGCGGATTTATCTATTTACTGTAACTGGGAACTGTTACCCAGAAATTGTGGGTGTCAACAGGGCCAAGCTTGTAAGGTAGACAGAGGTAAATGGGGATGTTTCTCTAGTTGAACTTTTTAGGATGCATGTTCTACATCTCTAGTATTTCTATCTCCTGTAAATCTCTCTCTCTCTCTCTCTCTCTCTCTATGTGTATGTACATATTTTCCCCCATTGAGGATAATTGTTTATTAAAATGTAAGTCAAAGAAAAAAAATGTCTCTCCGTCTTGCAAAATACAGGAACAGTGCCCACACCACACCACACACAGGACAGTTCCTTGTCCCCACAGACCCACAGCAGTCATTGTTTCACACAGCCACAGCTACACAATTGTGAGACATTCCTGACACATGAATACTTTTCAAAATCACCTCTTCTATATTCACATCAAAATATGAATAATGGATGGGCGCCTGGGTGGCTCACTTGGTTAAGCGACTGCCTTCGGCTCAGGTCATGATCCTGGAGTCCCTGGATCGAGTCCCTCAGCGGGGGGTCTGCTTCTCCCTCTGACCCTCCCCCCTCTCATGTGCTCTCTCTTTCTCTCTCTCTCAAATAAATAAAATCTTTTTTAAAAAAAAAATATATGAATAACGGAAAAATTTTTGTCATGATATTTTGTTAGAAGAGTGTAAAGTGGCATTTTTCACCCAAGAGCTGTTTCGTTAAGTTTTATTTCCTTAGCTTGATGTATATATACATTTTTAATATTCTCAACTGATCTTCATTAGCTTTCGAGTTAAAAAATGATCACGTTTCTGTAGTATTGCTTCATTGATTTTTCACAAGAACCCTGAGATTAGCACTCTGGTGTGAAATTATTTTATAGACCCTTATTTTATAGATGAGAAAATGTAAATTAGAGGTTAAGTGACTTGTTCAATGTCATTTCAATGTATATTCATCTTAAAATAGATTTTTTTTTAAAGATTTTGTTGATTTATTTGAGAGAGAGCATGAGAGCAGGTTGAAGGACAGAGGGAGAAGCAGACTCCCTGCTGAGCAGGGAGCCCGATGCAGGACTCGATCCCGGGATGCCAGGATCATGACCTGAGCCGAAGGCAGACGCTTAAGCAACTGAGCCACCCAGGCGCCTCTAAAGTAGATTTCTAAGAAAGATTTGAAGCAGCTAAGAGTAGACGACAATTCCCCCCCCCAACACGAACCTCTGCTGCTGCTTCTTTCACGTGGAAACAGCAGTGGTTCTGGCTCAGCGCCCGACAGGACCACATTCCCACCATGCCAGCTGCTGCTTCTGCTTCTTTGCTGAGTCTCCATGACAGCCTCTTGATGTTGGAGGGCCCCAGGGCTCCGCTCCCATGGTGACCCTCTGCCTTAGCTCCAGCCGCCCCTTCTAGGATCACCTTCACTTTTGTGGCTTTAATACCACCTGTAAGCTGACAGCGTTTCTCCTCTGAGCCTCACACGTTAGTCCAGCTGCCTGTTGGACATCTTAGCTTGGATGTCTACTGGGCATCCAAAGTGTAACTCGTGGAAAACGAAACTTCCCCAAACCTGCCGCTCCCAAAGTCTTCTCCATGTCCGTTAAAGGCGACTCCATCCTTTCCACTCCAGATCTGAAGCCCCAGAGTCCCTCCCGAGTTCTTATTTCTCGCAACCCCACAGGAAAATCTCCCAACTCTGCCTTCAGAATCTGTACCGGGGGCGCCTGGGTGGCTCAGATGGTTAAGCGTCTGCCTTCAGCTCAGGTCATGATCCCAGGGTCCTGGGATCGAGCCCCGCATTGGGCTCCCTGCTCAGCGGGAAGTCTGCTTCTCCCTCTCCCTCTGCCTCTCCCCCTGCTCATGCTCTCTCTCTCTCTGTGTCTCAAATGAATAAATAAAATCTTTAAAAAAAAAAAAAAAAAGAATCTGTACAGAACCTGACCCCTCTGCCCTCCTTTCTGCCTCCTTTCTCTGCTGCTGCCATGATGGCGGCCGCCACATCTCACCTGTGTTGCTAGACTGGCGTCCTGTCTCGCGTGCCCACTCCTCAGCAGAAAATCTTCTGCTCACATCCCTCCAGGGGCTGCCCTCTCCCGCCAGGGAGATGCCAGAGTTGTGCTTGCCACTCACTAGGCTCTCCACGGCTGCCACCCCTCCCTGACTTCTCCGACTTCACCTCCTTATGTTTCCCTTCCCATATCCAGCTACACTGGCCTCCTTTCTGTTCCTTCTCAGCCTTTGCACCTGGGAACAGTACAACATTTGCTGAGGAAGGGCCTTTGTTCTAGGACGCCATCTGCCTGGCTGACTCCCAGTTGTTACCTTTGCAGGAAGGCCTTGCAGTGACCATGCTATTTAAAACTAAGCCCTCCCCTCACACCCCATCCCTTCTTCCTGCTCTATTTTTACCTCCAGCACTTACCCTCCGTCCAAGGTACAGTGTAGTTTACATATTTATATTGTTTCCTCTCTTCCCCCACCAGAATGGAGGTTCCTTAAACACAGGGACTTTGATTTATCTTGGTCCCCGAGGTGTCCCCACGCACATAGAATGCTGCCTGTCACGTAGTAATAAGCATTCAGTACCAGTAGAATGAATGAATGAATTGGGGCATGTCGTAAGATATTGAATATAAAGGGTTCAGCATGCACACTGCACCATGTAAATAATAAATATTAGCTGCTGTCATAATATGTACTTTCTGCGCTTTTTTTTTCTTAAATATTTATTTATTTGACAGAGAGCACGAGAGAGCACAAGCAGGGGGAGCAGCAGAGGGAGAGGGAGAAGCAGGCTCTCCGCTGAGCAGGGAGCCCGATGTGGGACTCGATCCCAGAACCCTGAGATCATGACCTGAGCCGAAGGCAGACGCCCAACTGACTGAGCCACCCAGGCGCCCCATTTTCTGCGCTTTTTATTTATTTATTTATTTATTTTTCTTTCTTCCTTTTTTTTTTAAAGATTTTTATTTAATTATTTGAGAGAGAGAGAAACAGCATGAGAGGGGAGAGGGTCAGAGGGAGAAGCAGGCTCCCCCCTGAGCAGGGAGCCCGATGTGGGACTCGATCCCGGGACCCTGGGATCATGACCTGAGCTGAAGGCAGTCGCTTAACCAACTGAGCCACCCAGGCGCCCTCTGCGCTTTTTAAACATAAGATTTATAACTGAGTTTCTTGGTGGCCAAGGCAGAAAAAGGGGAATATCCTATTACATAATTCTCATCTGAAGAAAGTGCACTTGCTCTGCAGGGGAGATATGTGTCTTTCCCTGTTACGTTCTAGAAGCAGCATGTTGGGGCACCTGGGCGGCTCAGTCGTTGAGCGTCTGCCTTCGGCTCAGGTCATGGTCCCAGGGTCCTGGGATCGAGCTTGTGTTCCCTCTCACGCTGTGTCTCTCTCTGTCAAATAAATAAATAAAATCTTCTAAAAGCAGCGTGTTACTCAGCACTTACATAAAGAGAGTGCGCCAGCATGGGAAGCGTGCGTTCAGGGTGCTGTAACAGCCAGTGACTGCTTTGCTCTCTACCACCACCCTGGTTGAAGCAGCCCTCCTCCTGCACGTAGATTATTAGATAGCTCTCTCCTTCTTCCATTAACATGGCTGAGCCAAGGGCAGTGATGGGGGTCTACAGAGAGGGATTTTCATCTGGTAAATGATAAAAGGAAGACAAGAGTCAGGCTTTTCCTCTATACCACAAGCCCATCAAGGTTGTCTGTTCAGTTTTAGAAGACATTGGGTTACCAAAAACCCAAGTGAATAAAATGGTTATTCACTTAAAACTAAGCAGCTTATTATCTAGTCTTACTCTTTCAGGCAGAACGACTTTAAAAGACTTACCACGCAACAGAATTTCTTTACAGGAAGCTTATTTTTCAAAATGCAAATCAGTGTTTGCATGTGTCTCATGTTAGGGTAACGTATTAGGAAAAAAAAAAAATATCCTCCACCGGAGCACCAGTAACCTTTACATTTTGAGTATAGTTACTTAAAAAGAAAAAACGCAAGATGCTAGCATATTTAGGCTCTCGCTGTTAGATTTGCCATAGAGATTATTAATATATCAGTTTATCTCTGGTGTCTGCTTTAAAAAATCTTAAGCATTAATCTTTTTCTTTTTCTTTTCTATCAGAGCTCCTATTCTGTAAAGTACTCAGGTATCTTATTTTTGTTTTTTCAAGTACTTTTTTAATCTGAAAAGTAATATATTAGTGAGCTAGTCTCTATCTTGTAAAAACCTTTATGTTCAGATGAGATCTTTGTCTTGGATTAGTCTGTAGTGTTCGTATTGTGATTAAACCTAGTGAAGAGAATGAAATGCTCCAAATAAGACCCTAATTTCCTTTTGCATTTCTTTTCTAAATCAAAGTTGAAATGACTGTGGGAAAATTAGTCTGGATCCTAACATGCTTTATTATGAAGCCAAAGAGTACCATTTATAGTAGGAACTTGATTGTTCCAGAAGAGTTTTGTAAACATCCAGATAGGTTAGCAGTTTGAATTATGTAACAGATTTGACTTTTTGCCCACTGTTAATATGCGTAGCTATGGAGACCGTCTTTCTGCAGTTCTGAAAAGGCCTGAGTCACTTGAGGACATGAGTTCCCTACTGCATTATAGATGAGAGGCTTCAGGCTTCCTAGAGCCAGAGTCCCTTAATTGTGTTTAACTGCCTTCTGGGCCTGGCTCTGCACCCTGTACGTTAATGGGACCACAGACAGAATCTAAACTTTAAAAATATTTGAATATACTGACCATTTGAAATCGTTTACATACTCTTAGAAGTTGTAAATCACTTCAAGGTGTTACTGGAGAGAAGTTTTTGTTCAGAGAGCTTGGCTTTTTGAAAGCACAGTCCTGTTTTGAGTAAAAGTAAAGTATTTACAGTTGAAAACACTAAATTCTCATGCCTCTAGTAAGAGCTGAGTGGCTTGTTTGAGCCAGTATGAAAGTTCATTCAAAGTGCAGGAACTTCATTTGGCGTGTTAGGTTTACAGAAACCCAAGAATTGTCTTTACCCCACCCCTTGCTTCTGTGACTTTGTGGGCTGTCGTCATGAGTTTAATATTTTTTTTTAAAGATTTTATTTATTTATTTGACAGAGAGAGAGAGCTAGATAGGGAACACAAGCAGGGGGGGGAGTGGGAGAGGGAGAAGCAGGCTTCCCACTGAGCAGGGAGCCCAATGCAGGGCTCGATCCCAGGACCCTGGGATCATGACCTGAGCCGAAGGCAGATGCTTAACGACTGAGCCACCCAGACGCCCCTAATATTTTTATAATCTATGACCTATACCTCGTTTTTTGTTTTTTTTTTTTAAGAACTTTTTACTTTGAAATAATTTCAAACAGAATAGTTACAGAAATGGTACAGATTACTTGGTTATATTCTTTACCTCTAATAACCAATTTGTAACATTGGCCCATTTGTTTTTTTTTTTTCTTTTTTGCTCTGTATACATACATATTTTTTCTGAACCATTGGAAAATAGGTTACACGCATTATGCCCCTTTACCCTCAGTTCTTCAGCATTTATTTCCTAAGAACAAGGGTATTCTCTTAAAGCCAAGGTATGGTTTTCAAATTCAAGAAATTCAATATTTATATACTGCTTTCTAACTAATCTACAGTCCATATTCATTCCTTTTATTTATTTGAGAGAGAGAGCATGAACAGGGGAAGGGGCAGAGGGAGAAGCAGACTTCCCCCTGAGCAGGGTGGTTGACGCAGGGCTCGATCCCAGGACTCAGGGACCATGACCTGAGCCAAAGGCAGACGCTCAACCAACTGAACCACCCAGGTGCCCCCCACTCTGGTATTAGACGTTTTTCAAGGAGCCTTTCTTTTCTCCTTGCTGGATTGTTTTTGTTTTGTTTTGTTTTTTTTAAAAGATTTTATTTGACAGAGAGGGAACACAAGCGGAGGGAGTGGGAGAGGGAGAAGCAGGCTTCCTGCTGAGCAGGGAGCCCGATGCAGGACTCGATCCCAGGACTCTGGGATCATGACCTGAGCCCAAGGCAGATGCTTAATGACTGAGCCACCCAGGTGCCCCAAGTTTTTTGGTTTGTTTAACATTAAGATGTAATTCACATACCATACAATTTACCCATTAAAGAATATCATCCAACTGTTCTTAGTATGTGCACAGAGTTTTGTGCAGCCAACACTACTAATTTGATTTTAGAACATTTTTATCCCTACTAAAAAAACCTCTCACCCATTTGCAGTCACTCGCCATCGCCCACCCCCAGCCTAGGCAACCAACCACTAACTTACTTTCTGTCTCTGGATTTGTTTCCTCTGGACATTTCATATAAATAACATGAAACAACATATGGCCTTTTATGTCTGGCTTCTTTCACTTAATCTAATGTTTCTTGAAGGTCATCCTTGTTTTTGTGTATCAGTACTTCCTTCCTTTTTATTGCCAAGTAATGTTACATTGCATGGCTCGGTCTCATTTTAAATGCCTTGTTTTTACATTCCCCAGATGCCATGAAAAAAAAAGAAAGGTACTACTTATGGTAGCTGTGCCCTCTAATTGTGTAGTATCTCAGACAGAGGCCCTTCATGTGATGCTCAGGGGTGGCCAGAGGGTTTAGGCTGGGCTACACAAACAGGAGTGTGTCATGGGATCACTTAAAAGGGCCTGGGTTGATAACTGCCAGTAAGGAAAACATTCTATGATTAGAAAATAAGACTATTGTTTAGAGAGAGAGAGAGAAAAGAAAAGAAGACTGTTGTCCCCCTAATATTTTGAAATAATTATTTAGATGGAACTAGGGTCCAGTTCATTACTTTTTGAAAGAATAGGTTTATTGAGTTATTACTCACATACCATAAAATTTATCCTTGTGAAGTGCACAATTCAGTGGGCTTTAGTGTAGTCACAGAGTTATGTAACCACAACCACTATCGAATTCTAGAACATTTTCGTCACCCCGAAGGAAACATGTACCCATCAGTAGTCAGTCCCAGCTCCCCTCCCCCACCCTGGCAACCACTGATCTACTCCATCTCTCTGTGGTTAGGGATGTTCTTCCCCTTGATGCTGTTGTAAATAGAATCAGTTTTTATTTTTGTATTCAGATTGTTCATTGCTACTGTGTAGAAATACAATTGATTTTTGTATATTGATCTCATATCCTGCAACCTTGCTGAACTTTATTAGTTATAGTAATTGTTTAGTGTACGCCTTAGTATTTCTATGTGTAAGATTGTGTTGTCTGTGTGAATAAAGATAGTTTTGCTGGGGCACCCGGGTGGCTCAGTCACTTAAGTGTCCGACTCTTGATCTCACCTCAGGTCTTGATCTCAGGGTCATGAGTTCAAAAGCCCCATGTTGGGCTCAATGCTGGGCATGGAGCCTACTTAAAAAAAAAAATGATAGTTTTGCTTTTTCGTTTCCAATTTAGATACCTTTTATTTCTTTTTTCTTACCTAGATAATTGCTAGCCTGCCATTTTTGAGGATAGCTCTTACAGGTACAAATATTCTTTCATTTTCAGGCAATTGAAATATTTTATAAACATCAAAAATTTGAGGAAGAGAAGCTAAGATTCACATTTTTTAGTTTGTACATTCAGGGACTCTAGACCATGAAAAATTACATTGACCTGAAAAAAGGAAAGAACAGGAAAGAAAACTATGAATGGATAAAAGTTGAACATCATCCAGCACGCTAGGGACCAAAACATCAACTTAACCTCTTCTGCAGCAAAAATTTCAGCTTTGTTTCTAGAAACTTTCTCTATGGGAAAAGTGGAAGGTGGTAGAAATAAAATTGGCAGGATTCACTTTACCAATAGCTTTTCCATAAAGTGGAAGACACCGTTTTATTTTACCTTCAGTGTCCTAATGAAAGTAAAGCTTTATATAAACTCTTTTGACAACAGTACAATTATTCGTGAGCTAGATAAACTTAGAATGCTGTCAGATTGGAGGTACTATTACCAAGTGCAGAAAAATCTGCAGTAAGAGAAGGAAATGAAATCAGAGGGGACCTCAGTGTAATGTAAATTCTCTTGGATACCATGAAAGTTGAGCCATTGAAAAGAATAAATTTAACCAACTTGAAGAATCATTACGTTGGAGCGGGAAAATGCCTCTAAAGAATGTTCTACACAGGGGCGCCTGGGTGGCTCAGTCGTTGGGCGTCTGCCTTCGGCTCAGGTCATGATCCCAGGGTCCTGGGTTCGAGCCCCACATCGGGCTCCCTGCTCGGCGGGAGGCCTGCTTCTCCCTCTCCCACTCCCCCTGCTTGTGTTCTCTCTCTCACTGTGTCTCTCTCTGTCAAAAAAAAAAAAAAAAAGTTCTACACAGTCCTTTCCTTAGTCACTTTTTTTTTTTTAAGATTTTATTTATTTATTTGACAGAGAGCACACACAAGCAGGGGGAGCGGGAGCAGCAGAGGCAAAGGGAGAAGCAGACTCTCCACTGAGCACAGAGCCTGATGCGGGGCTTGATCCCGGGACTCCGGGATCATGACCCGAGCTGAAGGCAGATACTTAACTGACTGAGCCATCCTGATGCCGCCCCTTAGTCACTTTCAATGAGAAAACATATTAACACTTTTTTTTTTAAAGCACATTGGCAGGGGTGTGGCAAAATTGGAACCCTTGTGTATTGTTGGTAGGAATATAAAATGGTACAGCTGCTGTGATAGGATAGCATGGCAGATTCTCAAAAAATTAAACATAGAAATTACCATATGATCCAGCAATTCCACTTCTGAGCATGTACCCCTAAGAATTTAAACTACGGACGTGAACAGTATTTGGACACTCATGTTCACAGCAGCATTAATCACGATAGCCAAAAGTGGAAGCAATTCGAGTATCTATCAACAGATAAATGGATAAACAACATGTGGCCCATATACAATGGAGTATTATTCAGCCTTAAAGAAAGAAGGAAATTTTGGCACATTCTGCAACATAGATGAACGTTAATGTCACTGTGTTGAATAAAAGAAGCCAGCCACAAAAGGACGAATACTGAACAATTCCACTCCTATGAGGTCCCTAAAGTAGTCTTAATTCATAGAGACAGAAAGCAAAATGGTGGTTACCAAGGGCTGGGGTGGGGGGGGGAGGTTAATAGGGAGTTAGTATTTAACAGGTATGGATTGCAATTCAAGGAGATGAAAAAGTTTTGGAGATGGATGGTAATGGTTGTACAACATTATGGAAATACTTAATGCCACTGAACTGTACACTTTAAAATGATAAGTTTTTATGTATATGTTACCATGATTTTTTTTTTTAAAGATTTTATTTATTTGACAGAGAGACACAGCAAGAGAGGGAACATAAGCAGGGGGAGTGAGAGAGGGAGAAGCAGGCCTCCCACCGAGCAGGGAGCCCTATATGGGGCTCGAACCCAGGACCCTGGGATCATGACCTGAGCCGAAGGCAGACGCCTAACAACTGAGCCACCCAGGCGCCCCATGTTACCATGATTTTTAAAAATTAAAAAGAAAAAGTGTTCTCTTGGAGCTTGAGATACTGTGCTTTAACTTTAAAAAACATTCATCCAGCCTTTGAAAATAATTTGGTTTTTCTATTCTGTAGATCCCTGATTGGGGCCCTTCTACAGTCAGTAAAGATCTGAAGATAGGATTATTAGAAATAAGGAGTAAACCCAAAAGAAATACGATCCAAAGAAATAAGACATGATTCCCTGGATCAGCTGCTTTGCCAGATGCTCGTCCTACCTCACTAAGATTTCATTGTGTAGTACAAACCCTGAACATCTTGGTCCTTCATGAACCAGGGAAAAGGCTTCTTGAAAAGAGGTCAAACTGATGCTTCTGAAGCCTGCTTTTTCACTACAGTAATGAAAGCAGTGTTCTTCAGCCTTCTGATGCTGTATTGTAATATAACCAGATAAGAGTCTGGGGTCTCGTAAACATTCTGTTCTGTATTCACAGACCTGATGTGAAGGCTGACGCCTCACTGTTGCATAGGCCCTGCCTAAGGATTTTAAAGATCTTCTCTTATTATTCAGGTCAATCTTGGAGAAGGAGGGACCAAAGTCACTTTTTAGAGGCTTGGGTCCAAATTTGGTTGGAGTTGCGCCATCAAGGTAAGCATTAAATGTCCAGCTGGCTCACTACATATCATACTCCTTTCTTACTGAAGTGCAGTCCTGCTAGATGGCCAGTTTCTTTTTCTGTATGGGATTTGCCTAGTTGCAGCTGACATAGAGAGTAGTGACAACTGCTAGTGTATCTTGTGGTGTGTGTGTGTGTGTGTGTGAGAGAGAGAGAGAGAGACTCTAGTTATTTTATTCTTCAGTGAAAATCCTCTCATCACCTGGAATCTTCTAAACAAGTATCTGCTACTTCCTGTATGGTACGTGGCTAGCAATATTGGCGTCACCTGGGGCTTGTTAGACCTGCACACTCTCGGGCCATACCCCAGACCTACATCAGAATCCGCCTTCTAGCAAGATCCCCAGGTGATTCATATGCACTTGGTAGCACTGATCTGAAGCAATTTTAAAGGCTTCTAGCCTTTACTTTATTTAAAACACCCTTATTTCTGTATCTCTTTAAAGCCTGTTTGAGAAAAGTGAACAGGTGAGTGTGTGTGTAGCATATCTGAAAAGTAGATAAGAAATTGCTTCTAGAAATTGCCTCCTGGGAGGGGCACTGGGTGGCAGGGTAGAATACTTTTATATTACTTTATGTAATACTCGGATAGACTTTAAAGAGAATTAATCTTTATAACAAAAATGAAAACGTTTTCTATAAGGTAAAGACTAAAAGCTTCCTAGAATTCTTGCAGATTTGTGCTCTGAGGTGATTTATACACAAATCACCTGAGAATGTTGTAAAAATTCAGATTCTTAGTAAATCCTTTTGTTCCTTTAGAATTTTGTAGCATATGTGTATCATCTATTTAAAAATAAAAGCACTAGTCTGTGAGATTATATGGGGTATGCATTATAATAGATGGTAGACGTACTGCATATGTATAGTAAATAAAATTGAGTTGTATCTCCTCATGGACAGTGCTCATTTGGTAACAGGTGTTAATCTGATGTAGCTTCCTGGCTGCCACACCCATTTAGAACAGTTGGGACCTAGAAAAAAACAGAATACTGTTACATAAACACAATAATGATAAGTAGTCCAGAGCCTAAGTTGAAAAATACATTCTATGATTGATGCATTGGCCAGCCAAAATAAAGAAGCATTTTCCCTGGCATTGCTGGTGAAGGAGCAGGGAAAATACCAACCAGCCCCTACTCCCCAGCCCCAGTAAGAAAGAAGTCAAAAGAGGGAAAGCAAAGACCAGACCAGAGCTGGGGATGGGGATGGGGGGGCGCCTAGCCTCCACCTACAGGAGCTGCAGGGTTGGGGGAGGTGGGGGCGTATTCAGTGGCGGAAGCTCTACACGAAAATATGCTCGTGATGATTGTTCCCTACGTGACCCTGAGTCGTCAAAAAAGTCAAATTATATTTGACATACTCATTGTGGTGTAAGGCAGGACAAGTGTGGTATATTTTAGAAGTATTACAATTTTTAGAAGTTTCAATATAGATTTTGGTGCTTAAAGAATTGACATCCAAAATGAAGAATGTAAATAGATTTTATATATTACCAAAATCTCCTCTTCCTCAATTATTTTGGACACTTCTACCATCACTGAATACTTTCTGGAGGGACAAGCAGGAGCTTTCTGCAGGGGCCTGCAGCAGCTTTTGGTTTTATAGATGAGGTCAAGCTTTTGGTTACATGTTAACCTTCTTTCTCATATTTTCCTAAATTTTTCAGAGGTTGCGGAGGGACGTATATAGTGCCATGCCAATGTCTGTAGCGTTCTCTCTTTCTTCAAACAGGGCTGTGTACTTTGCGTGTTACTCCAAAGCCAAAGAGCAGTTCAATGGCATTTTTGTGCCTAACAGTAATATTGTGCATATTTTCTCAGCTGGCTCTGCAGGTATGTTACCCTAGTGAGTGGAGATAAGTTTCCCACTTTCCTAAAGCATGTGTTGTGCCAAACAGCTTTTTCCAGGAATTAGAAATTAGCTCTCTGCTTCTTTTGCATCTAAAAACATTTTTCTAACGCTTTATGTTAGAACTAATAAAACATGAATGTATGAGAATAGTTTGTAACTTGGTTCCATTTTCTTTGATAACTAAGACTTCTCCCTCAAAATTTACCTGTGCTCGTGCATACTACTGGTGTTACGTCTCTTTTAAAGGAATATTAATGCATTTTCATGTCTTTCTGTTTCATTAAGTTATTTTTAAAGATGGAGCTTTTTTGTGTGTGACTCCCCATGGTGTCCAGCGTACCCTGTGGATAGCTGGCATTTCTGCCCACAGCTGGGTTCTGTGGTGAGGGCTTGGGGCTGTGGAGGAGATCTTTTAGGAGGGCTGGTACCAGATCAGGTAGTATGGGAGTCATTCCACTCGCTATAGAAAATTCGTAACAGGATTTGTTCCTCAGGAAATACTTGGCAAAGAACCACGGACTTGTAGATTGTGGAGAGAAGGCTATGTCTTTTTAGGTATCATTTTATGTCTTGTGTAAATAGAAGAGTATTCTAGAGAACTCAAACAGGCATTCTGTGAAACGTTTCTGCCTCCTGGCAGCCTCTAAGGTTTTGTCTGCCTCTGTCACTCCACATAAAGGTTCTAGTAACCTGTCTGAGTAGTTATAAGTCATAATTACTAGACCCCAAGTAGAAGATAGCATATCTTCTTGCTGCTTCACACAAGAAAGGAGTTTCTGCCAAATACAGAGCTCCGAGGAGGAAATGCAGAGTGGCAGAATGAACGGGTCAACCCTCACTGATGAGGGTGGTAGTAAGTGAGCCATAAGCCCTAAGCTGTTCATCGGTTTTGTGACTTTTGCAAAATTTACTTAGAGGAAAGGTTGCCAAATAAAGGAGACCTGGAGGGAGTTCTCTAAACCACTCTCTGGGTCCTAATTAATCTGCTTAGGACTGTGGAGGGGACGAGGTGTTCAGAGCTCACCATGTGTCAGGCTGATGCCACGGTACTGCTCTTTCTGGTTGGTCTGGAACAATGAGCAACATTAAGATGAGGAAGACTTGAAAAATGGTTCCTATAAGCAGATCTGTCTTTAAAACTTCCAATTTCCTGATATGATTAGTGAGATACTAAAATGTGTATGTTCAGATTTAGGTAAATGGAGATTTAGTGGCTTCTATTTTAAGTTTGATATAAGGTAACCTTTTGGATTAGATCACCCAACTTTTTAAAACAAATTATTTCTGGACCTGAAGCTTATAAATTGAGTTTTAGAATAGTTTACATATTTATCATAGGAATTGCATTTACAGAAATATCAACAGCACCATCTACAGGTTGGAAAAACTAGACAGGGCTCTAGAAGATTGAGAGATTTCTTTTAGGTCCAAGATACCAATAGATGTTACATTTTAGGGGACTGTACCTTCCATCTGCAGTCTGGAAATATAACTGCTTCCTACTATCCATTTTTACTATTAAGCCATTTAAATCCTGATCTCAAAGTTTATCATATGAAATAGCTTTAATAAGCATGGACTGTGTTCAGTGATGATGTTTTCTGTTTCTTTTTTTTTCTTCCAGCTTTTGTCACAAATACCTTAATGAATCCTATATGGATGGTTAAAACCCGGATGCAGCTAGAACGGAAGTAAGTTATTAATTGTTCTTTCCTAAATATTCGTGGAGATTTTCTTTTTCCTCCCAACTCCAGTTGTGAAATGAGGTGTACAGAGCCCTTGGGCATCCCCATCCTTGTTTTATCCTGAATATAAGCTATATGTAGAAACTCCTTTTGTTTTGATATGTGTGCTGCCAGCCGTTGTGGGGATATGAGAGCCAACAGAAGTTACCACTCGGGGGAGGTTGGAAGCTTATGGCCCCTGACCTGCTCCTGACTTCTCTCAGATAGTTGGTGGGTCTCCGCTCTTGGCCGACCCCACCCTCAACTGGAGCGCTATGGGCTCCTCCAGATGGCCTCTCTTTTAAGTGGGAAGCAGCCGGTAAGGGTAGAATGGCAAAGGGTCATTTTAATCTCCAAGGCCCTCAGATTTACTGGATTTCTGCCCTGAAACTCTGGCCTGTGGTTCTTTTTTTTTTTTTTTTTTTTTTTTAAGATTTTATTTATTTGACAGAGCACAAGCTGGGGGATCAGCAGGCAGAGGGAGAAGCAGGCTCCCCACTGAGCAGAGAGCCTGATGTGGGGCTCGATCCCAGGACCCCGGGATCATGACCTGAGCCGAAGGCAGACACTCAACCGACTGAGCCACGTAGGCACCCCTGGCCCGTGGATCTTAACATTTTCATGCTGTGGATCCCTTTGGCAGTCTGGGAAGCCTCTGCAGTTGCTTTTCAGAGTAATATTTTTGAAAGCAATGGAAACCAATTGTTGAAGTATAATTATCAATGTTTTTTTATTTTTTTTATTTTTATTTTTTATTTTTTTTAAAGATTTTATTTATTTATTTGAGACAGAGAGAATGAGAGAGAGAGAGAGAGCACATGAGAGGGGGGGAGGGTCAGAGGGAGAAGCAGGCTCCCTGCCGAGCAGGGAGCCCGATGCGGGACTCGATCCAGGGACTCCAGGATCATGACCTGAGCCGAAGGCAGTCGCTTAACCAACTGAGCCACCCAGGCACCCATCAATGTTTTTTTTAAAATGCAATATAGTAATACACTTCTTTAATACAGTAAATAACAAGATCAAACAGTGGCCCAGTAACCACCATAATTTCAAAGACGTGATAGTGATAAGGGACACTCTCATCGAATTCTAAGAACCTTGTGTAACCGTGTGGCCTGGAAATACGTGTGGGCACTGGAAGCTTTCAGCTAGTCCAGCCGAACTCTAAGCAACCTGTAAAGAAAAGAGAGAGGCAGCAAGAATACCCCCCTGGACGTGTAGCTAGGGGTCTGCCTTAATTTGTTTTTTCTCTCTAATGACCACGAAAACCTCTGAATTTGTCTCAGATTCCATGTTTCCCCAATCCATTCTGTGTGAAAGAACCTTCTAGAATGCATCAGATCTCATCATTTTGGACAGGTCGCTAGCTGATAATCCTTCAATGAATCTTGCTTACTCTCACGGTCAAATCCTAACTCCTGGGCTTAACATTCAAGGTCCTTTGCAATTTTCTAAAACTGTCATGTGCTCTTAGGCTTCCATCTCCCCGAGTGTGCTGTCCCTCACCAGGAATCCCTCTCCCCCTCTTGTCGCTCAAGAACACCTGCTTGTCCTTCAGGCTTCTGACCAGCATCCTCTCCTGGAAACCTTTGGTAATCACTCCCCATTCCAGGTGTGCCCCACACAGTCCTGGTATCATTCCTGCTTAGCAGCAGGTACGTGCACAAGTTAGCTAGGATACTGGACGTGCACTCTTTTAAATCTCCATGCTCCATGCAATGTCCATGCTCAGGACGTTGTGGTTTTTTTTTTTTTTTTTTTTTTTTTTAAGATTTATTTGTTTGTTTTAGAGAGAGAAAGAGTGCCTGAGTGGGGGGAGGGGCAGAAGGAGAGGGAGAATCCTCAGGCAGACTCCCCGCTAAGCACGGAGCCTGACTCAGGGCTGAGTCCCAGGACCCTGAGATCATGACCTGAGCCCAAATCAAGAATCGGATGCTTAACCGACCAAGCTCTCCGGGCGCCCCCATGCTCAGGACATTTTAAAAAGCTTCGTTTGGGTGGGCTCTGTTAACCAGTCCTGCAACAATGCACATTTGTTACATGCTTGCTGTGTACTAGTCACTGGGGAAACGGGGGATAAGCCATAGGCCCTGCCTTCCAGAAGCTCACAGCTTTACAGAAAATAAAGAGAATTGTAGGCTGATGAAATAGGGGCCAGAAATGCTAAGGACCCCAGAGGTCCCTCATGCCATCCAGGCAGGGCGGGCACAGGAGGGCCTCCCGCGGCAGTGATGTCCACCCTCTACCGTCTGAAAAATAATGGGGAGGGGGCCCTGGCACTGCACGTGCTTCAGGCCAAGAACAGGGTATGCGGAAAATCTAGAGACAAGAAACACTCGTTTCTGGGGACCCGAAGGAAGGGAAGTGTGGTTGGAGTGTGCTCTGGGTGTGTGTGTGTGTGTGTGTGTGTGTGGTGTGCACGTGCACGCTGGAGGAGGGGGGGATCATAGAAAGCCAAGGCTGCAGAAATGCATGGGGTAGGGGGCATATCCTTCAAAGCCCTGGGAGGGTCTTGGAGTTTGGCTTCGGGCTCTAATTTGAGGGCCATGGGGGGCCACTAGAGCTGTGGTTTGGGGTGGGAGTGGGGAACACTCTGCCCCCCAGGGGACATTTGGCAATGTCTGGAGACATTTCCAGTTGTCACAACTTAGGTGGGATGCTTCTGGCATCTGGTGGGTAAAGGCTGGGGTATTGCTCAACATCCTACAATGCAAGGACAGCTTCCACAGCAGAGAATCATCTGGTGGAAAGTGTCAGTAGTGCCCAGATTGAGAAACTCTACATTAGAGGCTTATAAGCAGGGCAGTGGTGTGGTCAGATCTGTATTAGAAAGGTCGCTCCAGCTAGGGTGTGGAGAAGCAGCCTCGGAAAGACACAAGGAAGAAGGGGAGAGCCCATTGTGACTGGTTGGAGCAAGGGGCGCGCTGGGCTTCAGCGCCGAGGGAGGACTGCGTGGTGCAGACCAGTGGATACGCTGTCAGGCCCTGGGGTTCCCTCCGCATCAGGCAGTTTAGGATGCTTCCCATCACCAGCCAGGAGCAGTGAGCCTGAAGCCTTTTATTAGTTCTTATGTAGTTTATTTGATGTTTATCATTCCATAAACTTAGAAATAATGGAATCAAAACACACCATCTGGAGACTAGAGTTAAGAAAGCTCACTAGTGTAAACAACCTCGCGCTCACTGCCCAGGCGGAATGTTGGTGAGGCTTTTCCTTCGGCATTTTCTTTTTTTTTTATTTTTTTTTTATTTTTTTTTAAAGATTTTATTTATTTATTTGAGAGAGAGAATGAGATAGAGAGAGAGAGCATGAGAGGGGGGAGGGTCAGAGAGAGAAGCAGACTCCCTGCTGAGCAGGGAGCCCGACGTGGGACTCGATCCCAGGACTCCAGGATCATGACCTGAGCCGAAGGCAGTCGCTTAACCAACTGAGCCACCCAGGCGCCCTTCTTCGGCATTTTCTGAAAGCACATTTGTGCCGTGATTGTAATTATACTCACCGTATAATTGCGTCCTGCTTTCCACGCAAGCACTTCCACGTAGTTGACTGCCTTCTCAACTATGTTAACCTAGTGTGCGTATCATAGTTTACTTATCTATTCCTATTTTTAGATATTCTGACTGTTTTGATTATATCGCAGTTATATTTTCCTCTGTGATGAACGTCTTCCTCCGTCCGGCTCTTTCTAAAGTTAGGTCAGAGGCTATGGACATGTTTTCATGACTCTGGGTACAGATGCACATACTTTCTGGGGCTTATCAGGTGCCCCATCTGGTGGGCCTGGGCTCAGCTGAACACAGGACACGGAAGACATATTTCACCTGCCGTACAATTTCTCTTTATACTTAACGCTTATTTGAGCCCAGCTCCTCCTGAGTGTGGATTTTAACAGCTCTTCACTGATCTTTACACAGAGTGAGAGGCTCTAAGCAGATGAACACAGTCCAGTGTGCTCGCTATGTTTACCAAACAGAAGGCATCCGTGGCTTCTACAGGGGATTAACGGCCTCGTATGCTGGAATTTCAGAAACTATCATCTGTTTTGCTATTTATGAAAGTTTGAAGAAGTATCTGAAAGAAGCTCCATTAGCCTCTTCTACAAACGGGACTGAGAAGAGTTCCCCAAGTTTTTTTGGACTTATGGCAGCTGCTGCGATTTCTAAGGGATGTGCTTCCTGCATCGCTTATCCGCACGGTATGTTTTGCTTTTTCTTCCAGAACAGTAAAGCAGCTGTGCGGTTCGTGTCACGGCCCGTGTATGTAGACCTCTGCAGCTCCCAGTGCAGTGCCAGTGTCCGCAGGTCCCGAGGTGACGGAGTACAGGTGAACTGGCTTCTACCGTCTGTAGGTTATGGGAGCGGCAGGCGCTCGGCTCGGCTCAGCTCCAGCTACTAGTGGCCAAAACGTATTGTGCAGAACGTGGGCCCTCTGTTGTAGAACTTCAGGTGTTTTCAGAGAAGCCAGAAATCTGGATTTTATTTAAAATTCCTCAATTTAAAAAAATGGTGTGAGTGCCAACCAAAAAAAAAAAAAAATCTCTCAGCTTCCACTTTGAATGGAGTGCTGAGTGAGGCTACTTTGCTAAGTCTATTTTTTAAGGAATTAGAGACCTGATGTTCCACTGACCTACTTTATTTTTTTATTTTTTATTATTTTTAAAGATCTTATTTATTTATTTGACAGAGAGAGAGACAGCGAGAGAGGGAACACAAGCAGGGGGGAGTGGGAGAGGGAGAAGCAGGCTTCCTGCCGAGCAAGGAGCCCGATGTGGGGCTCGATCCCAGGACCCTGGGATCATGACCTGAGCCGAAGGCAGACGCTTAACCAACTGAGCCACCCAGGCGCCCCATCCACTGACCTACTTTAAAAAAGAATAGCTTAGTTTATTGTACCATGCAAAACGGGTTTTGTTTCCAAAAGCCCGCTGCGCTGTCAGCTGTGACGAATGTACGTGGTCAGCTCCAAAGCAGGTAATTGAGCCCCTGTCACATGCTGGGACACTAAGCGGCTCCCCAGGGCTCAGGGAAAAGAGGCTGGGCTGCGTCCCGTGGGGTGGGGAAGATGGGAGCGTGTCAGGCAGTGACAGGTGTCAGGCTGGGGGTGCCGGCGTCAGGGAGGGCCAGGTGTGCAAAGGTTTGAAAATGTAGGAGGCAGCTTTTGAGCTGGAGAGAGTGGTGGAGAAGGGTTTTAGTGGGAGAGGAAGTTAGCAAGTACATGAAAAGAAAATCTGGTTGATGATTTGCCGTGCTTAATACAAATTACACCTTCAGTGAAATTACAGCGTTTGCTTAATTGGGAGTAGAAAACCACAAACTATCTTAAAATGAAGTCCCATTCAAAGTAAGCTTTTACAGTCCCTTAAAAGTTACTTTGTACTTTTGTCTGTATATGTAATGTCCCTAATTGACCATTTCCCAGAGTTAGAAAATGTTCTAAAAAGATTGCAACTTTTCATTGTCCCTAAGCGACTTTGCTGTCCAAGTAGAACTCCGATGGCAAATAGCCAGAGATGTACATTGACGGTTACAGAGCTCTGTGCTTTGAATTCTCTCATTGTATCACTTGGTGATGCAGTTCGTTTGTAGCATAAAGTATGTGTTTCTGTCTGCAGAAGTCATAAGGACACGGCTCCGGGAGGAAGGCACCAAGTACAAGTCTTTTGTCCAGACTGCTCGGCTGGTCTTCCGGGAAGAAGGTTACCTTGCCTTCTATAGAGGACTCTTTGCCCAGCTCATCCGGCAGATACCAAATACTGCCATTGTGTTGTCTACCTATGAGTTAATTGTGTACCTGTTAGAAGACCGTACCCAGTAATGGGCCAGAAAATTGTGCCCTAGAAGAATAAAATTGAAAAACTCTAGAGAAAATTTTTTTCCATTGATGTTTAGAATGTTTGAGACTGAAACAGGAAAGGCCATAAAATATGTGGCCTGTATCACCCGTTGGACATTTCCTTTTGGATTCATGTTTTCTGGAAGGTTTAAATTCATTAACGTTAATAGTTAATTATAACTTTTGTTTTTTTAACTTAAGAGGATTCAGGATTAAGCAGCAGCTAAATTAAATCATGCTACTTAATTTAAGTATAAATTTGGTTTGTGTCCTCTTTTATGTTCACTGTGCTGTAAACTTATTCCTAAGTACTTTAGTGAAACATGACCCTAGAAATGCAGAGAAAACCTGCAGAATCAAAATACAACTTATTGTCTCATGTGACACTACACCGCTGAACAGGTAAGATGTGTCACATTTTGGTGGCACTGGGTGGACCGGGACAGACTTCCCAGCCATTTTTCTTATCTGTACATTTCCAAGTCTCACGCAGATTGATAATTTAAGCCTTCAGTCTGCTGAGTTAAAAAAAAAATAAGTACAACTTTCTGATACTAAATATTTTAAACTGTAAACATCTTTCTAAAGTTATCCTTTATCCCCAGTTTGAACCAAAGGCAGGAGTTTTAATGAACTATTCACCGATTGTCTTACTCCTGGACCTATTTCCAGAAGTTTAAGTCTGGTCAAGCCCAGGTACCTTATATAAGTGTCAGCTGTGAATGTGGAGTAGGGTGAGTAATAGACCTTTCCTGTCAGGTCTTTAACCCTGTTCTTGGGTCCATAGCACTGCGGAGAGGGAGGTGACACAGGGTTGATTGCCCACCTCTCAGAGAGTTCACTTTTATTCTCACAGGAGGTGTGTTTAAATACCCTAGTTCAATGTTTAAAAAAAAAAAAAGCCTACAAATGACCAGAATTTTAACCACACCCCATCACTCCCCACTTTTAAAGGAAATTTAATAAGGGACAAAGATAATGCAGAAAGCAGGTAAGACAGACGGCCTTCCATTAGCTCTTCCACTGGAATTTGCTTATTGTCCATTGAGATTAATTTTCAGTCTGAATATCTAGAAAGATACTGGATTCTAATAACTGATGCATTATAGTTTCAGATTCAGTTGCAGATGCACTGGGGATGAGAGTAGGATATTTTCAAATTGTATTTAAATGGAGTTTAATTTTGCTCATCTTTAGGCATGAAGGAGGTTAGTTGGTGTGCTTGAGCTCACTGGTAGAATTTGCTTAAACTGTAACAACTGTGTGGAAGTCCAAGTAAATCACTTTAGTCAAGCATCAGTGCTTGTAAACCGCATAGCAGTCAAGAGATTTCTATTCCAGGAGCTCGGTTTAACTGTTTGATAGTGGCGTTTAGCAGCGTCTTCCTATTTTAGTATTCATATTAGAACCTGAATTTTTCCTCAAGATTTGACGGTTTAAAAATTAGGTTGCTTAATATTTGCTAATTGGGTATGAGAATTATTTGAAAATAATTTTCATTTCTACATTCTTGAATTAATAAATTTGATGCTGACCTAGGATCATTTAGTTCTCTGATTGCTTCTGCACCAGAACATTGAAATGAAAAAGGTGAGCACCAGAAGTAGGAAGAAAAGCAGGAAACCATAAAGTGGCTTGTCAGATTTAAAATGGGAATTGTCGCTGTTTGAGCTGTCCATGGGGAGATCCCATGATTTATTTCTCTCTTGCGCACAAGCTCAGTCATTGGGATTTCATTATTTTTAAGTAGCCATACATATAAGACTTGAAGTACCAAACACTGTGTCAGATGTTCTGTATTTTCTCATGGAAATTATTTCTTTTTTTTTTTTTTTTTTTTTTTTGCGAGAGAGAGAATGAGAGAGAGCACGAGAGGGAGGAGGGTCAGAGGGAGAAGCAGACTCCCTGCTGAGCAGGGAGCCCGATGTGGGACTCGATCCCAGGACTCCAGGATCATGACCTGAGCCGAAGGCCGTCGCTTAACCAACTGAGCCACCCAGGCACCCTCATGGAAATTATTTCTGACACCACCTCGTGAGGCAGGTATTACCATAATCCACATTTTACAAATAAGAGAGGCTCCGAGGTTTAATGACTTGTTTGAGGTCTGAGAGATGGTAAGTTGTAAAATGGCCAGTAGTGGGTTTGTAGTGCGTGTTGGGTAGATGAATATAAGCTAAAGGGGGCATCCGAGTCTGTGGAATGGTCTGACCGAAGCCAAGATCCAGCAAACCATTCCATTCACTCAAGGATCACGAGCCCACAGGCACTACCACTGATGAAGGTGAGATCACACTAGTGTAACCCCCAGGACACTGTTGGCCACCCTGTTAGTGGGACATCGTGCAGTCTCTGAATCTAACTTGGAAAGAAAATGGTACTTAAATACAGTGCCACACATTATAAAGGAGGTTTCACTGCTCTTTGTGCATTTGTGGTGAGAGCAGCAACACAGTCAAAGCAAGGCCTTGGCTCTGACCCACGTGGAAGAAACAGCAGCAGCCTCCCTCTCCAGCCCCTGGGTCCTGTGCCCTGCTCCCTGCCCTCTCTGCAGCTCCTAGAAATGCCGGTGACTAGGGTGCAGGACAGATTAATTGGCAACAGGAAACAACGGTAACATTTGCTGCTAAATGACCCCACACCGACACTGTCCACCACAGGAAGAACTCCAATGTTGACCTCAAAAACGCTGGGAAAGTGTGGACACTGAGACATGTATAACTGAATACGAATATTTACAACCAGCTGGGTTTTTTGTTTTTAGTTATGAAAGTAATTTAGCTCAAGCCAATAATACTGAAACTGGCATAAAGTGAATCTTCTCTAAATCCAGACCCCTGGGGTAACTTTGCAGCTCAACGCTAACAGTCCTCGATTTCCTACAAGCATACACACCTTCTAGGAGTGTCTTTATTCAAGCTTCGTTATTCCCAAAATCAGTGTGCATGTTCCCCCCCCCCTTTTTTTTTGAACAGTATCCTCCCTCCAGGCCAATACTCATAGCTCCCACCTTACGTTCCGAAGTTCCGAGGTAGAGCTGTCCCGTGATTCGTTCAACCTCGCCCCTGTGGATGGACGTTCCTGTCTCCATTAACTATTACTTTGTTTAATGGAGTGGCTTAAAAAGCTGCAACTTGCAGCAAAACAGCTATTCGCGCGCAGGCTGGTCTTGGCCAGCGTTGGGCAGACTGGACTAGAGGGAGAAAAGACTACTTACAGTCTGTGCCCCGAAGCGCTAAGGTTGGCGGACTTTGCAGGAGGCGGCGGGCACGGAGGAGGGCGGGGGGGGGGGGGGGGCGCCTCGCCGCCTCCCACCTCCCGCCGCGGGGGGGCGCGCGCGGCCCGGTGCCGCCGCTTCCGCCGGCGCCCCGCCCCCCGGGCTCGCCCCGAGCCCCGATTGGCTGCGCGGCGGGAGCGCGCCGAGTCAGGGGGCGGGCCCGCGCCGGCTACAAAGCGGCGAAGGTCACGGCGCGAGGAGGCGCGCGCCGCCGCCCCGCGTCCCGCCTGCGGCCCTGGGACCCCAGCCCCGCGGCCCACCGCCCGCCGCCTGCCGCCCGCTGCCCGCCGCCCGCGCGGGGAACCATGGAGGGAGTGCGCGCGCTGCTGGCCCGCTGCCCCACGGCCGGCCTGGCCGGCGGCCTGGGGGTCACGGCGTGCGCCGCGGCCGGCGTGCTGCTCTACCGGATCGCGCGGAGGTGAGTGCGCGCGGCCCACGCGGCCTCGGCCCGCCGCCCTCCGCCCGCCCCGGCCCGCTCCGGGGCCGCACGGCTCCTCCCTGCCCGCGAGGCCGCGGCGTGGCGGTGGGGGCCCGGCCTGTGCGCCCACGCGCCGGGACCCGCTGTGCACGCCCGCGTCCCCCTGGGGGCTGGGTTGGGCAGCTTCGTGGTGGGCAAGCGGCCGGGGAGTGGGTTCGGGGATCCCAGAAATGCGGGGCGGGCGAGGACGGCCAGCGCGTGGGTTACAAACTTCCTCCCCCGCGGAGACGCGTGCCTGCCGAGCCGCGGGATCTGCGGGGCCGCCCCACGCCCACCCCGACACCCGGCTCCCTGCGGGAGAGAGCCGCCGAGATGGCACTGCGCTGTCGCCCGCCTTCAGCCCTGCTCCGCGGGCACACGTTGGAATGGACTGATGCTAGCTGGCACTCTCTGGTCGGCGTACGCTGTCTCAGGCGTTGGTCTAATTTCATAGGGGCCCAGTCAGAGTCACGACCCCAGCAGCCCGTAGAGAAGGAAGCCCAGGGACAAAAGAGCTGAGTAAATTGTCATTAATTAGAAGAGCCGCCGTGTGAACTGAAGCCGCCTGGGCCTGGAGCCTGCATTGCTAACCCCTGGGGTACACTACCTCCGGGAGCAGGAGAGCCTCCTGCTGCTGCTGCTGCTGCTGCTGCTGCTGAGCTGGTTCCGTGGCTGCCCCAGCCCTGGCAGCGCTCAAAGATCATGCTGACCCCCGTATTCAGAGCTGGCCTCTGAGGGGCCTCTGTGGTCAGGGATAAAAGCCGAGTGGCCTCTTGTTTGAGCAGGGCCTCAGGGGCAGCCCAGCTGTGTCCGCATCTGATCCAGCGGCAGATGACAGGGAAAAAAGACAGGGCTGTGAACACATCCTAGGGACAGAGTGGGTGGGTGTGTACTTTCAGCAAGGGACCCGCAAAGCTCAGATAGGAGGTAGGAGAAGAGAAGGACTTGCCTGCAGGCACTCAGCAGCAGGTGTGGCAGAGCTGGGATTTGAACCTGGGCAGTCTGGTGGTTCTTCGTTAACCGCCACCATGTGCTGCTTCTCACCCGAGGGAGAAAGAAGTGAGGGCGACTGAGTCACAGGCTTCCTGGAGGAGGAAGGGTAGGTGGGACATCAGCTGTGTCTGCAGGGTGAGCCAGACGGGCAGGCTGAGGAGGGGGTGGCCTCCCAGGGGAGGATAGGTGGGGATCGAAGGAGCTTCTAATTCAAGGGGTCCCTGACACCGCACGTCTCCCAGTGTTCCAGTTCCTGCCCAATTTCGGGAAGCTGGAGGGGCTTCCAGGACCAGCTGGTTCAAAGTGGTCATTTTATACATGAGGGAACTGAGGTGCAGGGGCACGTGGCAGTTTGGTCAGATTCCCAGAGGGTGTGGACAGCAGAGGGGAGTCCAGGGCCCGGCCTGTCTCCTGGACGCTGCTGTCTGCCGGCTACCCTGGGGTGGGGAATGGTACACCAAGGATCGGGGCCTGGGTCAGGCTTCAGGTGTGTGTGTTAGTGTGGCTGAATTCGGACTGGGTTTGCTCACTGTGCCTCAAGCCCCTGTGTCTTTAGCTGTGGCTGTTCTCAGGGGTCCTGTTCTTCCCTCCTGGGCTGCTAGCCACAACTTCCCCTCTCCCGGAGGTAGGAATCTGGAGCCTCGGGGCAGTGTTGGGCAAGCTGGTTCAAGGGGACCCAGGAGGGAACCTGGAAGGCCTTTTCACTCCAGCGCATGACACCAGAGTCATGGTGTGGCATGGGGACCTCTTGGTTGGGCTGAGAAGGACCAGACCTCTCCCAGAATGCTCTGAGATTTTCAAAAAGCACTGGCTTTTGTCTGGGCATCGTAAATTGGTCACTGTCCTGCTCCAGAAGCAAGACCAGCCCTGCAGAGACTGAGCCGTTCTCCCTCCAGCAGGGAGGACGCTGTGACAGTGAGGAACATTGGCTTTGGCTGCACCATGGGTTTTGAGTGACCCTTGGGGGAGGGCGTGTGAGGAGAGTTGTTTCTGGAAAGCGACTTGGGCGGGTGGGGTGTTAGTGGGCTCAGCACAGAGGTGGCGGGGACCTAGAGGGCAGACTGACCCGGGAGCCTGGGGAAGAGGCCGCCTCTCGGAAGGGCTGCAGTCCTCCCAGAGCCTCAGTCCTGCCCGGATTGTTAGTAACTCGGTGCTGACATGCGGTAGTCCCTGCACACCACCGCCCTCCAGAAACCCATTCTCCAGATGAGGGAACCGGGGCTCAGAGGGGTTGGGCTCATGCCCTCCTCTTGCCTCTGTTGAACAGCAGATCCACTCTAGCCCTTCAGCTCCTAACCAAGCCCCACACTCTGGGTCCTCGCTGAGCACGCGCAGCAGGCCGCCACTGTCCGCACGGGCTGGGAGCCTGAATTCCGCTTCCCCGGGCTAGTTTGCCCTGCCTCCAGGCGCTCGCGATGGCTGCCTGTTCCTGCCCCCACCCGACTCCTATCTCCGGACCCTGCTGCTCCGCATTGTGTCCAGGATCTTATCTTCTGCCAGCATATCCCTGCTCAGGGCCTCAGGGGCCTCCCGTGGCACCCATGGGTGTTTGTTGGATTATCTCCTTTCTGGGGTTTGGAGACGGAGAAGAGCAGCCTCCCGGGTTAAGTCGCAGAGCCTCATCCTGGCGTCCAGACTCCCTGTCTCCCGCCCACCTCTGGCCACACACTCCGGCTGCTAGCTGAGGGGCCACCACTCCCTGGATGCACGCTGGGTGTCCCCTCCCCCCTCGGCCCAGCAGCCCCGCCTGTTCGAATGCCATCTGCTCATTGTGCCCTGCTGACCAGCAGACCCGTTCCTTAGGGTAACGGCAAATGCTCTGTGTGTTGGCCTCTTGTGACATCTGTGACCAGCTGCCCTGTGAACTTGTTGTTCTTGTCCTCTTGTCCAGGTCAGAAGCGGAGAGCCTTGCTCATTTCTCTCTCTCTGCAAGCCTAGCGTGTGCTCGGGAAACACAGGTCGTGCTGAGGGGAAGGAGGGCAGTCTGCCATCCCCAGGCCAGGTCTGCCCCCAGGGAGGTGGATTTGGGGCCTTTCTGGCTGGGTGCTGGCAGGACTGCCTTGAGGCTGGGCGGGAGGCCTGGAGGCACCCAGTTGCTCTGTGGTGCTGCGGCCCCCAGGGGCACCTGCTCGGACTCTCCCGGCCGGATAGGACGGCATGTGCTGGGCACGCGGGGCACAGAGGAGCAAGTGAGGAGCCACCTGGGTGTCCAGCAAGGCCCCCCCTCACCTGTGAGGCTGTCCTGTGCTGTCTTTTGGGGCCCTGCCCCTGGTTCCTGAGGGAACCAGCCTGACTCTCCTAGAGCCCGTCTGCCAGACTTCATGCAGCCAGCACGCAGTGCCCAGAGTCATAAGCTGCCGGCCGGCCCCTCTCAGGGGAGGCTCGGCGCTTCTTGGGGCCTGCTGGACACGAGTCTTCCCCAGACGCTAAGCCCGCTTGATAGGGATGAAGGCCCATCCTTGGGCCTCCTCTGTGTGACACGGTGCCAGGCTCCCAGCAGGTGTCGAGGCTGCAGAGCTGCATCCCTCAGAGTGGTGGGCTCACTCCTAGGACAGACGCCCCCGCCGCATCTGTAGGAAATGTCAGGGCATGAGCATCATTCTAACTAAACGTCCATCACAGCTGATGGGGTGATACCATTGTTGAGAGCACGTGTCCATCTTTTTTCCCCCAGTTTGTGTGTTTAGAAGCGCTTGTGGAGGGGTGGGTCTGGAGCATGTAGCCACCCCTTGCTTCTCCCAAGGGGCCTACCCTGCTCCTGGCTGCTTCAGGCCTCCTCTCGCTCCAGCAGAGCCCAGGAGCTCGGCACGCAGGTAGCAGAAGCTGGGTGGACCCTTCTAGACCCTCCTGTCTGCCCACCTGCTGGGGCCCAGCCTTCCTCCCTCAGGCGGCCTGACCACGGCCCGTCTCACTCTTGCCTGTGTTACAGGGACAGGCTGTCTTACTCCCTTAGACCTCGTCCACTACTCAGAGTGGTTTGTCCTACAGCCTCCCTGGGATGGGGATTGTTGGCTTGAGGAGAAGGGGTTTGGAGGTGTCAGGAGGGGACCTGGGGGGGCGCCTTTCCCTGGGCAAGAGCAGGACCAGTGCTAAGCTGGCTCAGAATAGAGACCCTAACACTCCTTTGTCGGGCCTGTTACAGGTACTGGTGGAGGCCGAGGTGGGTGCAGCCCTGGGAGGAGCAGCGCTGGTGGCGGGCTGACACTCGTGCCCAGCACCCCAGTGCCCACTGGCCCATCCGCCGCTCCCGGGCCCTGGACCCTTTGAGGACTGGCCGCATAGGAGCTGTGGGGAGGACTCGGTGGCCGGGGGACCCCCGCCCCGGACAGGGATTGCCACGGATGAGAGTGACAGGAGCCAGAGCGGCTGGCTGGCCCCAGGGACCAGAGCTCATCCCCCCGCCTCCCCTTCCCGCCCCCCGCTTCCAGGCCGGGCTCATTTCCTGAGCAGCGGAGCTGGAGGCTCGGAGTGGAAATGGTGGCTTCCTGGGGCAGGAGGGGCTCCGGGGGCTCCCTGGGGCCGAAGCCGCAGGTCCTGCTCGCCCGCGTGGGTCCCCAGGGCCAGCACCTTTACATCCTGCCTGGCTCGCCCTAGATGCTGAGGCTGCGGGTTCCTCTGCTTGGCTTCTCTCCAGAGGCCAGGCGTGGCCTGGTTTGGGGGGTAGAGGAGGCCCATGGTGAGGAGGGGGGGGGCCCGGGGGCAGGAGAGAGAGATCTCTCAGCCTGCGCCATCACAGAGACACCTGCAAAGCAGGTACAAGTTAGCAAAGGGCAAGCCAAGTGCCTGCATCTCGGCGGGGCGGGTTTCCACGCCGCTCGCCCTGCCTGGCGCCGCTCCCACCGCTCTCTGCGCGGAGCCCAGGGAAGCTGTCCAAGGGCCTTGCGCCAACCACCTGCCAGGCTCAGCGCTTTCCTAAATGCCCTGGTTTGATCCTCTCGGTGGCCTCCGTTTGGGGCAAGGATTATCGTTATCCCCATTATCCCCAAAGCAGTGGAGGGTCCAGGAGGTAGGTGACTTTGCCCAGAGGCCACACTGCACAGCCACGATCGCCGTGCTGTGCGGCGGGGCCGTTTCGAGGCCTTGCTCTGGCCTCTTGCTGTTCACAAGATGTGGCGGTCCCTTGTCCATCACGAGGGCTTTGGCCTGAACGGGGGCAGGGTGTGTGCTGCTGTGGCTGCTGGGGGCGACGCAGGGTGCCCTCTGTACCCTGGGGCCCTTCCTTGCATATCCTCCTCTCCCGCAACCCCTTCCCAGCCTCACGACCATTTTTTTTTTTTTTAAAGATTTTATTTATTGGGGCGCCTGGGTGGCTCAGTCGGTTAAGCGACTGCCTTCGGCTCAGGTCATGATCTCGGGGTCCTGGGATCGAGCCCTGCATTGGGCTCCCTGCTCCGCGGGAAGCCTGCTTCTCCCTCTCCCACTCCCCCTGCTTGTGTTCCCTCTCTCGCTTTCTCTCTCTCTGTCAAATAAATAAATAAAATCTTTAAAAAAAAAAAAAGATTTTATTTATTTGAGAGAGAGAGAGAGAGAGCGCGCACATGAGTGGGGGAGGGTCAGAGGGAGAAGCAGACTCCCTGCTGAGCAGGGAGCCCGATGCGGGACTCGATCCTGGGACTCCAGGATTATGACCTGAGCCGAAGGCAGTCGCTTAACCAACTGAGCCACCCAGGCGCCCCTCACGACCATTTATTAGGCACTTAGGCTGGCATTGTTCGGTACTTCCCACCCTTGACATGCTCTTGTCCCCAGGTGGCAGGTGGTTGGACTGAGGCCTGGACAACCCTCATAACCTGCCCATGGTTAACCTCATAACCATGCCCAGTAGGGGGCAAGGGAGGGGCAAGGCCAGGAGGCAGCTGCGGATCCAGGAACTTCCTCCTAGGCCCCTGGCAAGCCCAGGGACGGGAGAGTGACCGAGCTGGCCCTTTGCATTACAGAGCACCTTTATGTGTCTCGTGTCCTCGGATCA
>NW_022589705.1:94111065-94147099 GCF_004348235.1 Phoca vitulina | reverse complement strand
TGAGGCCAGGACCCCAGGGCTCAAGTAGCTGCTGCCCATTGCCTACATGGTTTCTAGATCCTTGGGACTGGGGGGTTTGTTGAGCAGTTGCTCTACTCCCCCCGGCCCCCGCCACAGCCAGTGAGGTGGGCGGAGGGGCCCAGAGCACAGATCCCCCAGTGTCTGGGCCGGGATTATCCTGTAGACCCCACCTGTCACCGCATGTGTGGCCGACCAGGGCCACTGTGGATTGCCTGCCCTGTACCCCCCCAGCAGGGACGCTTGGCTCCAGTCTGAGCAGCTGTCTCTAGTCCCCGCCCCTCAGTGTCCTCGGCCTCCATCTCTTGGGGTTTTCATCTGTGGAGCACGGGAGGCTCCTGCCATCTGGAAACTCCCAGAGGAGCACCGTTTCCACAGCCCAGGGACAGGCCCAGGGTCTGCAGGCCTCGGGAGGGTGGTCCTAGGGCCTGGCCCCCTGTTGCTCCCCCTGCCTGAGCCCCAGGACGCCGGGAGCTGGTGGCCCTGGGTTCCCACGTAGACCAGCAGGAGCCAAAGGGTCTGGTGCATCTTCAGCTGTCCCCGTGGTGGGGGGTGGGGTGGGGGCTGGAGCCTGTGGCCTGAGGAGAAGCTTGACCCTGCCTCTGCCTCCTTGCTGGTCCTCCTGGTGAGCCCTCAACACGCAGCCAAGCCCCTCGCCGAGTCACTTCCTCCAGCCCGCTGTGTCTGCGGCTCTGGGTCCCCTGTCCTGCTTCCTGTGCTCTTTCTCGGGTCCCCGTAGCACGCGAGGCAGAGCTCTTCTGGCTGACGCGACCCTGTCCTCGTCCACAGGATGAAGCCGACGCACACCATCGTCAACTGCTGGTTCTGCAACCAGGATACGGTCGTGCCGTACGGGAACCGCAACTGCTGGGACTGTCCGCACTGCGAGCAGTACAACGGCTTCCAGGAGGTGCGGGCCCAGGGAGCCGGGGTGGCAGGGTCACGCCGCTACAAGTGGAGGCTCGGGGTCCGCAGCCGGCTCGTTCTGGCTCCGAAGCCCCTTGCCTGCCTTGCGTCAGACCAGGCGTCGGCAGGCTCCCCGCGGGCCGTGCTCGGCCACGACCGCCCAGCCCTGCCATGCCACCGGGCTCTGCTGCGGGAAGACGGCACGCACAAACCCAGGCGGCCAGCCCGCGGGGTGCAGGTTGGCGGGGTGGGGGGCAGGCTGCACTCTGGGGGCTCCACATGAAGTCTCTTCGGAAGAAAAGCTCCTGCCGCGGCGTGTAATGAGATCTGCCACCTCTCGTCTGGAGTGGCGCCGGATGGGGCGTCTGCTCTCCCGTCGGCGGGGCGGGGCCCCCCCCCCTCCCCCCCCCCCCCCCCCCCCCCCCGCCCCCAGAACGGCGACTACAACAAGCCCATCCCCGCCCAGTACCTGGAGCACCTGAACCACGTGGTGAGCAGCGCTCCCGGCCCCCGCGCGCCCGCGCAGCCGCAGCAATGGGTGAGCAGCCAGGTGCTGCTGTGTCGGAGGTGCAGCCACCACCAGACCACCAAGATCAAGCAGCTGGCCGCCTTCGCGCCGCGTGACGAGGTGAGGTGGGCGCCAGGCGGGGGAGGTGCGCACGGGGCCCCCTCCTCCGCCCGTGTGGCTGCAGCCGTCGGGGCTCCCGGCCTGGGCACCTTGTGGGGACCCCGGCGCCTGCCAGAGGGGTTTGTCCTCGTGTGGGGCTGGGGGGGTCCTTGGGCTCCCGCGCAGGCCCTGTCGCAGCCGTCGCATCCGTGTCCCTGGGTCAGTCTTGTCCACTGGCTGGGCAGGCGGTTTGCTCTGGAGTTGGCGGAGGACGCTCCCGGCTTCCGGGAGAGGAAACTAGGTGCCGCCGAGCAGCCCGGTGTTAGGAGCTCGCCTGCCCTGGGCCTGCCGCGGAGCCCAGCAGGCCTGGTTAGCTGGCACGGCCCAGCTGCCTGCCCACCGCCAGGCCTCGCCCTGTCTGGGGGTTCGCTGACCACTGGGGAAGAGCCCACCTCTCCCACGGTTCTGCCGGCGGGAAGGAGTACAGCACGGAGCCGTGGCTGGGCAGGGGGGAGATGGGAAACCTGCATAAAGGAGGGAAGACGTGTGCAGTTTGGCAACCAGAGCAGTCGTTCTGGCATATTCGGTCCCAGGGAGAGACCAAACTGATAAGTCTCCTGGCCACTGCAGACTGCAATGTTTGACTCCCCTGGGGAAGGGGAGGTATGTTGCTGCATCTCTGGAGGGAGGAGGGCTGAGACTCCAATCTGGGCTCTTTTCTGAAGCCCAAAGGACCCTCCAGCTCCCACGAAAGCCCTTGACACTAGTGTTTTCTGGACGCTTGGTCTTCGGGGGAGGGCAGGCCCTGCCTCTGGGTGGTTCTGTCTGCATCTAAGTAGTGTCAGCCTGGAGCTGTTTCTCCTGTGACTCACCTGCCTTCCCGGAGCCCAGGAGTGGAGCCTGAAGCAGGGCCCACGGCCCGAGCCCCTGGCCTCCGGTGCCTCCCGTGCGGCCACAGAAGCTGGCTCGAGAGGCCCGTCGCCTGTGGGCCCCTGCCGTGTGCCGGCTTCTGGGCCGGGCCTGCCGCTCGGGCGCCAGCATCACCGCAGGCAGTGGGCCGTCGGTCCGGTCGGGCACCGCCGGAAGCAGGTTCCCACAGGGACGCCTTGCTCGGGTCGCCCCCGAGGACGCTGAGCCGCTGCCGTGCCCCACCCCCACGCCCCTGCAGGGCAGGTACGACGAGGAGATCGAGGTGTACCGCCACCACCTGGAGCAGACGTACAAGCTGTGCCGGCCCTGCCAGGCGGCCGTCGAGTACTACCTCAAGCACCAGAACCGCCAGCTGCGCGCCCTGCTGCTCAGCCACCAGTTCCGGCGCCGGGAGGCCGACCAGACGCACACGCAGGTTGGAGCGAGGCCCCCCGCTGCGTTCGGGGGCTCACACCCTTGAGTGGGGCAAGAAACCCCGTGCGTGAAGGGCAGCTCTTCAGAGCCGAGAGCCTTCCCGGGGGCCCCATCCCACCCTGTCCCCATCCCCACCTGTCCCCAGGCCCCCTCGTGTCCTCAGCCCGAGCAGGGGTCCCAGGAAGAGTGGCTCAGGATCGTGTTGCATTTGTGTTTGTGCTCTTGAGCGGGGGCTTGTCAGGGCCCTGCTGTACGTGCTGCTGCCCCGACACCGACATGTGTCCCCCACGGCACCCTTCATGGTGGGTCTGCCCTTCGGCCCCATGACCCCCGGGTACAGCTGGAAACCAAACGTGGGGAGTTAACTAACTTGCAGGGCGCCGCGCACCAGGATTTGAACCCGGGACTATCTTGCTAAAAGTGTTTTTAATTATTATGACTATACTAGGTTGATGGAATGTTCTGGTTTAAAAACTCTAACGTGAAGCAGGTGCATTTAGAAGTAAAACCATCCACCCCAGGGGCGCCTGGGTGGCTCGGTCGGTTAAGCGTCTGCCTTCTGCTCAGGTCATGGTCCCAGGGTCCTGGGATCGAGCCCCGCATCGGGCTCCCTGCTCAGCGGGAAGCCTGCTTCTCCCTCTGCCTGCCGCTCCCCCTGCTTGTGCTCTCTCTCTGACAAATAAATAAAATCTTAAAACAAAACAAAACAAACCACCCACCCCAGAAATCTTCCAGGCTGCACCCAGGCCCCTGACCACAAGGCCACAGCCCCGGCCCCCACGCGCACTTCTGCACAGCCGGAAGCCAGACACTCTGACCTTTGGCCTTCCTCCCCAGCACCGTGTTCCTAGACCAAACAACTTATTGCTGGGTTCTTTTAACTGCATTTTGGCCTGAGTTATCTCTGTGTGTAGTTAAGAGCATGATAGGAACTTTTGATGAGAACTTGACAAAATGAAAAACGTACTAGAAAAAACAGGTCACCGTGATATCAAAAGGGTTTCTCTAAAGAACGTAGCAGAGCAGTAGCCTACCAGCGTAGTGACTTCCGCGGTGGATGAAGGCCGAGAAAGGAGACAGATCAGTGGAACACAGCAGTAAACCTAGAAACAGCTGGGAGTACGTAAGAATTTAAGACCCAGTAAAGACACTGTCTCTGACCATCAGGAACCAGGTGGATTTTTTTTTTTTTTTTCCCAAGGGGGGCTTGGACTCACAACCCTGAGATCAAGACCTGAGCTGAGATCAAGTCAGACACTTAACTGACTGGGCCACCCAGGCGCCCCTGGAACCAGGTGGATTCTTCAGCAAGTGCTCTGGGGCCCTGGCCAGACCCCCACGCAGAGCGGGCACTGGGAATGGCTGTCGGTGGTGCTGGCCATCTCGCTAACCAGTCTCTCTTGGTCCCTCAGAGCTTCTCATCCGCAGTGAAGGCCCCGGTCCAGGTCATCGTGCTCCGCGCCCTTGCCTTCCTGGCCTGTACCTTTCTGCTGACCCTTGCGCTCTATGGCACCAGCAACCCCTTTGCCCCAGAGGCCACCCTGCCCCCAGCCCTGCCGCCTGGTGGCAATGGCTCAGCTGCACCCGACAACAGCACCGCCCCGGGGGCCGAGGGCTGGCAGCAGCTGCTGGGCCTGCTGCCCGAGCACGCGGCAGAGAAGCTGCGCGAGGCCTGGGCCTTCGGGCAGAGCCACCAGATGGGCGTCGTGGCCCTGGGACTGCTCACCTGCCTGCTGGCCATGTTGCTGGCTGGTCGCATCAGGTGTGTGTGGAGCCGGGCGGGGCGGGACTCGGTGGGAGGAAAAGCTCCATGGTGTGGCTGGAACAAGACATGGTCCCTCTTCTCTGGCAGCTGGGAGTCAGGGTGGGGGGTGGGGCAGAGGAAACCAGTGTGACCTGCCCAAGGGAGTGGTGGCACTTAGAGCTGGCCTGCCCCTCCCTGCCGTGCGCTTCGGCCACCTGGCATGCTTGTCCCCCTCAGGCTCCTCGCCTGCAGAGTCGGGGTGGTAATGACCACCTACCTCTCCAGTTGTTGGGGGACCAGGTGGGTCCCTGGCCCCCCCGTGCACTTGGAGACTGTACTGAATGGTGTCCACGTCATGCCAGCGGCTCTGAGGGACGGTCCTCAGGCCGGCTTTACAGGCTGGGATCTGGAGGCCCATTCAGAGTCACGCAGCGTGTGGGTGTGGGAAGTGGGAGTCAGAGGCCCCTGCTCTCCTCTGGGCCTGGACTCTGACCTCTGAGCAGGGCCAGGGATAGACGTGGGAGGCTGGAAGGGGCAGGAGGGGCTATGTTCTTACCCTGCCCACCCTGGGCCCTCACCGCCGCCGCTCCTCTGTCCGCAGGCTCCGGAGGATCGATGCCTTCTCCACCTGCCTGTGGGCCGTGCTGCTGGGGCTGCACCTGACCGAGCAGTACCTGCAGGCCGCCTCACCCAGCTGGCTGGACACGCTCAAGTTCAGCACCACGTCCCTGTGCTGCCTGGTGGGCTTCACGGCAGCAGTGGCCACAAGGAAGGCGACAGGCCCGCGGAGGTTCCGGCCCCGAAGGTCAGAGAAGCAGCAGTGACTGCGGGGGGAGGACAGACGGACGGACAGGCCCGGAGCAGGGTCCCTCTGACTTGCGTCTTACCTGCCTCACTCCTGCCCTTGCCCAGCCTAGAGCCCCCTGTCCTTCCGGCACCACCAAGCCACCCTCCCAAGTGCCCTCTAGCTGCCCACCACTGCCGCCGTCTTTCTGGCCAAAGACCCCGTCAGTGCCCCGAGACTGGATCACGGGCAGCACCCGCACGGCCTGCCTCTGACCCAGGGCCTCCAGCTGGCAGCTCCAGGAGCCCCCACCCTGGCCGCGCCCTTTCCCTGGTTCTCACACCGTGGGTGAGCGTCGGGTCCCTGCCGCTCCTCTCACTTTGCTCCATCCCTGAGCCCCTGGCTCGGGCTGGTGACAGTGGCTCGGGCTGGGCCCTTGCCGCATGGCCTCCTTGGGCTGCTCGGCGTGGGCAGGTGCTGCTGAGCAGGGGCCGGAGCAGAGCCCCCCACCCCGGTCCCCACATCACTTCCCTGTTCCATCCTTCTGGGCCTGACGGTGGTCCGGCCAACCCTCGCGGAGCCGGGGAAGCAAGAGGACACAGGGCTGCGCCCCCGGGTTTACAGTTCGCTTGCAGCTCCAAGGCCTTCCTGAGACCCATGGTCCCTCAGCCTCCTTCCCCAGGAATGGAGAACACAGTTCTTGGGTCCCGACTGGGCCTGACCATGAGTGTGTGGGGCGAGGCTCTTGAGGGGGACAGTAGAGAATCCTGCTGTTCGTATGGTCAGCAAGTGTCTTCTTAGCAGCCAGGCTGCTGGGGGAGTTCACCCAGATGGGGATCCGAGCAGTCTTTTCTTTACTCATCTATTTTTTGGGCACTGCTGTGGGCTAGACAGAACCAGGGCACACACGTGCTGCTCCCTCTTCTGAGACGCAGCTGCTCTGCCATTAAAAACCAGGGCCCAGTCCTGGTGGCCGAGCCCTCCGCCCACCCCTGCAGGGGCTGGGGTGCAGGCCTCCCTAGCAAAGGCTGCCCCATCTGGCAGTGGAGGCCTGCGTGCTCTTGGCCCGCTCCCCTACCCCGTGCCTGGGATGTCCCGTTGCCTCCACTCAGCCCCCGTATGGTGCCTGGGGGAAGTTCTTGCTCCCTGCGGATAGTACGGGGCAGGGGCCCAAGAGTGACACACGTGACACTGGGTCATTTGTCATCTTATCCCTCTCTGGCCTGTCACTGCCCTCCTGGCTCCTGGCACTGCTCGTGGAGGCCACTGAGGCTCCTGCGTTCCAGTTCCCTGTGGGGCAGGCGGAAGGGTGGGGACAGAGCCACCGCTCCCGGGGAAGCACGCCTGCTACTCACTAGCTGGTTCCAGCCAGGCCCCGGACTCTTCCCAGCCTCAGTTTACCATCTGTGAAATGAGAGGTGGACCTTTCTCCAGGGCCCCTGAGTGCTGCCCTTGGCGTGGACACACTGTGGACACAGAAGTGCCACCCGCGTGCAGAGGAAGTAGTTAGCCTAGGGTGCCGTCTCTGAGTGCTGTCCCTGCAGGTGGGCGGCCCAAGGCGTCTCCGTCCTGCATTCTGCACTCTGATGACTCCCGCCAGGGCCGGTGTGCCCTGCCACTCATCACTCTGAGCATCAGTCCCCCTCCAGATGGGACCCCAAGGATGCCAACCACTCCCCTTTACACATCGGAGCCAGGGGAAGGCAAAGCAGATGACGTGCACGTGAGGCTCATGTGAGCCTGAGGGGCAGGTCGGAGAGCACCCTGGCCAGGCCCTTCATGGAGCCTGGGCCCCACCGTCACAGTCTTTCTATGCTCTCGGGGTCCTAAGAAGCCACCCCGCCCCACTCACATGCGTGTGCAGCAGCCCTTGCCCCGCCCTGGCACCCGGGTGGGTCTGGAGCTGCCCCCTTAGGCGTGTGGCCCCTGATCAAGCCCCTGCCTGGCTGGGCTCGGCTTGTTCTCTGCAGAGGGTGAGGTGCAAGGTGACTGACCAGGAAGGAGGAGTGGGGAGCCTGGCTGAACTGGGAGCGAGACCTGCTGGCCTGGCTTGGCTGTTGGGCGGTGGGGGGGGGCGGCCCACTGCCTGTCCCTTCGCCCCCATCAGTCTGCCCGAGAGGGGAGAGGAGGCCGCAGGTACCAGGCCGAGAGCCAGTGGTCTGGCTGTGCGTGCCCTCGTACACGGAATCTCCCGTTCTCAAGGAAACGGACAGTGTGATGCTAATTACTGCTTTTCTTGGCGTTGAGTAGAAGCAGGACATCTGTGTGTATGTGTGTATTTAAGTTAAATTATTTATAATAACCATAACCAGCTCTCTTGCTGGCCAGGAGCCCCTGCTGAGCAGATGTCTTTCCTGCCCTCTAGCGGGGGGGTGGGGGGAAGTCACCCTCATGAGATGAGCCTCATCAGAGCGCGGCTTCCTGGGCTTTTTAGAGTTCTGTGTGACTTTTTAAAATTACGTGTCTGTCCTTTCAAGTTCATTATTTGGAGCATATTTCCAGCACCTTCTGATGTTTACTGGCAACAGCTGAGGAAGTGCAGGCAGCACTGGGATCGTGGCTTATTAACTGGAAATGTGTCGCCCTACCCCGGACCTCTGTCCCTTCCACTGGGGACAACTGTCAGACCACCTGGGGTCGGGGTGACTGTCTCCAAGACGTGAGGGAGGCCCACTTGGCTATCTTCTCTCTCCGAGTCTGGGGTCCCCACCGTGGGCTGAGCAACTGCCTCGACGCACCCGCCCGGGGAGGAGCCCGTGTCCCTTCTGTCTGTGACGCTTGCCAAGTGGCTCGCCCTCTCTGGTTGTGTAGCGCACCTGCGGAGGATTGGCCGGTGACTCTCTTTGCTGTAACCGTAACTCCTGGCCGTAGATGTCGTGTTTTTATGCTGTATTTTCAATAAATGCCTCCGGGGCTCTGCTTTTACCGGCGGGCATCAGGTACCATGTCTTTTTTGTTTGTTCTTTCACGTTCCTTCAGAGGCTTCGGGGCCGGGGCAGGGGACTTCGGGGCACAGGCATGCGCACAGGAGTCAGGTTTGGTTGCTGGCGACGCGGGGCCCAAACGGCTCGGGGCCCGGCTGTCCTCCGTGCCCTGCCAGGTCCTCTTTTCCCCCGTCTCAATAAACTGCTCCCTAAAATGTCCTTCTCTCCTTCTGTTCCCATCTCGGACTGGGATTGGATCGAAAAAGACCGGCCGGCTCCCTTCATGTCAGATGGGACATGGGACAGCCGCCTGCCCCGTCCCAGAACCCATTTATTCCAGTAAGCGTACAGACTTGGATTCGGGGCTGAGGGCCTCTGTGAGATGGGGCTTGAGGGTGCAGGGTGGGCTGTGGAGGGTTGCTAGCCAAAGGAAGCGTCGATACTTTTGAGCCCTCTGGAGCCTGGCAGAGGTTCCCAGGGACCGGCTGCGGCTCCCTTGGCACTTTACAGAGGATCTGCCAGGTGACTGATGTCACTGCGTGTCACAGCAGGAGGGCTCGGGCCAAAGAGCCGGCTCCTTAGGGCCAGCGTTCTTAGTGGAATTAGAGATTGGGAACAGTTCCTGTGCCACATGGCTGAGAGACTCGGGTTTTAAGCCCTGGGGCGGCCCCAGGTGTGAGCAGGATCTGGGAAAAGCAGGGAAGAGCTGGAAAGACCCTGGAAGCTTCTCCCGGGCACAGCTGACCACCTCTGAACCCTGCAGCCCGACGTGGAGCCTCTCCCCTCACTTGCCCGGGTTGGGGGGGCGCTGTGGGCTCTGCGGTAGGGGGTGGGCACAAGAGGCCTGGTGCAGAGTCCTGCTGCCATCTGCTGGACAGGCCTAGACGTGCCCTGCCCCCACCCGGTCCTGGGGAGGTGCAGGGCCCGGCAGGGGACAGAACTTCAGGTCGATCAGAGCAAGCTGACCAGGGGCCCCAGTGCGCCTTCCCTGCCCCCACAGCGAGTGAGGTGCCCCCCCGCCGACCTCTGGCTCTTCCCCCACAGTAGTGGTGCCATCCTGCCACATGGTATCACAGTTCCACAGTGACAACACCAGATCGATCTGTGTAGAGACAAAACCTTTCTCAGGTGTCTGGGGGGCAAGGAGGTGGGTGTCCGACAGGCTTGGGCAGAACAAGTCAGCATGCGGAGTGCGGGCGCGTCCAGCCTGGAGTTGGCCGGATCCTTCTGGTGATTGGCTTGATGAGTTCCTGCCACGATTTCCCCATGTCCCCCAAACCCGGGGGCGCCGCCTTTGGTTCTGACATCCACGTAGCCTCGTGGCGCTTTGGAAAGCATTAAAAAGGTCCCATGATTCTCTAGGAGGGCAACGGTGGACCCCACACTTGCCTCTTAGAATTTATTTAAAGCAAGGGCTGGGAGTGAAAAATAGGGGAATAAGTGGACTGTAGTTTGGCTAGCGGTGCCCTGAGCGTTTGGTCACGAGGGGCGCAGGGTGGGTCCCTTAGCAGGCCCCCGGCTCTGCTGCAGGGCCTGAGCCAGCCTGCCCGTCCATCGGCACCTTGTCCATGGCCCCAATTGTCCCTTGGGACTGAGGTAAGGCTGGACCTCCCCCAGCTCCGTCCAGACGGCGGACTAATGTATTAACTGCCTCTGTCCCTCTCCTCCCTCTGTAATCGGTTGCCTTAATCAGAAGCATGGTTGACAATCTGGCTTGGGGCCACCAGGTCCTGTTGTGTGATTTGTCCCATTCTCGAGTTAAAGAGACACTGTCACCTTCCGTCTTTTGGGCAGCCTTGCGATCGTTTACCGGTCTTTTCTAAGCTTGAGTTAGGCTTGTGTCCCCCAAGAGCCTCTTCCCGGGGATCCCCAGCCTGGCCGCCTCCCCCTCCGCTCTGCAAGGGGCTTTAGACGAGTGTCCAAGACCAGAAAGCAGTAGCGGGATTCCCGGAGCCGGGCCCTGGGGAGCAGGGGGCTCCCCGAGCTCAGCCGCCCTGTCAGGAGGCTCTGGGCACGGAGCACAAAGTGGCCAGCAGGAGCCCAAGGCCCTTGGCCTTCATTGAGTGCCTGGCACGGAGTTGGGCATTTTTGCTTCAAGGCGAAGGGTTGGCGTGAGGTTGGCAAGGGCGACAGTGTCACTTTAATACCGAGACTAGTAGTGGAACTAGTTTGCTGTGAAGCCGAGGGGTGGGTGGGATCGGAGGGGGCATGCAGGGAGGGGTGGGTCACGCTGGCTCCTCCCAGCCACCCGCTCCTAATGGCGTGAATGTGGTCGGACTGCTTTTCTGCTTCAACTAACGCACGCCTCCCTGGGACCCCGGCTCCGGCCCCACCTGGCACCAAGGGAGAGGGGACAGGGGACGGGACCTGGGCGGAGGCTGCAGCCTCCAGAGCCACCCAGGGCTGACCCTCCTCTTCTCTCCCGTGCCCGACGGGCTCTTGCAGGTATTTCCCGCGCGACGCGGCCGGCCTTTTCCCCGCGAGCCCCAGCCTGGCTGTGCCCTGCCCGAGCGCGGGCCCTTCGCCGTCTCTGTTCATCCCCACCGCACCCGGCTTCCTGCCGCTCGCCAACCAGCAGCTGTTCCGGTCTCCTCGACGGGCCTCACCCTCGTCGCTGCCAGGCCGCCTCAGCCGGGCCCTCTCGCTGGGAACCATACCCTCCCTGACGCGGGCAGGTAAGAGGCGCTGGGCGCGGGCGGGCAGAGCGGGGCTGGGCGCGGGGCGGGAGGGTGCCGAGAGCTCCTGCCCTACAGACAGGCGGAACTGGGGTCAGATCCTGGGGCGCCCATTCGGCAGCTGCCTCGCTCCTCTGAGCCTCAGTTTCCCTCCAAGAAAACGAGGTTAGTAGCAGAACCTGCCTGTGGGTGTTTGTGGCAAACTGAGGTGACACATTCAAAGCACCTTCTGGAAGGGCAGCGGGCACTCGGTAGACATCCACACACGTTGGGCGTTGTCTTTCACCACCACTCTTACTGTCATTACCACTGCCGTTGTTTTGAGATCTTGCGGGCTGGAAAATTTGCCCGCATTTACTGAGTGCCTGCCGCACGCGGGCCCTGGCATGACCGAGACCTGGTCCCTGTCCCGAGAGTCTCATCCTTCACCTTTTCCAACAGAATCTTCCCGGGAAGTCAGTTATAAATTAAATCCAGTGTTTCCTCCTCGGAGCCTGGCAAGCTCTCTGTGATGGCCCTCGGCGCTCTGGGAAGCCGCCTGGGCGGACTGGGCTTGCCTCCTCCTCGGGCTGCGTCCTGGGGGCTGGCTGCGTGGGTGGCAGGTTTGGGAGTGGGAAGCCACGAGGCAGGATCGCAGCCTCCAAGAATGTGGATGTCATCTCGGTTAATCCAGGCTTGATAATCTGCAGTCGGTGTCTCATTTAAGCCCCTCAGCAGCTCCACCGGGCTGGAGGCTCCAGTTCCAGTCAGATGCCCCTCTGAGCTTCAGTCTCCCCCCGTGACTTGCCCAGGGTCCCACTGCAGGCTGGGCTTTGTGCCCAGTCATCTGGCTCCTGAGCTCAGGCATCCTCCTGGGTAGAGGGTGGGTCACACCGCAGGAGGGACGGGTCATAACGGTGGGTAGGGTTCAAGGCCTTCGGGGTAGGGCCGAAGGTGTGATTGCCCTAAATACAGACGCCCGGACTCCAGATAGTTCTGTGTAACCAGAAGTGAGCTGGCTTGCTGGGCGAGCTGCCCTCCTCCGGGAATGGTCATTCAGCAGAGTTCTTGATCCCCTGCCTGCGGCCCTGGGGGTGGGGGTGACCCTGGAATTCCCTGAATGTGGGAACCTGACAGCCCCAGCAGCTGGGCCCTTCCCCCAGAGTGTTCTCTGGAGCTGTCCCATCAGGCCTTCTGGGTGGGGATGAGGGTGGGGCTGGTTGGGGCCAAGGTGGGGACAGGGGCCCAAGCTCCCAGGCCTCTGTAGGACCAGCTCACGTCGGGTCCTGCAGAGCCTTCTGATGGCCATCTTAGGGACAGAGATGCAGACTGGGGGAGAAGTCTGCCTCTTGTTTTGCTCTTTAAAATATGAAATGACTGGGGTGCCTGGCTGGCTCAGTCAGTAGAGCATATGACTCCTGATCTCAGGATCGTGAGTTCAAGCCCCACGTTGGGCATAGAGCCTACTTTAAAAAAAAATAAAAAGAAATGCTTCCGGTTAATGTCTACGGGGTGAAAGGCAGGGACTTGACCTCCGAGGGGCACCTTCCTACCCCTCCTGTCCCCTGTAGTCAAGCTCAGGGTTGAAAAAGTGAGCCCCAGGCTCCCTATCACTGCCCCTCCCTCTGGAGAAAAGCCCACCAGCTGCCGGTCTAATGGAGGCAAAATGGGGGTGCTCAGACTCCCCCATCACCAGCCGGGCTGGTGATGGTACACGCGCCGTGGTGGTGTTGTGAGCACCTGATGTGGGCAACTGAAGTGCCAGGAACCATCAGCGGGGCGCAGCCAAGCAGGCCCCCAGCCCATGACCCTGGGAGGGTCTAGAGCCAGAGGCTGTGCCTCAGGGCTGAGATGGGCATGATGTCAGGGAAGCTTCTAGAACAGGGCCGTTAAAGGCCATTTTGCGTATATCCCGAGTTCATACTTGGATGGTTTTCCTTTTCCCCCTGAACAGAGATGTCCCTGTCTGTTCCCTGTGGCCCTTGAAGAGAACGTGGGGAGGGAACACGCCGACTGCTGAGGGTGCCAGGAGCAGCCCTGCCCTGGGCCCCACGCTCCCGGGATGACTCTCCGTGCACGCTGACCCTGGGGGGCCGAGCTGGGGGGCTCCCATTTCCAGCACCTTGGAGCGGTGGGTGGCATTCCAGAGCCGGCGTAGGCCGTGGAGGCAGGGTCTCCCACCCATCGTGGAGGACCTGCAGCCTCCCTGTTGCCCTGTGGGGCTGGAGGCAAGGACAGCAGGGCAATTGTGAGACGCGGGCTGGTCTCGGAATGTCTGGTGACGGGTGGGATCCCAGGGTCTCCCTGCTGGGGGCGTTGAGGATGAGTTTCTGCAGCTCCTTGGCTCAGGTAACCAGGAGGCGCGGTGGTCCGGGGCTCAAGCGCCAGGCCAGGTTCCCGTTTCCTGTGTGTCTGTCTCTCTCTCGCCCTACTCGCCTCTGCTCCTCCCTGCTTCCAGCCTCATCCCTGCTCCCCTAGAGCTCATGCCCGGCAAAGAGACTGCTCTCCTGGCATCTATAGAGCAGGTTCTGGAAAGGACTCTGTGCTTGGGCAACACGGGCACCCTTACCCAGATACGGGTTGACCTGGGTCTGTGTCCCTGGGCCTTGTGGGGGAAGGGGCAGGCGGCCGCTGTGACCGAGGGACCCTCGGAGCCCCAAGGGTGGTGAAGCAGCAACCGCTCAGGACGGCACGTGGTGGCTGCTGGATCTTTGCACACTCAGCTCTCAGCCGAGCGCTGGGGGAACATAGGATACGTGGGGGGGTGTCTCTGCCCTCGGGGTGCACTTGGCTGAGGAAAAGCAGCATGTTCGGTGCCCCCTGAGGTGCAGCACGGCCGGCAGGCGCAGGTTAGTGGAGGGGAGGACCCCAGAAGGCTGAAGGAGTAGCTATGGGGGCAAGGGGCCGCTGTGGGTTTCTTTCTCTACAAGCTGAGAGCGGGCCAAGCGGATCTCTCCTCACTGAGAGATGCAGTCAGTTGAGGGCGCGTGTTTTCGTGAAAGCCTGACATGAGTGACAAAGGTTAAGTGTCAGCAGAGCGGGGACTGGAGAATGGAGGGGGTGGGTGGCTGTTGTCACCACGGCCCGACACGTGTCGCCCTTCTCTTTCCTCTCCAGACTCAGGGTATCTGTTCAGCGGGAGCCGCCCCCCGTCTCAGGTGTCTCGATCTGGAGAGGTTCCTGTTTCAGGTAAGGAGGACGGGGAAGCTGCGTTCAACGGGGGCAGTGCGGGGCCGGGGTTTCCAGAGCATCCTGTGGGTGGGACAGCAGTGTGGTTAAGCGTGAGCTTTAGGGTCTGACAGGGGCCTGTGTTCAAGTCTCAGCCCTGTGCCTCCCAGCTGTGCAGCCCTGGGCAAGTGACTCACAGCGCTGTGCCTTGCTTTCCTCTTCTGTGAAATGGGCGCGGTAGTTTCCAGGATTTGATACCATGCCGTCACCCTTACCAGTGATGACTGACGGAGACGCACACTCGATCCCGCCAGGAGCAGGGCTGGGGTTCGCTGACCCTAGTTAAGTCAGGAGTGCCCTCGGGGCAGCAGGGATGTGGCGAAGGGTCTGTGATCCTCTGCCCTCCCTCAGCGCCCGGCAGGCTTCCCTCTGTCCCCCGTCTGGGCGCAGCGTTGCCTTTCTTCCCGGGTTACGAGGGGAGAAGCCCCAGGAACAAGGCAGCCGTAACAAGGGTAGCTGCGACAGTGGGGGATGCTCACGCCTTGTCGCCAGTCTTACCCAAAGTCGTGGTCTCTGTCCTCCTGCCCTCCAGATTACTTCTCTCTGCTGTCGGGATGCTACCCCTCTTCCCCACTCCCTTCCCCGGCGCCTTCCGTGGCCGGCTCCGTGGCCTCCAGCTCTGGCTCTCTGCGTCACCGCAGGCCCCTCATCAGCCCAGCCCGGCTCAACCTGAACGGGCAGAAGCTGCTGCTGTTCCCGTCACCCCCCGGGGAGGTCCCCAACACACCCAGCAGCTCAGACGAACACTCGCCCCACAACGGCAGCCTCTTCCCCATCGAGCCGCCCCAGGTCCCCCAGAGATCGCCGGCACAGGACACGAAGCTCACCGTGGGTACCACCCCCTGACCCCCCCCCCCCCCCCCCCCGGGAGTCGGGAGAGCCCAGCCAAGCTGTGACGGTGCCTCTGGCCCACAGGTGTGGGATGAGCTGGCACTGGGCCTGTCCTTCCTCTTCCCCGGGCACGTGCAACCACTCTCCCAAGCTCCAGACACTCCCCGCCTGCCTTCTGGTGACCTTGAACCATCCGAGACATTGCCCTCCGTCGGCTGATTTTATTTTCTTCTTTTGCAATTGACCTTGAGGGTCCTTTGTTCCTTGGGATGGATCAAAAACGCATCATGCCCTGCTAGCCTGCACCTGTCTGGTCGCAGATATTTTTGTTTTGCTCAAATGGTGGTGTTCTGCCAAGCATTTTTTAAATTTTTTAAAGTTAGGCCTCAACCGTTAAAATTTAGAACTTTCACACGAATGTGTGGATTTACTGTGCCTCTGACAATGTCAGAAGATCTGGCCACAGTGGGTCTGGGTACTGGCCAGACAGGTGCAAGGACAGGTTGAGATCCCACATCCCAGCCTCGGCCCCCCCCCCAGCCCCACCTCCCGAAGCCTCGCTTGTGGCCACCATCTGTCAGCGCCCGTTGGCCATGGAGTTTGCAGCTCCTGATCTAAAACCAGCTCCCCTTCGTGGCAGCCACACAGCCGGGGTATCAACGAGGCCCTGGCCTCCCGTTGCCCAGGGTAGGGCAAGTGGGCGGGGACGGGCAGGGCTGGCTGGCCACATCCAAGGGCGGTCCGGGGACTGGAGGTAGCGCTGCCCCACGTCCGTCCCTGGGGGTGAGCTGTGCACATCCACCGACACCCCTTCTCTCCGCAGACATGAGGTCGGCGCCAGAAAGAGGCAGCGTTTGCAGCAGCCGGTCCATCAAGAAAGAGGACGACTCATCTCAGTCGTCCACCTGCGTGGTGGACACCACCACCCAAGGGTGCGCGGAGGAGGCCGCCGCTTGGCGAGGTCTGTGCTCCGACCTGGGGGTGGAAGGCAGGGGGGCGCGGGGGCCGCGGGGCTGCAGCCCCCCTCCCCTCCTGGTCTGTCCGGGACCCTGAGAGAAAAAGCCCTCCAGGCTCTTGAGTGGCGCAAGACAGTGAGTTAACCCACCCAGCACCTCTGGGTCCAGCCACCCCTCGGCAGACAGCAGCCCATCCTCGGATCAGGGTCTGGATCCGCTGCCGCATCCCGAGTACCCCAGAGCCACGTGTGGGCTCCTATCGCTAGCACAGACGCAGAGCGCTTCGGCCCCCATGCAGGGTCCCCAGGGGACGCCAGCCGGGAGCGCCGCGGGGCAGGGAGTGACATCAGATCCTGGTGCTTTGAAGCGCCGGGCACCCAGTGGGCATGCAGCAGTCAGCCCGGGGGACACGTGTGGAGAAGATGGATGGACAGGGGTGCGCAGATGGTTTTGAGCTGACCGGAAATAGGTGCTTCCCCCACATCCGGCTGGTCTGGGGTGCGACCGGGAACCCCAGCCTGGAGCCTGGGCGGGGTACTCCTCACTCCCCTAGAGCCCTGTTTCCTGCCTATGCAGTGGGAGTCGCACGGCTGACCCCTCGCCAGGGTACAAGTACAGGGCACCCTCACCCAGTACCTGCCTGGTAGCGCGGGCTCGGGAAATGAGGCGCCTCTGGGGAGGCAGGACTTGACCAAGTGACCCCAGGCGCAGGGGTCTTCCTGGCCTCTGGGCCCCACAGCAGCATCTCTGGGAGGGCTGGGCCGGTGGTCCGCTGCACGGCGACCCCGCCACCCACAGGTCCTTCTTCTGACCTTTGCCCTCTGTGTCTCTTCACTGTCTCTCTCAAGGTCGTTTCAGGCCCTCCCTGGTCCGGGGCCTCCTGGCTGTGAGCTTGGCCGCCAACGTGCTCTTCACCTCGGCCTACCTGTACCAGGTCCTGCGCTGACCTGTGGTCCGCGGCCTCCCAGCGCCCAGAGGGGCTCGGAGGCGCCCAGGTGCATGCTGCTCCCACCACTGCCGGCCTCGGAGCCCCCCCCAAGGGGCTGCCTCCGCTGTCCTCTCCAGGGCCCTTGACCTCACTGGGCCAGTCCTGTCCTCGGGATCCCTCCTCCTCACCTAACAGGGCGCAGGGCTGAGCGTGGTCCGTGAGGTCACTCTCCTCCCTGCCTGTCTCCTCAGCTGACATCACTTGTGTTTGGTGCTGACCCTGATCCCGAAGCCAGGGATCCCCGAGGGGCTGCAGGGCTCTGGGGCCCCCTCCCCCACTGCCCAGCCCGCCGGGCAGGAGGACCATTACTACTGTAAGCACAGCAGGAGCTGGCTGCCTCCCGACGCTGCGCTGCGGGCCGGGACCACGTCTCCGTACCGTGCTCTGATCCCACGCAGCCGCCTCAGGTTCCGTGGGGAGGAGGGAGCGACGGTCCCTGTGTCACTCCTCCTCAGTCCTGCCCGGGGAAGAACAGAGCCCTGGGGCAGGCCCCCTCAGGACGGGCATCCCCTGCCCCTGTCTTGCCCTGTCCTATCAGCTCTAGGCCCGGCCTGCCCTCTGGCTCTCCTGGCCAGGCAGGTGGGTGCCCGGGGTCCCCAACCCAGGGCCCCTCAGAGTTCTAGTGTAAGCACCTCCGCCCACCCCCGCCAGCCTCCCTGCTGCCCTCTCGTGCCCCCATTTTATTACCTCTAGTGACCTTCCCAGGCAGCAGCCCCGTGACACTGAGAACACTACCCAGGGCCCAGCCCACCTCCCTTCCAGGCCTGCGCTTCTGGGCCCCTCCTCCATGCACTGCCCACGGGGGCCTCGCTTGAGCCCTCAGCCTGCATCGCCCTGCAGGGCAGGCCCGGGACAGCCTGCGGGTCTCTGAGGAGACCGGACCCCGCCCCTGCACTGCCACCAACCTGGCCCCTTTTGGCCCCCGAGGCCCTACTTCCTTCCTCCCTTTCGTTGTACTGTCACTGTGGGCTCAGCGTGACCTCGGTCTCCAGGCCACCTCGGCTGGCTTTCTCTCCCACCCCACTCCCCTCAGGCCCTGCCGCTGCCATGCTGACTGCTACCAGATTTGCCCCCCACCCCTGCCTTTGTGCCGGGGTCCCATCCTGCCCCCGAGCGGAGGAAGGGGGGGCCCTTGGTCTGGCGCAGGGACACACCCCCCCCCGTGCTGTGAGGAATGAGTGTGTGTGTGCCTGTGGCCCTCAGAGTCCCCCCGTCCCCGCTGCCCTGGGCCTGGGCCGCGGGCCTGGGCCGCGTGTGTGTCCTGCAGGTGCCCACGCCCCTTGGGGAGGGCCTGGCGGTCTTGGTGAATCCTGAGACTGCCTGGTGGGAGGGTGGTGGGCATGAGGGCAGGAGGAAGGGTCTTTACCATTCAGGGATAAAGTTTAGTTTTATTTTTCTATACATTGTTGCCAGGTAAGGCATTCTGCGGGTCAGCAGGATGCCCTCAGTTCTCCCTGCCAGGGAGCTTTCGTTTTTTTAAGCCTTGGGTGCTTTTTTAGTAATTTTTTTTACCATGTGGGGAAGGAGTTGCTCTGACTTCCCCCTCTCTCCTCTTCCCCCCACTCCTGTCCTGAGAGCTCTTTCCTGCCCGGTCTCCCACCCCAGCACCTGGGGCCTGGGGGGCCAGGGGCCGCACCAGGACCCCGAGTCCCACTGCCAGAAATGATGCCAACATGGAGGTGGTGCTTTGGGCCTCCGTTTGTAGAGTGGGCATGCGTGTCAAGTTTTTTAATTTTGTTTTTTTGCCTAACAAAGCCGAACTCCATTCCCGAATACCCTTCCTCTGTGGCTCTGAGGAAGCCCCAACACAGAGTGCCCGCCCCTCTCCTCTCGCCCCTCCTGGCACCCCGCAGGGGCAGGGGAGAGGCAGAGTGGGGAGGGGGGCTTACTTATGTTTTCTTTCAAACAAAAAACACAACCTTATTTTTCTTTACAAAAGCAAAAAAGGAAACCAAAAAAGATACCAACCTTTGAACTATATACCTCAGTCCGTCTGGTCTTCATTCTGTTCCCTCGGGCGGCTCAGGCCTGCGGGAGTGGGGAGGGGTCCCGGATCTCAGCCCCGCAGCCAGTGAGAAGTGATTTCTCTCCTTTCTTCAATATGGAGTTGAGAGTGGGGTCCTGGGGCTTACGGTGGCTGTCGCCGTGGCAGGTACAGCGTGACCGTGTCCCCAGGAGGTGAAGGGATTTGAGCCAGGCGACCCGCTGCCTGGGGGCGGGGCGGGGGGGCGCTGGGCGGGCAGGACAGACAGGAGTTTGCTGAGCACAGAGTCAAGGAGGGTGTCCCGGGGGACATGTGAGCGAGGCCTCAGGCAGAAAGCCTGTCCCAACCAGCAATCCCCAACCTGACCCCAGAGCTGCAGGGGCGACAGACCTTGCTTTCTCCTGAGCCCCCTCCCCCCCGCTGACCCTCCTGGCAGCTAGGCTCGGCGCTGACCCCCCACCCCCCGAGGTGCGCAGACAGACACTGCCCAGCCTGGGTGAGGAGGCCAGGCTTCAGGCCTAGCGAGGGCAAGTGCAGGGTGGGTCCCGAGAAAGCGCTCGAAGGTGCCCCAATGGACCCACGCTGAGCCAGAAGCGCAGGGGTGGCCCTGGTCAGTGTGCCCTGGACGGGCTCTGTGCTTGGGCTGCCTGGTGACTGTGTGGGGTCTGCATTTCTGTGGCCTCACGCGAACTCTGAAGGCGCAGGCGTGAGGGAGGTTGAAGCACAGCACGATGCAGAGGGGCAGCCCAGCAAATGTGAGCAAGGGGAGGCGGGTGGTGGGTGGGTGGCTCTCGGGGGCCGTTCCGAAGGGGCCCGGGCTGGGCCACTCACCCGTGGCGCCGAAGCTGGTCCTCTGCGATGGCAGGGCCAAGCTGCTCACAGGTGGAACCTCGAACAGACCGCAGAGCTCACTGACTTTGAGGGCGCTTGCCGTGCCCCCTAAGGCCATGACCAGCCTGCAAGGTGTGTGCGCAGGACAAGCCCGCGGCTCCCACAGGTCACCTGCGTGTCCCCTCGCCCCGGGCTCCTTGGGCCCTGTGCCATGAGGAGGGAACCAGACCGGCGGTGGGAGAGTCCGTCCCAATGTGTCGTTTCTGTGAGGCGTTCTCCTCCTCCCCTAGATGTGTTCATCTTCTACTAACGTCTTCTGTTGCTTTCTTATAAATGGGAAACACGTTCATTGTAGAAAACCTGGAAATACCAGTGAGCAAGAAAGAAAATCCCCCACAGTCCCACAACTAAAGTACTGGCCTACCCTTTTTTTCTCTACGTCTGTATCTACGTATGTATCTTTTTTACAAAAATGGGGTCTTTCTGTACCTAACATTTGTCACTTTGTTTCTCTCCTGATACCATCATAAAACTATTTCCATGCCATTAAGTGGGCTTTCTCCTCCCCCTAGAGGCCGCTCCGTGTGGCACTGCTGTGGTTGATCTTCCCTCACTGTTGAGCGCCTAGAAGACTCTCCCGTTCTCCCTGCATTTATAACTGGGGCCGCCATTCACCTCTCCGTAGGCTCCTATTTCTTCTGTATGTAAGGCTTTCCTTGGATAATTCTTGAGAGTCAAATCATTCTATCAAAGGTTTATCAAGATTCTAAAGCTTTCTATATGTGATGCCTGGTTGCATACTAGAAAGGACAGAAAATTACGTAGTTGTGGGACTTTGTGCTGGTTTTTTGTTCATTTGTTTTTGAAAAATGCAGAGCTGACTTTTGCTTTGCACACCTGACCCTGGTTACCAGACAGCTTACGTGGTGGGATGGGCAGATGATCAGGTTGGAGTTCTAGTAATATTTGTGAAGAGATGGTTTTCACCCCGGGCTCCAGGGGGAATCTGGGGAAGGATGAAGGGAGTGGGGGGGCGGGGTGCCTGGCACCACCCCCACTTCTCTGCTGGGCTCCACTTGAGTTTTATGTCAGGAAAAGTTCTGCTGATCTTTTTTTTTTTTAATTTATTTATTAGAGAATGAGACAGAGAGAGAGCATGAGATGGGGGAGGGTCAGAGGGAGAAGCAGACTCCCTGCCGAGCAGGAAGCCCGATGCGGGACTCGATCCCGGGACTCCAGGATCATGACCTGAGCCGAAGGCAGTCGCTTAACCAACTGAGCCACCCAGGCGCCCCTCTGCTGATCTTTTAAAAAGTTTCAAAACCACTGCTAGCCTATCACCCCCTTACCAATAAGCCATGTGACACCGGGACCTCTCTGTGCAGCAGGAGCCAAAGGACCTAGTTGATCTGGCCCTTCTGGGAGGTGATCAAGACGCAAGACCCCCCTGTGAGGACGCATCTGCAAAATGTTTTTTTATGGTGGCAGCTCTGAGGACATTTTGCTACCTGGGGCGGGGGGCTGGGGAACCTGGGGAAGGCTGGGGTACAGCCAGCTTGGCTTCGGGGCCAACGTGGGATTGTGTGCACTTGCTGGCTTTGAGTTCTGGGTGCCCCCCACTCACTAGGTGGGAGAGCGGGGTCACAGTGAAGGAAGGGAGAGATCCGGGATTTCCACAGCACGTTCTGCACACGCACAGCAGAAGGCTGTGAGGTCACAGGACATAGCGTCTCCAGTGTGAATAGTCAGGAGGCTGGAGAGGAAGCTCGAAGACAAGATGGAGATCACCGTACAGGGGTGGGGTGGGGGGGGGTGTCAGTGCTTATGGAAAGGCCCAGGGGCGGGCTTTCAAGGAATTGAGAGTGTGGCAAGAGCCCAGGGAGGGAGGAGAGCAGAAGGTCCCCCACGAAGGATGCACTGGGGTTTTCGATTTCATCCTAAGAGCAGAGGGAATGCCGATCCTGCATTCAAGCGAGGGAGTGACAGGAGCAAATGTGCATTTTTTAGAAGGTCACTTGGCACAATATGGAGCCCCGGGTTGGAAGAGCACAAGAATGAAAGGAGGGAGCCAGCAGGGGTGGCCGCCTGGTAGGGGGAGAGCAGGTGCAGTGAGACCAGGAGGATGGAGGACACTGCCGGATTCCCGGGACAACCCACAGGACCCGGCGATTGGAGGTGGGGGCAGAGGGGTGTCCAGGTGGACCTCTGGGCTGTTGGCCTGCACAGTTGGCTGGATGGAAGGGCCCCTCCTAATCTAGGGAAACCAGGAGGGGGACAGGGCCGAGCACGGGTTCTGTGAAACTCAGCTTCGAGCTTTTGCGTTGGATGCTTTGGAGACAGCAGGTGGACACGTGCCCCGGGGCGCCCAGAGCCCTCCTCGGCCCACCGTGCAGCCGCGGGCACTACTCAGAGGCCGCCTGCTTTGAGAGACCTCTGTCTGGATCCCCCCGTGACTCTCCCTCAGCATCCTGTTGCTTCCATTCAGTCCCAGCGGTGGCTGCCTCCCCTTTGGAAGGGAACTCCCACCGGGGCAGACCCCTCGGCTCATAGCTGGAGGCTCACGAAATACTGTTGAATGAATGAACGAGGTGTCCACGAGGAAGCCAGCGTGCAGGTGTTTCCAGGTCTCAGCTCCGAGGAGAGGTGACAGGAGAGACACACGCCCCGAAGCCAGGCAAGAGCGCCAGAAGTTAGCTCAGGGAACTGGAGCAGACGGGTGAGACCAGGTCCCCCGGGAGGCTTGAGGTCACGCATATTCCGTCTCCATAGGGGGCACGTTCCTGTCCCCCTAGGCTTTGCGGTGCTGGGGGGCAAGGGGACACAGGATTAAAGCAACAGTCACAAAAGAATGAACTACTGTCAGAACATCAGGTAGGACAGCAGAGGCCAGGAGGCACCCAAAGCCCCTCCCCACCCCGGAAATCCACCACCCTGGAAGGGAGGGGGGAGGGCTATGTGAGGTGGGGGCAGGAGCAGAAGAGGGCGGAAGGCTGGTCTTAGGGAAGGGGTCCTGATGGTTTGTAGCACATCTGGTTGCAGAGGCCTGAGTGACACAAGCTTTGACCCCCTTCCCCTGAGCTGCACCTGCATGCCAGAGGGTCCCCAGGCCATGAGGGTCGGTGGGGGTGTTTCAGGGTGGAAGCCCAGCTCCAATCTCCTACTGGAGGTCACCGGGGAACTGGTCTGACTTCCTGGATTCATTCGGGAGAAGGTGCCTGTCACCCACATTCAGAGGTGAGGTACCTGTGCTAGCTGGGGTTCAGAGAACGGGGAGTCTCTCAGGAGGAGGAAGGGGGGACAGGCATTTGTGAATGTCCTGACCGGTATGGCCACCAACCTGCTGTGACCCTAACAAACAGAAGGATGTCAGGCTGGATCTGGGGCTGTGGGGAGGGACCTCATGGGACAGTGGGTCTGCTGGCTGGCACGTAGGCCCTCACAGAGGAGTGCAGGGGCAAAGGGATGGCCTCCCGGGGGCCCAAGGTCATGGCCTTGGCTGCCACCGCAGGGATGGACCTCAGCAGAAGCACGCAGACTGTGGTGACTGTGGGCGGAGCTGCTTGCTTTGGACCTGAAGCACAGAACCAGGGACGAAGCCTCAGCTGACCCTTGGGGCATCTGTCCTGCCCCCGAAAGCCAAATAAGGACCTAATGTTAACAATGCTTAGAAGCTGCTCAGGGCCAGGTTTCCCACTCGGTGCAGGCTCTGGGGTTTGGGGGGGAACCTCCAAAAACTGACTGAGTTGTTGCTGCCCAGAAAAAGCACATATGATATCAAAGACAGAGTCCCCAAGGGCCAGAAGAGGAGACACCTCTATTATACGCTGTTGGGTTGACAGAGAGCAATGCTGGCTGTGACTCCCAGGGGTTTTTCTGCTGCACTCAGGGCTAAGGAGGCAGGGGGAAATTTACTGGGGTCTTTTCATTGTTACCATGGATTCTAAAGACGGAAAGAGTTTTCAGGTGGTGAAATTTTTTTAACTTAAAAGTTGTTCAATTTTTGGAGAACCAAAAAAGATCGGAGTCCAAGATCTATGTGCGGAGAAGCATTTTCCGTGTTTGATGTTTTCCTCTACTTAACTGAATCGAATAGTCACTTACTTAGCTTGAATCCCGTGTGGGAATCAATAAATTCATGCCTCCGGCGTCTCAGCCAGAATCAGGCAGTGCAGGTGCCGGGGTCGCAGGAAAGCTTCTGGGGCCACTCGGGGCCTTTTGCAGAAATAATTTTTTCTTTCTATTTCTTTCTTTCTTTCTTTCTTTCTTTCTTTCTTTCTTTCTTTCTTTCTTTCTTTCTTTCTTCCTTCTTTTTTTAAAAATATTTTATCTATTTATTTGACAGAGAGAGACACAGCGAGAGAGGGAACACAAGCAGGGGGAGTGGGAGAGGGAGAAGCAGGCCTCCCGCTGAGCAGGGAGCCTGATGCGGGGCTCGATCCCAGGACCCTGAGATCATGACCTGAGCCGAAGGCAGACGCTTAACGACTGAGCCACCCAGGCACCCCCAGAAATAATTTCTGTAAATGAATTTAACTTCCTTTCAATACTAGTGGAAATTTCCAGATTAATGCATCTAAATGCTGCACATTAGCACAAATCCACATGGCAGGGCCCCAACGTGCAGACCCCCAGGCCCAGGACCTGCGGGGTGTTCCATCCCAGCGAGGGGATGTGGGGTTTCCCATTCTCCACTTGCTGTAGCCTGAACACAGGAAGAACAACAGAGCTAAAACATGCGGGACATGGTTTTCGACTTTACAGCAAAGTCTAGTACAGAGCTGCCGTCACTGGTCAGGGCATTTTATGACCTTGAGTCCTCCCCACAGCCGCAGAGAGGTTTGCTGAGCTGGGATTTTGTCTAAAGATTTTGTTTTCTTTTTGCCGAGACACTGACAATTTGTCATGAACTTGCAGCTTCCAAACTCACTGTGGTCAGGCTTGAGGAACAGGCTTCTCTATTTTGATGTTATAAATAGTAAAGGGGGGGGGGAGTTGAATTTAATACTTCATTTTTATTTGGCCCGTTCACTCAAACCTGCTAAACTACCAACTGCATTCACTGATGACTTGACAAAAGGGCTGATATAAATGTCCCCAAGTGACCCCTGGCACAATGGAACAATCTAGAAAAAGACCAAATTAGCAAGTCCCTTCTTCTGCCTTTATGCTGAGTAAACAGCAGGATTACGTTGCTTTTATTTATTTATTTATTTATTTTGGAGAGAGAGACAGAAAGTGTGATTGGGGTTGGGGCAGAGGGAAAGAGAGACTCTCAAGCAGGCTCCAAGCTCAGCGTGGAGCCCAATGTGGGGCTCGATCTTAGAACCCTGAGATCATGGCCCGAGCTGAAATCAAGAGTTGGGTGCTCAACCTACTGAGCCACCCAGGTGCCCCAAGTTGCTTTTATTTATTTATTTATTTATTTATTTATTTATTTATTTATTTTTAAGATTTTATTTATTTGAGAGAGAGAGTGCTTTCACGAGCCAGGGTTGGGGAGAGGGACAAGCAGACTCCCTGCTGAGCAGGGAGCATGACGATGCAGGGCTCGATCCCCTGAGATCATGACCTGAGCCAAAGTCAGATGCTTAACTGACTGAGCCACCCAGGCACCCCAAGTTGCTTCTAAACACATTTTGTTAAACTTGCATTCCCTCCCCCCCCACAACAAAATCACTAGAATACATGCAACCGGCATGCAGTTCCTAAATATTATCCTATGTAAAAATAGGACCTTGTTGTGGAGTTTTGCTAATAGTGTTACGGGTTCATTCATTTCGACAGAGGACCCACACCAACAATATGAGATGGTAGCAATCAGCGAAAGCAGATGTGGGGTATCCAGAAACTCTGTTCTATCTTCTCTGTAAATCTAAAACTATTCTAAACTAAAAAGGTTATTTTTTTTTAAATGACAGAATGTGGGGAACTGGTCATTTTATAATAACATTGTTTAATGGGACAGTCACTTGAATATTTTTCTTAGGCATTTCCCCCAATAAATGTCTTCACTCTTCCACTTGGTTCCTAACCGATCACCACCGTATATGCATCACCACTGTCTAATTCCAGAACATTTTCATCACCCCAAAAAGAAACCCCTTGCACATTAGCAATCGCTCACCATGTAGTCATTAGAGAAATGGAAATAAAACTACAGTGAGACCTCACCTCCCACCCCTCGGGGACGGCCAGGAACGACGGAGACAGACAACAGCAAGTGTGGACGAGGATTTGGAGGAACTGTAGGCCTCGTGATTTCCAAATGCTACGCACCAAGTTACTACTTGACCCAGCACCCGCACTCCTGGCACAGACCCCACGCAAAGACTCGCACATGAAATTCATAGCAGCTTTAGTCACAGTGCCAAGAACTGAGAACAGCTTAAATGTCCATCACTGGGTGGATGGATAAGCAAAATTCGACAGAACGGAACACTGCCTGGAAACAAGGACCGGGCTGCTCACACGGCCAGCAGTATGGACGGGTCTCCAAATCAACTATGTTAAGCCAAAGAAGCCAGACACAAAGGAGTACTACAATTCTAGCTAATGCAAACTAATTTACAGTAATTAACAAACAACAAAACAAACCCCAACCCAGAGCTGCAGCCTGAGCTCAGCTCCCAGGCCCCAGTCAGTGCCTGAGGGTGGACCACACTCTCCCCTGCCGGCCCCTGGCCACCCTTCGGCTTGCAATCCCCCCCCCCCCATTAGCTGTTCACGGCCCACACCTGAGGGCGCTGCTGTCTTCTCTCACCCGCCTCCTTCAGGGACCCTGGCCAGGCCCTGAGGTGGGACAGCCCCTCTCTCCCAGAGCTGGCTCCTCCCTGGGAGCGTGACTTCGGGCTGGCTGCCCCCCCGTTTCCCATCCTCAGCTGAAGTTTGATGAACTGAAATTGGGCCTCTGTGCCAACTGGTTTTCTTTATTCTCAATAAATATTGGGTTTTGTAATTTAAAAAATAACAGATCAGTAGTTACCTGGGGCAGAGGGAAGGATAGATACAAAGGGGCCCAACGCATCTCGAGGAGTGATGGGAATGTTCTTCATCCTGACAGAGGCAATGTTTCAAGGGTGACTACGTTTGTCGAAACTCAGCCAACAGGATACTCTAAATGGATGCAGTTTGCACTACATAAATTATAACTCCAAATGTTTATTTTTTTAAAAAGAGAAGAGGGCACCTGGGTGGCTCAGTCGTTAAGCGTCTGCCTTCAGCTCAGGTCGTGATCCCAGGGTCCTGGATCGAGACCCGCATGGGGCTCCCTGCTCGGCGGGAAGTCTGCTTCTCCCTCTCCCACTCCCCCTGCTTGTGTTCCCTCTCTCGCTGTGTCTCTCTCTGTCAAATAAATAAAATCTTTAAAAAAATAAAGAGGTTTTTAAAAACTCTTTCATTGTCTCAGATGTGTGGCCCCCAACTTGATTAAAGGGACGTGGTGGCAGGCAGAATAATGAATGGCCCCCAAAGATGTCTGCACCCTAATTCCTGGAACCTGTTGGACCTAGAGAGTTTGGGAGGTGCTTTGCTGCTGGCTTTGAAGTTGGAGAAAGGGCCAGAAGCCAAGGAGAACGGGCACCTCTAAATAGGCAGAAAGGGCCAGGAAGCGGATTCTCCCCTGGGGCCTCTAGAAGGAACGCAGCGCTGACTCCTTGACTGATCTTAGCCCTGTGAGACCCCCGTGGCACATCTAACCTGAGGAGCTGTCACATGATGCACTTGTGTGGTTCTAAGCCCCGAACTTTGTGGTTACTTGTTACCCCAGCCACAGGGAGTTAACAGGACCTTCCTGGTATCTGCCTGGACGCACTCGGAGCGGGGCAACCCTCCCTGCCCTCGGCTGATCTGCTCTCTCCCCGGCTGCAGGGCTGAGATCCAGAGCTCCTGTGGTTTGGTCATGCCACCCCCCCACCGCCCGCCCCCCCCCCCACCCCCCCCCCCCCCCGGGCCCTGCCGCTTCCCGCACCTGCCTGACTCCTCACACCTGCACCCTCCGCACTCTTATCCTCCGCCTGGATGTTCCAGGTGAAACATTTCCCTGGCACAGCCCTCTCTCCTGAGGACTTGACATTCCCGCTGGGGGGGGCTCAGCTAGACTGCAAGCCCCCAGCCCACCGCATGGAAACATCCTCTCCCCAGAAACTCGGGTTGGTCATGAGATCGAGAAATTGAAAATAGCCTGCATGTCCGTCGGCAGGAGACTGATGAAATAAGTATGGCACATCTCCAGCCGGTGCAGCCTGGGACGGCTGCCGGCAGCGAGGACAGAGAGCTCTGCGCGTGCAGACCTGGAAGTCGGCTCCTCATCCACAGTCTCTGCGTCAGGAGGCGCCAGGCAGAGGTCAGCCGGGCAAACCCCAGACCAAACCTCCTGTCCTCCAACCCGCCGTCCGCCACTCACACCATAGCCTTGGACGAGCTGCTATTCCTCTCGTGCCTCTTGTCCCTTCAACTGTGTAATGGGGACAAGGACACTTTGCCTATATCCCGTGATCCCTACCTCATTGCACTGGAAAGGTACATAGCATTACGTGTCATTCTTCATAAATAAAAAAGCAAATGCCAGTTGCAGAATAGCAAGTTAGGAGGTTGGCTCTCCGTACATATTTAAAAGCCTGAACATATTTTAGGAGTGTATTTGAAGAAGCAAACCAGGGAGCAGAGCTAGCTTTAGGGGTGGAGCGTGGGGCCTTTCTGAACGCGGGGGGCTGTGTCGCGGCATGGGCCTCACACCCCTAAAGCTGCGCCATCTTGAAATTCTTGATAATTTTTGAACCTGGGGCCCCACCTTTTCGTTTTGCACCAGGCCCCACGATTATGTAGTCGGTGCTGGCAGGAAGGGACTTCCCACCCGACTGCTAGGACAGCTATCCCTGGGGAAGAGGACCTCGGCAGAGTGAAAGCCGCAAGGATCTCCTGGAAACTTCTGTGGAGGCTACAACACCTGGGGATTGCTTCCTACCCCTTAGAGCTGCTGTTAGCTGGAAAGAGTCCATAGCGCAAAGGAGCTTTGTCTGTAACAGAGGTAACGAACCACTGCTTGTTACTTAGTGAGCATGACTGGGGGGGGCGGGGGCGGAAGAGCACTGGAGGACAGACAGGTTAGAGAGAAGACCCTGGGGTCAGAAGCCTCGACTGAAATGTGCCAGGTGACAAAGTGGGAGAATCCAGCTCAGACCAGCTTCGGGGGGAGGTGAGGAGCCAGCCTGGTTGTGCCAGGATCAGAAGCACCCCCAGGTGGGACTTGGCTGGACCATTGTCCCTGTGCCTCTCAGGGCCCAGGGAGGAGGTCCCCGGCTCGCTCAGCTCACTCTGCATAGCCCCGACCCCAAAGATGGGGAGGCTGGGATGTGGGCCCCTGTCTCCAGGGGACAGGTAACTGGGCTGGGTGTTTGGAACCAGCAGCTGCTCCTTGGGTGAGGACAGGCGGGCAGGGGCGGCAGCCCGGGGGGGCAGGAAGAGAAGATGGAGGGGCAGGTGCAGGTGCAGACCCCCTCGGACCAAAGCCCAAAGTCGGGAGAAAAGCAGCCACGCGGATGGGTCTCACTTTGGCTGCATGGCCACCAAACCTCGAGGGGCCTCCTGCAGCCCCGCAGTTCCACTCCTGGGGGTGTGCTGGGTGCTCCTGGGAGACTTCCCACACCCTCACTTCCCGCCCTCATTCTCAGCATCTCCTCCCCTCTCCTCTGTCAGCCAATGCGCTTGCTTCCTACTGCACAGAACAACACCCCAAAACCCAGGAGAGAGGTGCACAGACTCGCGGGCTACAGCTACCAGCCACGCCCAAGCTCCCCTGCCCCTGCCCTCCCGCCTGTGGCTGGAGTGTCCGCACAGCCCTCCAGGGCCGGCCCCTCCGCTGGCACCCGCTCCCGCTCCCTCCTACCCCGCCACCCCATCCAGTCCCCACCAGACTGTTCCTCTGTTATCGGAAGACGCCTGGCTTTAGGGTGTATGGCGTTCACTGAGCTACTCCTTCTGCTTTTTGGAGGGTTTGAAATTTTCAAAATATCCAGTTGAGGGACCACTACCCCCTCTGCCTGCTCCCCCTCCATCCCTTCCCTCCTTTACAATTCAGTCCAAAGAGCACGGGCCAGGGGGGAGGGGGGGAGGTGTGGGGTGAGGACAGCAGCTGTGAGGCGGGGTGTGGAGCCCAAGCAGGGTGGGGGGGGCGCCTGGTCTGGTGGTCCCCCACCCTGCTTTGTTCTCCCCAGTACCACCCACCTTGCAAGGTATTAGAAATGCATTTGTTTCTTCTTTCTGAATCATCGGCTCCGCCCCCCACCTGAATGTCCTGGAGGCTGGGACTTTGGTCACAGTATTCTCACGGCATAGGACCACACGTCTGGTGGCATTTGACACGTGTTGAATGGGTGAGTGAAACTTATAGCCCCGCCCCCCTGATGGTGGCACAGACCGCAAGGCTTGGTGACACCTGCAGTGGTGGCGGGGGAGGAGAGAGAAGTGAACCGTGAGGCGGGTTTCTGCTTTGGCCACGGGGTGAAGAGGGACCACTTTCACTGAGGCGGGAAGGAAGTGAAGGACCGGGCTAGGTTGGGCGGGAAGTTGGGTTGGGGTCACATTCCGTTGGAGGGGACTGCCAGATGTCCCGGTGGAGACGGCACAGGGCTGCCGGCGAGGAGCTGGGGAGACGCAGCGGCCCCGGGCCGAGAACCGCGAGGGGCTGGCGCGTTGGGGAAAGGGGGAGAGGCTGGGGCTGCGCTGCCAGAAAGCGGCTCTGGAATAATCTGCCGCTTGCGTGCAGGAATTGAGAGAGGAATAGGAGGCGTGGAGAAACACATTTTCAGCAGAATGAGCTTGCAGTCTCGATACCTGCCGGCAAACCAGCAGCGGCCCAAGCGCAGCAACGCAAGGGGTTCCGCGCTCGCCCCCAGCCCCGGAGGAAGCTGGGCAGGAAGGAAAGGGAGTTCCCTGGGCACCAGATCATTAGCTTGGCAGAGTCCCGCCCGGCACACCTTAGCCAAACGCGCGGCCGGGAGCGGCTAAGCGCGGCTGGGCCGGTGGTGGCGTTGACCCCCCGCCGCCACCAGGTGGCGCCCGTGCTTCCCTGGCGCCCAACCAGGAGTCCCCGAGGTCGGTGCCCCGCGCGAGAAGAGGGGCTGGCCAGCCGGGAGGCCCCGCCCCGGGCTCCACCTCTGCCTCTTTGTCGGGTGCAGCCTCGCACCCCATCCTGTCCTCCTGCGGGGGTGGGGGCAGCCCAGGGTGGGTGTGTGGGTGGTGCTGGGGCGGGGGGGGCATCCAAAACTGGCCTCCAGACCAAGCCTCCAACAGACTTCGCTTTAATTTCTGTTCAGTCACTTAATGCTGCCTAAAAGTAAGCATGCGGCCTCACTTCCCTCACCTGTAAAATGGGCACATAATCCTGACCTCGCAGCAGTGTTGTAAAGATTAAATTAGATGGTGATGATAATACACATACACTGAGCTCTTACTAAGGGTTGGGCATTGTTCTAACCACTTTACATATAACAGCTCATTTATTATTTATTTATTTATTCATTCATTCATTTATTTATTTATTTAAATTTATTTTAAGTAGGCTCCTCACCCAGTGTGGGGCTTGAACTCATGACTTTGACTGAAATCAAGAGTCACAGGCACCACAGACTGAGCCAGCCAGGCGCCCCTCCAACACCTCATTTTAATAGCTCCCTTTTATGTGGCGTGGCTGAGGACAGAGCCTGGGTCTTCTCTGCAAAGGAAAGGAGGCATCCTGCTGGCCCTGGGGTGCTGCTCAGGACCGAAGGGCGACTCCTACCCCAAGAGGGCAGAAAGAGGGAGGGGCGCCTCTGACACCCACGGCCCAGAGCCTCTCTTGTTTCCAGTCCTGCAGCCCAGCGGCCCTGCTGCAGGCGACAGGGGCAGCTGGTGGGGACAGAGCCCACCCACCACTCAGAGAGCAGCAGAGGGACCAGTGAGGCCGACCGTGCCCCCTGGCCTGTCCGTGCCCGGCTCCTGCTGTGGTCTGACAGCCCCCAGGCTTCTGGGAAAGGCACCCCTGTCGTGGCGGGTGAGTGAAGGCCACAGCACAACACACTGTGGTTTCAACCTCAGAGACTGGGGGCGGGGGGGGACAGTGCCTTCTCTGGGGGGTAGCCAGGTTTGGTGGGCCTGGGAAACTCCACTCGAGAGTTTTGTGGAATGTGGGAGAATGCCCAGAGGTAGCCGGAGGTAAAGAGGCGATGGTCAGGAAGGAGGTGCGGGTGAAGCTCAGGGCAAGACCCTCTGCTCAAGGCCTGGGAGAAACTAGGGCCGGAAGGGCGATCTCCTGCCTCAAGGCCTCAGATCTGTGGAAGCCGGGGCCAGGAAAGACTTGGGGTGGAACTCTGTGGGGGGGTCCCCAGATGTCCTGGTCTGCCTGCTGTGGTTTGTCCTGGCATGGGTGAGCAGGGTGAACTGGGCGTCATGTCCCGGGGCCGGGCGAGCCAGGGTCCAATGTGCGATCGGGTGGGGTGGCCTTCGGAGCATTCTCTCCCCACCTCATCACCTCACTCCTGTCTGGAGACCTAGAGCCGGCCTCCCCTCTTCTCCTTGGACTCTCATTCTGATGCTGCCTCTCGGGCCCGAAACTATAGGATTGGGGCTACCCTGAGTCCCAGGCCTGAAAGGGAAAGAGGGTTCTGGACTCACCAGAAGTTCTGAGTCCTTTGGGCTGTGAGCCAGCTGAGGTTATCAACACTTGATTTTACTGGGGGTCGATCCCTCCCCCATGACTGTCAGTTGGCTGACTTCCCCTCCAGGGCACCCCCACCCCCTCTCTAACAAAGGGACCAGGGCACTTGGGCCTTCCAGCTCACACATTGCAGGAAACTGAATCTCAGGGGATGAGCCCTCAGAAGCCTTTTCTTACCACCAGCTTAGACGTGCTGAGATGAAGGAGCCAGAAACAGTGCTCCCCCCTTCTGCCCTCCCCCCACCCCCCTGTCCGCTCACAGGCCCAGAACAAAAACACGCCACAAATAGAAATCAAAGTCTGAGAAAGAATCAAGGAGCCATGACCCGGCCGTGGGAAATGCTGTGTGGCCTTGGCCAAGTCACTTAACTTCTCTGAGTCTATTTGCTCATCTGTAAGCTAGGAGGGTTGTATTAACCTTGAGGAGCTGCTGGGAACAGGTGAGAGAAGATGTAAAATGCAGAACACAGATGTAATGTTTGGCCTAAAAACAAGGCCCCTAAAAATACAGCCGAAAGAAGGGTCTTTACTGGACTCTGCCATCCGCACCCCCCCCGCAGTGCCCCCCCTTCCAGTTCGGGCCGGGGCTGCCCCATCGCCACTTTCCTGTAAGGCTGCGGGTGGAAGGGGGCTGCCACATTCTCTGGGTAGCTGCTGCAGCCTTGCTCTCAGGCTCCACTTCCTGTTTTTCTCCCCAACGAATTTTGCACCATTGCTCTTTCATCAGAGCAGGCTGGGGGGTGGTGAGGTGAAGGCAGAGGCCCGCCTGGGAAGGCACCCTGGGGGTCAGAGGATCCCAGGGGGGCATCAGGAAGCCGGGGAGAGCACTAGCCTGGTGTGCTCTGCCATCCAGCTGCCAAGTTTTGGACCCTGTGGTCTCCAGCTTAGAGCAGATTCAGCAGTGGAGGTTGGGAGGCTGGGGGTGGGGGTGGCAAGCCGGGGGGCTGCCTGATGGGAGGAGCAGAGGGGGCCTCGTGCCCATCCTCCATCGGAAAGTGGTGGTTTTTCTAGACGTGGGGGCGGGACCTAGGAATGGACGGACCCAAGCTGAAGCCACATCTCTGAAGGAATGAGGGGTGGAGGGGCTACTCTGAAAGGTGAGGCTGGGCTCCCTGAGGCTCCCAGGTCACTGGGTGCTGAGCTCCCACTGGGAGGAAATGACGGCGCTGCTCCCACACTGGCAGAACCAAGATCTTTGTCCTTGCTCTCCCCTGGCTACAGACCCCTGACCCTTCCACTGGGCAAAGACCCTTCCACTGTCCAGCCATGACTGGGTCATTCATTCATTCGTTGGTCCCACATTCCCACACACTCAACTTGTAACACTCTGTGTGCCCAACACAGAGCTCGGGGCCCGGATACCAGCCTGGATCCGCGTGGAGGCCCCGCTCCCAGGAGCCTCTGAGCACCCAGGCTGTCACACTTGAGCAGACCCAGCCTGGAATAAAGACCCTTCTAGACAAGGGGGCTCAGTGGGTAGTATCTGTGTGAACTGGCCAGGCAAATGAGAAGGGGTAGGGTAAAACAAAGAGTTTGGGAAGGGTACTCCAGGCAAAGGGAACAGCATGAGCAAAGGCCCAGAGTCAGAGAGCCTGGGGAGGTCTGGAGCTGCAAGAAACAGCCCAAGGTGCAGCACGAAGGGTGAGGTGGGGGAAGTGGTGGGAGGAACCCCAGGGGGCTGGCTGGGTTGCCTCCCTTGATTATTAGATGCCTCGAGCTTGTTCTCCAGCCACAGCTGACCCCATACCCCAGTGCAGGTCGCTGTCCCAGCCAATAAGTGGCTCCAAGGGTCAGAATCAGTCCCTGGTAGGGGCGCCTGGCTGGCTCAATCAGTAGAGCGGGCAACTCTTAATCTCAGGGTTCTGAGTTCGAGCCCTACATTGGGTATAGAGATTACTTAAAAATAAAAAATCTTTTTTTTTTTTTAAAGATTTTATTTATTTGACAGAGAGAGACACAGCAAGAGAGGGAACACAAGCAGGGGGAATGGGAGAGGGAGAAGTGGCTTCCCGCGTAGCAGGGAGCCTGATGTGGGGCTGGATCCCAAGACTCTGGGATCATGACCTGAGCCGAAGGCAGTCGCTTAACAACTGAGCCACTCAGGCTCCCCCAAAATAAAAAATATTTTTAAAAAAGAGGGAAGGAAGGAAGGAAGGAAGGAAGCGAGAGAGAGAGCAGTCAATCAGTCCCTGGTAGCCGAAGCAGGAAAGGGGACTTTTAGCAAAGGTATGGGGTGTTCTCATGGACCCCAGAGATGCAGCCTGGCTTTGGAGCCCTGGAGCCAGAACTCTTGGACACTTTTTCAGCACTGCCTGCCTGTCCCCCATTTGCCCACCGGCATCACACCTGCCAAGCTGATGTGGCCTAGATCCCTTCACCCAGAGAGAACTAGGTCCAGGTCCCAAGCCCTGGGAAGCAGGAATCGGTTATGGCCAGTGGTCAAGTGGATATGCTGCTTTTCTGTTGTGACTACATGAGGAAGGGCTACCAGGAAAGGGGGCCAGAGGAACAGCCCAGTAGCCTGAAAGCCAGTGACGTCCACTCTAGGCCATTCCGTTTCATCCTACCCCCCCACCCAAACACGTGCTTAATTCCTTTGGCTTTCCCCAGATAGCTCCATTCCAGTTGCTGTCGCTTAATCTTTATATCACAAAGTCCACCACAAATATCTCTCCCCTGCCGAAGGTAAGGCAATCCGGGTCAGGTCAAACTGCGGCTTCCAGAACTCCATTCTCAGAGCCTGTCTCCAGCGGACACCCAGCCCCGTCTGTTTCTACTGAATCTCCTCTGAGGTGGCTCCCCCGAGTCCCCCTCAATCTATAGACCGAGTGATCAGTTTCACCTCTCCTTCCATGCTTGATCTATGGAGCAGAAAAGGGAAGCACCATACAGGCAAGGTAAATTACACATCAGGAACAAGATACCGCATGGGGTTTGCTCTGCTGGTTACCTTCTCTGGCTTCTTTGTTGGCAAACATGGCTGTCCCAGATTCTGCTCACTGGGAAGGGGTCCCTTCTCTAGGGGTCTTTCAGGTCTGCCCCTGAAAGGTTCTTGGGAAACCTTTTTCTAGGAGGGACCCAGCTGCCCTGGTAGCCTGCTTCATATTGGTGCTGGGACCTGGGCCGAGGGTAAGACATCACAAGCCCCAATGTGCCAGGTTTTAGGGTTTCCTGGCGTTTCAGTCCCCACAGAAGCATCGTTAACTGGCTGCCAATTTTCTTTTGGGTCTTGTCATTAACCAATAACCATTGCCATGAAATCCTGTCTGGTTGAATATTTGGCCTTAGGCTGGGTCATCCCCCAGGGTTAGGGTGTCTCAGGGCAGCTAGTTTCTTCTTTTAGCCTAAAGGTGAAGAGGAAATCATCCTCTAACTTGGGTGGAAAGAAGCTTTTCCTCTCTGGGGCGCCTGGGTGTCTCAGTCGTTAAGCGTCTGCCTTCGGCTCAGGTCATGATCCCAGGGTCCTGGGATCGAGCCCCGCATCGGGCTCCCTGCTCAGCGGGAAGCCTGCTTCTCCCTCTCCCACTCCCCCTGCTTGTGTTCC
>NW_022589705.1:94049442-94111055 GCF_004348235.1 Phoca vitulina | reverse complement strand
AGCGGGAAGCCTGCTTCTCCCTCTCCCACTCCCCCTGCTTGTGTTCCCTCTCTCGCTGTGTCTCTCTCTGTCAAATAAATAAATAAAATCTTTTTTTTTAAAAAAAAAAAAAAGATTTTTCTCTGATTTCTCTTGGAATACTACCCCTACCAGCCTTCGCGCCACTTGACAATGAGAGGCTAAAGGACCAGAGGTTAAGGGTTATTCACTCCTGTGGCTCTTCCCAGGTATCCCTATTCCAAAGCTAAGCTCACAGACTTTTCCGTTTTGTCTGAGACACGGGGCATGGCAGAGAGTGTGGCTGATGCTGTGCAGCGAGGTGCATGATTATCTGATGCTTGCTTGTCACTGGCTATAGGAAAAATGGGATCTCCCTTCACATAAATATTTGCCCTGCTTTCCCCCAATAAGGCTGCTAGAAGTAAATCATATACTAATATGCTGGACCCTTTGCTACCATGTTCTGAGTCCTGTGAGACCACTGAAAACAGTTCAACTGATCTGTTACCACATAGCAAGAGCTGCTGGAGTTCCATCCAAGAATAGGGAATCCTCAACACCCCTCATTCTGCCCCAGGTCACCTAGTTTCAATACTTCCCTTGAAAAGCTGTTTCTTTCTTTTTCTTTCTTTCTTTCTTTCTTTCTTTTTTTTTTAAAGATTTTATTTATTTATTTCACAGAGAGAGACACAGTGAGAGAGGGAACACAGGCAGGGGGAGTGGGAGAGGGAGAAGCAGGCTCCCCGCGGAGCAGGGAGCCCGATGCGGGGCTCGATCCCAGGACCCTGGGATCATGACCTGAGCCGAAGGCAGACGCTTAACGATTGAGACACCCAGGCGCCCCGAAAAGCTGTTTCTTTCAATGCTGCACTTCTAATACTGATTTCTGTATTAATTCTGAGTGTTGTTTTTGTTGTTTCAAAAAACAAAAACCAACTCAAGAGAGTTTGTACTGGGTTGAATATTATCTCTCCAAAATTCATGCTCACATGGAAACTCAAAATGGGACCTTCACTGGAAAGAGGGTCTTTGCAAATCTAATTAGTTAAGATGAGGTCATCCTGGATTAGGGTATCTTTATAAGAAGTGGGAAATTTGGACAAAGACACAGACACACAGGGAGAATGCCAGTGAAGACGGAGGCAGAGATCAGAAGAATGCTTCTACGAGCCATTGAACGCCAAGAATTGCAAGCAGTGCTGGAAGATAAGAGAGGGGCCTGGAACAGATTCTCCCTCGAGCCTCTGGAAGGAACCAACCTGGCCAACACCTTGATTTCAGACTTCTGGCCTCTAGAACTGCAAGGGAATAAATTTCCATTGTTTTAAGCCATCTGGATTGTGCTAATTTGTTACCGCAGTCCTAGGAAACTGATACAGATTTTAAGCAGAATACAGGAGTAAGGCATAAGGGCATAGGGGACTTTCAGAGGAACCCAAGGGGAAGAATGCAAGGACATTCTTGATGCAAGACAAGGAACCGAAAAGTTGCCCGAAATTGTCTCTCTCACCTGTGATCCTCTCTTCCTCTCTGTGCATCTGCTTGCTGGTTTTCTTTCAATCTCGGTCTCTGCACGGCAGCTTCTCTGATTTCCTTAGTCCTGTCGAGAGGCGTAAGTGGCTCCCAGCACCCAAGCTCTAGGTACCTGAAGAATCACTACGCTCTTGGTTCTAATTCCGCATTCCTGAGGAAGCCACTGGTTGGCCAACCTGGGGCCAGGTGGCCACCACTGAGGCAATCACCTTGGGCATGCTTCCAGGCCGGCATATCTGACCGGAGACTGCAGGTATCCCCACGCAGATGCACGGAGAAGTGTTCCTGGAGAAAGGAGCTGGGTATACACCCCAGGAGCACTGTGCTCTTGCCATCTAGCACCTCCCCACACTGTAGTTCCCATTGGCTGAGGCCCTACTATCCACTGATGGACTTCCCCGATGCCACCTGTATTCCCAAAGGAGTCCTTCTCCAGGGGCTTCTCATCCCTCCTGCTGAGAGACGAGGCCATGGGGTCATCACGGTTTGACCGGAGCCCAGGCAGAATGGAGCAGCGGCTCATCTGTCGTACTGGTGTGAACAGCAGTAAGAGGGATTATTAGCTCTGACTTGGGGAAAGGAGATAAATTTCACGTTTTTGCAGTTTTATTACACATTTGGCATAATGTGAACAGAAAGGAAAAATGGCAAGGAAAACATCTGTAACGCTCCTCCTCCGAGGCTTTCACAGTTCAGTCTCCTCCCACTACATATGTGTGCATATGTCACGCTTACACGGTGGTGATCCTGCACAGAGGCAGTTCTGTGTTGAACTTGATCCCCTTGATGATGTCACCATTTCCCATGATGCTACGGGTCTCCAGGATCGCCATTTTTCTTTTCTTTTCTAAATTTATTTATTTATCTGAGAGCAAGATTACACGCATGAATCAGGGGAGGGGCAGAGGGAAAGAATCTTCAAGCAGGCTCCCCGCTGAGCCCGGAGCCCGCTGTGGGGCTCGATCACACCACCCATGAGATCATGACATGAACCGAAACCAAGAGTCGGACACTTAACCGACTGAGCCGGACACTTAACCAATCCCCAGGCGCCCCAGGATGGCCACTTTCAATGGCTGCACACTGTTCCATTAAGTGGATGTACCATGCTTTCCTCCGGGCAGTTCTGGCCTAGGGGAGAAGGCAGACCCTCCACAGTGTTAAGGTGACACATTTTCTTCTTCCCATTTTTGGTTCACAGTCCAACTTCCTGCGATCGCTGGTCCAATAGACCCCACACCCTTCCTGTCACCTGACTTCAGAGTTCTAGGAAGGCTGCCCCCTAATGAACTCCCACCTGCCATCTGGGTGACCTCGGCGAGTTACCTGCAGCATTGCCTTAGTTTCTTTGTTTGTAAGATGGGTATAAGAACAGCATGCACCATACAGGGTTCCAAGGGGTATGAAACAGGGTAATGCATGAAAACAGCCCGCGCTGACAGCTCGCTATAGTTCTACTTTTTTTCATTCGCTGTGTAGCCCGGACACTTTCCACGAGGCCACGTTTACTGGTTCCATACATGCTATAACAAAGCACCACAAACCCTGTGGTTTAAAAAAACAGAGATTTGGGGCACCTGGCTGGCTCAGCTGGAAGAGCGTGCAACTCTTGATTTCAGGGTCGTGAGTTTGCACCCCACGTTGGGTATAGAGATTCTTAAAAAATATATATATATATATAAATAAAAATAAACAGACTTAAAAACCAAAACCCAAAACACCAGAAATTTATTCTCTCACAGTTCAGGAGGACAGAAGTTCAAAATCAAGGTGTCAGCAGGGCCACTCCCTCCAGAGGCTCTAGGGAGAACTCTTCCTTGCCTCTTCCAGCTTCTGGGGCTCCTGATGTTCCTCGGTTCGTGGCTACATCTCTCCAACCTCTGCCTCCAACTGCACATGGCCTTCACCTCTGTCTGTCTCGACTTTCCCTCTGTCTTTCTCTCATAGGGACGCTTGCCATTGGATTTAGGGCCCACCCAGATAATCTAGGATGACCTCATCTCAAGATCCTTAACTTAATTACATCTGCAAAGACCCTATTTCCAAATAAGGTCCCATTTCCAGGTTCCAGAGATTAGGACTTGGACATACCCTTTCGGAGGTCACCAGCCAGTCCCCTCCAGGTAGAAAATGGCTTTCCTTCTCCTTCTAACTCTTCTCTCTCTTCAACATTCATGCTCTTTTGTTCTCTTTTTCCTGTCTGGGGAAAAAGTCACCAGACATATGCCTTCTCATTGAGGTTTTTGGGGTTTCGCATGGGGGTGCTCCTCAGAATCGATGCCTTTAAAGATAGATATCTATCTAGAGGGGTACTTATCTAGATAGAAGGAGGTTTTTAGAGCAGGTGGTAGTGCGGTGGGACACAGGACCAGAGCAAACCCCAGCTCCCGTTAGCACTCCCTCTTCTGCGCCCCATTTGCAAAGCTGTGACTGTCCCCTAACCACTTTCACTGAAAGATCTGTTAGTTTTACAGGCTCTCTGAAGCTGGAGTAATAAGCCCCATCTTACGGAGGAAGGGACAGACAGGAGGATGTGGGGGCAGGGCTGGGTCTCAGGGTCCCCAGAAAAGGTGCAAAAATACACTCCCCCCTCCATTAGACTCCAAGGGTGGGGAATAAGGCCACGCCTTCTTACTTTCTGCAGCCCCCCCTTCTGTGACTCTGCCCCCCCCCCCCCCCCCAAACCATTGTATTCTAGGCTTGTAAGGGAAGGCCCTGTTTCCAGCCCCAGGGACTGATTGGCCTTTTCCGCCTCCCGCACCTCCCCATTCTATTATTTTTTCTTTCCTTTTTTTTTTTTTTTAAGATTTTTTATTTATTCATTTGAGAGAGAGAGGCAGAGAGTGCTTGAGGGAGAGCAGAAGCTGGGGTGGGGGGTGGGGGAGGGACAGAGGCAGAGGGAGAAGCAGACTCCCCGCTGAGCAGGGAGCCCACACCAATCCCAGGACCCTGGGATCATGACCTGAGCCCAAAGGCAGATGCTTAACCGACTGAGCCCCCCAGGTGCCCTATTATTTTTCCTTGAAATAAATGCTTAATTTTAGAACAGTTTCAGATTTTTAGGGAAGTTGCAGAGAGGATAGAGAGTTCGCACACACCCCACACCTTGTCTCTTCTGTTGCTAACATCTTAACTACTACAGTACATTTGTCACAAGGGATGAACCAACATTGATACGTTATTATTAACTGAATCCCAACTACCTTAGTTTCACCTACTGTCCTCTCTCTGTTCCAGGAGCCCAGCCAGGACACTGCATAACATTCGCTTGTCATGTCCTCCTTAGGCTCCTCTTGGCTGACAGTTGCTCTAATTTTCCTTGTCTCTGATGACCTTGACCATTTGGGGGACTGGTCAGGTGTTTTTGTAGACCCCCACTATCCCTCCTCCATCTCTCCCCTCCTCCCCACCTCCTATGTCTTTGCAGCGCTTACTACTTCACGACACTGTATCTTATTTTTATTCTTCATAGTTTCTCTTCGTGGAGTGTAAGCCCCGGGAGGGCGGGTCTTTGGCTTGGACGGCGCTGTATCCCAGGGCCCCGACTGTACCAGGCACGCAGGCTGAATGAGTCAGTGTTGCAAAGCCTGGGTCACCCCCAGTGTACGGAGGCAGGAGTTTGGATCCAGCCTCATGACCCCAAACCCTGCTGCTCCCCACCACCCCCTTTCCCCAACACCCCCACACCCTGGACTAGGAAGAGCATTAGAAGGTATGTTTAAAAGCCAACTGCTGTTTCTGGAACACTGACTTGGTGCCAGGGGCAGGACCCTCCCCTAGTCCCCGGTCCCGAGGGCCAGAGGGATCCCCCCAGGGTTGCACAGCAGGTAGGGGTTTGGGCTGGGATTGGAACCCAGGCATCTTGGGTTTGGAGTGTTTGCGTTTTACAAAAAGGACAACTCAACTTCTGTTTGGAGCCTCCATTTACTTGGGCCCAGAAACTCAATCTCCAGCAATTCAAACCTGACCCCATAAGGGCCTGGTTCACCTGGGCCACCTCTGAACTATCTGGGTCTTTCTGGACCGTTCAGTCCAGCTGTGACCCGGAATGAAGCACAGGGGCACGGTCCATCCACCTCTGAGTCTTTCTCCGGAGGGCACAGCCTGGGGACGGGGGCTGCAAGGACCCCTGTCTTCTTTTCCTCGGGCACCTGCACCTGGCCAGCTCTCCGGGCTCCTCTGAGCCTGTGTCCTCAGAAGTCAGACTTTCCAGGAATCAGTTCCGACCTCGGCCTGGTTCTCCAGGTCTCACGCCCTTGCACCATCCCCACCATGACGTTGCCCCAGGCAGCCGCTGTCTCATCGCGGGACCGGGGCCTGCAGTAAGAAATGCATTTTATATCATGGAAAACTATATCTAAAACTAATGATGTAATGTATGGGGATTAACATAACAATAAAAAATTTAAATAAAAAAAAGAAAAGAAAAACCTACAAATTAACAGGTTAAAAAAAAAAAAAAGAAAGAAATGCATTTTATGTCTTGACTTAATGCACACTCACGCGTACCTATAAACTGGGCAAAAGCCGCAGGCCATAGTATTCTCCCTCCCAAAGTGGAATACAATCTGATCATTTCTATTCTATTCCATTTTTGTAAACTTGACGTGCTGAGCGGGTTTCCAGTCCACTAACGTGTTCATATGTCACACCCTGTTGTGGGGAAATGTTGTTTTAGAGCAGAAACATCCAGTCCCACGGAGCACAGAGACCCTGCTCTAGGATTGCTCGAGAACTAACCTTTTCGGGGGGTTCGCTCTGTCAGTACCGTTAGAAGCAGTTTCCATGTATTATTACCTCGGGTAATTCTAAGAACAATTTTTAAAAGATTTTATTTATTTGAGAGAGAGAGAGAACAAGCAGGGGAGGGGGAGAGGGAGAGGGAGAGGGAGAAGCAAACTCCCTGCTCAGCTGGGAGCCTGACTTGGGGCTCCGTCCGGGTCCTGGGACCCCAAGGTCATGAGATCATGACCTGAGCCCAAGGCAGCTTAACCTGACTGAGCCACCCAGGCGCCCCTCTAAGAACAATTCTAAATGCCGAAAGCCATGATCAGCATCCCTGTTTTCTCAGATGAGGAGTGGAGGCTCAGACAATTTTAAGTCACTTGCCGGAGGTCACACAGCTCCACAGCAAGGCAGTGCTGAGGAGTTTGGCTCCAGGGAAGGTGCTCTTAATCAAGAAGCTTCACCACACGTTTCTTGGCCAAGGCAAAAGGGCAAGGGTTTGAGCTGGGTAATGTTTGCTTGGGAGGAAAGGACCCACAGCAAAGTGGACTTCCTGCCAGGACGGGGCACACAGACAGGTGCCCAGAGTCCTTCGTGGAGGGGCTGAGGAGGTGGGCTCTACATGCTTGCACCCCTGCACTGGGGTTCTGAGGTTGGCTCTGGCTGCCCTGAGATAACCCTGCTTGTGGGCATGTGTGGGTGTCCGTGCTGAAGCCCCTCAAAGCTGAACAAAGATGCTTACTGCATCCGCGAGAAGCTGCACACGCTGGATGGCTTTTGGAGGGGAAGTTTTGCAGGAGAGGGGACAGAAGGAAACAGGTCTGGAGGGCTGTGTGTGCCCCTCCGGGCTGCAGGGCACCTTCTGCCGGCCGGAGCCTCTTCACTGACCAGCAGCCCCTTTAATAACCGAGACCTCTTTCTTCCCTTCCATAACATGGGGCGGAAGGATTGGCCCTTCAGGAGATCATGTCAATCAGGAGGCATTGACTTCCATGCAGCTAAGATGCTCCTTCTCTTCTAGGACTGCTATAAATTCTCCACCATGGCTAGTCTATTTTGTTTACAATTCAAAGGGAACTTGAAGTAGCTTCCTCCAAACACACATGACAACAGTTAAAAATAAAGTGAGAAAGAGAGATCAGAAACCATAGAGAGGAAGGCAGAAGGCGAGTCTATCGGGAACTTGAGAGACAAGGGAGAGCGACGGTAGAGCCCCGTGTTACTGTCAGCCTCTTTCTCCTGGCACCCTGGGCAACACAGGGAGATCCTATGGCGCCGTCTCAAAACGGAAATGTGCTGGGTTTTCAGGAAAGTGAAACTTCTAGAACTGGGCCATAGGCAGCATGATACGGTCAGAGGAGCAGTTAGACTGTGTGGCCCCCAAATGATTAAACTTTCCTGAGCCTCGGTTTTCTGATCTGTAAAGTGGGGCTAAGATTGCCCTTGGGAGATTGTTGTAGGGATCAGAGATAATAACAGGTGGAGCATATCTGAGCATTTGGCACGCCTTGGGTCCCTGTCTCGCATGTTACAGAGCATGATGCGAATGGCTGTCAGCAAATATTCAGTGAAGCGTTCTTCTGAATGAGGCAAAAACATTCCTCATCTGCCGGCTTCTTACACCAAACTCTGAAAGCCAGGGAGTAAATTGTTTAAACTGCAAACTAGCAAAAGCTGGGCTGGGGCAGGTGTTCGGAAACCGCAGGGCAGGCTGCTTACCCTGCCATCAGATTTTCTCTCTGATGTGCCCATTTCTCTTCTGGCACCCTGGAGTGGTCTGGAGACCTCTGCCAAGGACCAGTGAGCCGGGCCTGGGGTAGGAGTGAGGCTGTGAGCCTGGGATGTTTTGTTGGGAAGGATGTTAGGGTACGTTCCTGGGGACAGACCCAACATTCTTCCCTAAAGGGACAATATGGTCCCTTCTGGCTCCTCCAAAGATGCCTAGCTGAGAATTCAGAGCCTGCAGCCTAGATCCTAGAACACCGGAAGCGTTTATTACCCAACGGGTCTTGCCTCAATGCTCTCCCCTTTCCTGGCAGGACACGGAAGTTTCTGCTCCTCCCTTTGCTGCAGCCAGAGCTGGGCCCACGCTGGTCCCGGAGGCCAGGGTATTGCATGGGTAGAAAGAGTCTTCCCAAGTTTCAGGTTCCTCATATCTCCAAGGGGACCAAACAGGTGTTTTACCTCCCAGGCCCTGTTGGAGAGGGTCCTTTAAGTCTAAGCAACTGACCGACTCTTCCGCCATCACACCCCAGAAGGATTTGAAGCCACTCTTGTAATCTGGCTACTCCCACACCCCCTCCTTGCTCTTGACTCCCCCAAGCGTGGAGGCCACGTCTTCCCTCCAGGGCTGAGCCAGTGGGACTTTGCTCCAGTCTGTCTGCCTGGCCTCTTGGACCGTCCCTGGAGCCCAGCCCCGGCGCTCTTGGCGCTGGGGGGCACCCCCCGGGTGCCTGGAGCTGCGGCCGCCGCCTCCCTCTCCCGCCCTCCAGCCTTTCTCTGACCACTGTGGAAATTCTTGGTGTGTGAATGTGGAAGGCGTGGGGGTTTTATGGGCTTTAGGACCTTTATTTGGTTGTTTTCCTTTGTATAAAAAGAAAACTTGTTTTGAAGAAGGGCAAAATGCAGCTTCCAGAGACACCTGGGATGATGCCCTTCCAGCCGCAGACGGGGTGCGGATTTGGGGGGTGGAGAGGACGGGGGCGGGGGGGGGGGGCGCAGACTGGCGGCAGGAGGACCTGTTGTTTTTCCTGTTGCAAGTAAAAAGGAAACAAAGTGGGAAGTGGAGTGTGCGGGCTGTCAGCAGGCGGGGCGCCCCCAGCGCGCCCCGCCTCCCTCCCTCGAGGCTCACTCGCGCCCAGAGCCTTCGCTCCTAGCGGCCGCCGGGCCGAGCCGCCCAGCCCCTGCCAGCCGCGCCGGGACGGTAAGCACTCGCCTCTGGCTGCGTCTGGGGAGGTCGGGGAGAGCACCGGGACCCGGCGCTTCGGGGACCTCGGGGACCGGCTCGCGGGCGTCTCCCGGTGCCCACGAGCGGTGCGCCCTGGCCGGGTGCGCCTCCCGCGTCTGGAGAGAGCCCGGCAAGGGGCGCCCCCCGGGGTGGCCGCCGGGACCTGGGCGCGCACGGCTCCTCTGCGCCGCTACCGCGCGCCCTGCGGGGCCCGACGGGGAGTTCACGGGCGCGGCGGCGGCGGTCGGGCTGCGCTCCCAGCGGCGGGGCGTGGAGCCCGGGGCGTGCGCCCTGCCCCGAGCGCTGGCCAGCCGGTCCAGGGGGCGCTCCGGCCGCGCTCCCACGCGCGGTGCAGCCCGGCGTACCGTCCCCTGAGCCCTGGCCCTGCGCGCCCTCCCCGGCGCCGGCGAGCGGGGACCGGGCTGGGGAGCCGCCGGAGTCGAGTCTGCCGGGCGCCCCCTCCGCCCCCCCCCCCGGGGGCCCCGGGGCCTCGGGAACCGCTTGCCGCGTGTTTACTGCAGCCGCCAGCGGAGACCAGCCCCCGGATCTGCGGCTGAGCCTGGGTTACGGCGGCAAAACCGCCTCCAGCTTTGCATTTCCGGACTTTTTTTCCCCCCCTTCTTTTTAATACTCTTACCCGTAATTCAGCCAGAATGAGGCTTCTTTTTTTAAATCGGGTTTCCTGTTTTTATTTAGGCTTCCTTCTCTGCACCTTCCTTGAAATCTGGGAGAGGGGAGCAGGGAGACCTTTGGTGGGGACCAGGATGCGGGAGCACGTAGCGGGCGGTGCTCTGCCCGGGTGGGGAGATGGGGGTCCAGAGAGCCAGGAAAAGGACTAATGCGAGGCCCCGAAAAGCGCGCTCCCGGAGGGGACGAGGTGGGGATGGGATTTCCGAGGCTGGGGTCGGGCGCCCGGGGCTGCCCGGGCTGGCGGTCCACGTACCAAGTGGTCCCGCGGCACCCTTGGGATCTGCCCAGTTTGCAGATGGAGCGCTCGGGAGCCCTCGAATGACCGAGGAGCTTTCACTTGGTTCAGATCCCCTGGAAGGAGAGAGCTGAAGGTCTAGAACCCCAGCAGATTATGCAGTGGGGCGGCTTCACCTGGGCTCCTGCAGAAGCCCCACTGCGCGCCGCCCGCCGGGCAGAAACGTGCTGCAATGTCGCGCCCGTATGTGGGGCAGGTGTGCCCTCGGTGTGTGTGTGTGGGGGGGTCCTCTTTCAGGGGCTTCGGGGGTAAAGTTCGCCGCTCCAAAGGGACCCTGAAACTGAGGATTCATCCCACTGCTCCCTTCCAGGAGAGAGGGCGGCGCTGGAGCGCCTGGCAGGGCCTTGCTGTTCTGGTCAAGTGAACGGTACTCCTGGGACTCTTCCCGCCCCCCTCACAAAGAATCAATCGTTTTTACATGCGTTGTTCAGTTAAGCAGTCGTAGGAGCTGACTGATGTCTCCATTCTCCAGTGTAAGAAACTAAGGCCCAGAAAAGTTACATAACTTTTCTTGCAAGTAGCTGATCCAGAACCCGCTGAACAGTTCCATCATCTGTAGGTGCTGGGGTTTGCCGATTAAGGAGAACATTTCCTAATAGTTCTCTTGGTGTAGGGACGAGGACCCTTGGAGTGTCTCTTCAGAGATGCAGCCTCTAAGGGACCCACCTTGGTAATACCCGGTAAAAGCCGCCCCTACTATTAACCACCAGGTTTGACTGCGGTGATTAAGTGGGCACAAAGAACCTTCTGATTAAGGAGGCTGTCACCAAATATAAAGAGATGGGAATAGAACTTTCTCTTCCGTTCTCTAGAGCACGAATTTGCCAACCCTTTATCGTTTCCACACCCTGCTGTGGTTTGATTTCTCAACTTCAGGATCCCATCGTCCATCGTGCCTCATGAGAGCACTGCCCAGCACTTGCTGAGGGTGGTTCTTGTGCCGCTCTCACAAACTCCTACAAGTGGTGGAGGACACTGGGGGGGAGGGGCATGGGGCGGGGGGGGGTCGGATCTCTTGAAACCTAGTTGGCCCTTGCCTGTTCTGAGACATCCAAGCTGACCTCTTTCGGAGCCCCACTGCCCCCCACCTCCTCTGCCCACGTTTAGAAACAGTGCTGGCCACGCAGCAAATAGACATGTTTCTGGAATTAGGGCATGTGCCCCAGGGGCGCTCCTGGCCACGCAGATGGTCCCCTTCCACTAGGACTTTTCTCTGGCTTTCCTACGTCTAACAAATGTTTACTGAGATCTCCCTCACAGGGGCTCTGCTAGGAACGAGGCCGGCAGGCGGGGAGGGTACCAGCCCTCGGGTGGGTGGGTAGGGGGCTTATGAGACGAAGGCAGTCCGCACATAACTAGAGACCAGCCTCAGGCCTGGTTAGCTTGTACTCCCAGTACTGCTGTGTCCGGGGAGATTGTGGGCGTGTGAATGGGGGTGTGAGGGGTCAGTTCCTGCTTCACCTTGTTTTTCTTCAATTGCACAGTTAAAGGGAGAAGTGAATGTGCAACTCATGAAGCAATTCCCCTTTGGCTGGCTTATTTTTCAAAACGATTTTTGTTTAGAGAGCAGTCTCCTCCCTCCCAGAGGCCAGATGCTTCTGCGGGTCTGGTGATGGGGCGTGGGGCCCCACCAAACGTTTCTTTACCGTGGGACCTTAGAAAAGCTCTTTCAGCCACTCCCCAGGGGACAAACATGTTTCCCAGCAAAGCTGTTGGAGGGGCAGGTCCAGAGGGAAGTGCTCCAGGAGGATGGGGGGTTGGTGCTGCCCTGTCTGATGGCGGAGGCATGTAGTCATTGACCACCAGCTGCAGGACGGCAGGAGCCTGACTTGTCAGGAAGGGAGGAAGACATTCTCCTCTGTGCCACGGCCAGTGTTTCATAAATGGCAAGGCTTGCAAAACTCCTCCTCTCTCTCCTTGCAGCTAATGCTAAAACTGAATTTTCTTTAATTTGGTTGGTGGAAATCCCCCGCAATCATATCAGAAATTCTGCCAGTTTCAAGATGGAAAAAAAAATTTAAAACCCCGGGAACCTCCCTCCCCACTCCTTCCTTGCAGACCCACACGGTGGCCCACTCTCCCCTCCCTGGGGGCCCGCACAGTCCGCGGGGCCTGAGGTCGGCGCAGTGAAGGTTCCAGCTGCCCTGGCCTGTGAGAACCACCCCCCACCCACTCCTTCCCCAGAGGTGATAACCTGTCTCCCTTGGATAAGGGGGGGTCAGGACTTCTAGAAAAGGGTGCTTCTCAAGGCCGCCTACTTTCTGGGCCGAGAGGGAGAGTGATCGGAGGAATGGGAGTGGCATTTCTAAAGTGGTATTTCAGTTCGCTTCTGTTTCACTCACTTTGGGGAAAATGCTTTCCACTTAGAGAAAATACCAGGAGAGTGGGGGGAGGGGAGAGGGAAGCCACAGAAAGGGAGCAAGCTGCCTGGGTCAGATTTATGTCCTGGAATGATGCTATATCTGTTTCCTGGGGCCGCTGTAACAAATTACCACAAATTCTGTGGCTTCAAGCAGCAGAAGTGTATTCTCTCGTGGTTCTGGAGCTCAGAAGTTCTGAGTCAAGGTGTCAACAAGGCCTTACTTCCCTCCAGGGGCCTAAGGAAGACTCCTTCTTGCCTCTCCCAGCTCGAGGTGGCTCCGGGCTGTCCTTGACTTGTGGCCACGCCACCCCACTCTCTGCTCCCTCTTCACTTGGCCTTTTCCTCTGTGTCTGTGTCTTTCTGCTGTCTCTTAAAGGACACTTGTCATTGGATTTAGGGCCCATCCTTAACTTAATTACATCTGCAGCGACTCTTTCTCTGGATAGTGATTTTCCCAAATAATCCCCAGGTTCCTAGGGTTGAAACATGGACACATCCTTTTGGGGCCACCATTCAGCCCTCGGCAGGTGGACAGGAGCACGTTTCTTTCAGTATCTCCCGGGAAGGTGTTGAACACAGTTATCTTTGCAGGGAACCAGCCGTCCCCTGCGTCTGGGCCCTGGGCTACTGCTTCCCAGTCTCTACCCTTCCTCTCCTATCTCCAGCTTCCCTTTCCCAGCTTTGTGAACTGGTAGCCACCTTAGTAGTGGCTCTGCCAATGGCAGTCCCCCTCCCCAGGGTCCCAAGAGCAGAAAAGACAAGTCCCAAGCTTGGAGAAGTTGCCCGCAGGCTAAGTTCTGCACCTGCAGAGAATTGCCCCTGCCTCCAGGCAGTCCTCCGGTCTCGGTCTCTCTCCTGACCTTCCCCCTTCCCTTCAAGAACAGCTCCTTCGCTGCTCAGGGCCTCTCCCAGCCAGGGCTCCCCCACCCTCTGTTTGGGGCCACACAGCACTTCTCATTTTGGAGTTTCCTCTGTTGAGCAGCCCCCGCCCCCAACCAGGAGAGGTGGGGGCAGGGCTGGTTTTGCTGCTGTGTCTGCTGTGGGATGGAGCTGGTGGTACTGAGAGGGATCCGGAGCTCCCCGGACCTGGGGGTGCAATTAAGGAGTGCTCCAGGGCTCTCTGGAGGGCAGGGCCGCTCTCCTGCCTCCTCTCCCCCTCCCCCAGCCTCCCCCCCCCGGGACAGGAGAGGGGTGTGTGTGTGCATTGCCGCTCTTTGCTTTGGTTGTGAAATCTGGGAGAAGTCTTTTCTTATCAACAGGGAAGCAAGGTCATAGCCCTGTTATTGAAATTTTGAAAAGTCACTTAAGTATGGTGGGGTGGGACGGGGCACAGAGGTGGTGGAGGGATCTCTGCATGGAAGAAGAAGCATTATCTTTGGAGCCAGCCAGACTGGGTTTTAATCTCAACCTCGTTTTATCTGCTGAGTGACCTGTGGCAAATTACTTAACCCTCCTGAACCTCAGAATCCCCGGGGGTAACATGGGTATAGTAATATCACCAGCCTGTAAGATTTCGTATGTTGTCACATGTCTAGGGCCAGGCACAGAGCCCCATGGTGGAACAAGCAATGCCTGTAAGGAGCTGGGGTACAGCGGGTGGCCCGTGAGTGTCATGATCCCGCTGTCCCCAATGCAGCCACTGCCAATTGGACTATCTTTTCCCTTTTTTTGGGGGGGGGGTGCACTTTTAATACAGTTGGACCTCATAAGCAGGTGAGTTTTTATATTTTTGTGTCTCAGTTGTAAAATATACACGAAAAATTTTGCCATCTTGACCGTGTACAGTTCGGTGGCATTTGGTACATTCACACTGTCCTGCAAGCAGCACCGCCATCTCCAGAACTTTCTCATCTTGCAAAATTGAAACTCTGTCCCCATGAAGCAATAAGGAGCCATTCTTCCCGCCCCCCCCCCCCCCCCCCCCCGCCACCGGCCAGCAACCACCATTCTACTTTCTGTCCCTCCGAATTCTGCTCTCTGTGCCTTATTAGTGGAAGCATACAACGTCTGTCCTTGTGTGACCGGCTTATTTCACTTTGCGTAATGTCCTCAAGGTTCATCCATGTTGTGGCCTGTGTGAAAATGTGCTTCCTTTTTAAAACTGCATAAGGTTCCATTGGGTGTAGATGCCACGGTTTGTTTATCCATTCATCGGTCCACGGACACTTGGGCTGCTTCTGTCTTTTGCCTACTAGGAATAACGCTGCTATGAACACGGGTGTACAAATATCTGTTCACGTCCTTGCTTTGAATTCTTTTGGGTACATGGTCCAGAAGGGGAATTGCTGGGTTGTTGGTAATCCTATGCTTAATTTTTTGACGAGCAAGGCATGTGCTTCTGTAGTTTGCTTCCTTCACGATGTCGGCTTGTTGGCATTTTTCCTCTTTGCTTTGCAACCAAGCCATCCTTCCCAGTGGTATTGTAAGTGTCCTAAGGGACACCATCGTTTTATCAAGCATCTTCCATTGTGGGACGTTTATGTTGCTTCCAGCCACACACACACACACGTGCCCACGAGACTCAAAATCCCGTCATTGACATTTGCCCATATTCGAGAATTATTCTATCAGGAGCGCCTGGGTGGCTCAGTTGGCTACGCGTCCAACTCTTGGTTTTGCCTCAGATCATGATCTCAGAGTCATGGGATCGAGCCCCACGTCGGGCTCCAGGCTGAGCGTGGAGTCTGCTTGAGACTCTCCCTCTGCCCCTTCCGGTTGTGCACGCAAGTGCGCACGCACTCTCTCTCTCAAATAAATAAATTTTGAAAAAAAAAAAAAGAATCATTGCATCAAAGGCATTGAACATTTTTTTTTTTTTTAAGATTTTATTTATTTATTTGACAGAGAGAGACACAGTGAGAGAGGGAACACAAACAGGGGGAGTGGGAGAGGGAGAAGCAGGCTTCCCCCTGAGCAGGGAGCCCGATGCGGGGCTCGATCCCAGGACCCTGGGATCATGACCTGAGCCGAAGGCAGACGCTTAACGACTGAGCCACCCAGGCGCCCCGGCATTGAACATTTTGATGGCTCTTCCTGCTAAATGGTTTTCGATTTAGGAAGACTGGACCAGTTTATCCCAGTGATACATAATAGTTTCATGACACGTTCACTAGTATTAAATAATATTGGGAAAAAATGTTTTACTCATAGGCTCCAAAGGTAATCATCTTAAATGTGTTTCTTTTATTGCTAATGAGGTTAAATAGCTTTCTTCTTGGCTCTAGCTGTGTGTTTAACATGAGGTTTGCTGCAGTGTAATGCAGTGGTTTAAACCCTTGAACTCTGGAATCGGATGGATTCAGATTCAAAACCTTAGCTTCGCCACTTGCCAGCTGTGTGACCTTGAGTAGATTATTTACCTTCTCTGATCCTTGGCTTCCTCCTCTGTAAAATGAAGCTAATTCGACCTGTTTGTCGGGTTGTCTCAAGGATTAAATGAGATCAAATTAGATAATGAACATTGGCTGGCCCGTAGTTGACAGTCAGGAAATATTAGCTGTTACTGTCCTTACCATTATTCTAATTTAAGTTAACTAGTCTCCACTCACCCTCAAGATTCATCTTGTTTCCACTAGGGCAGACGGTACACACTTACGCCAAAGGGATTTAGGTTAAACACAGGGATCAGTTTCCTGCTCTAAACACAGACAGTCCCAGAAAGAAGCCGACAGCCGCCCTCCGGTGAAATGGACAGTGTCCTTGGCTGTCTGGCTGGATTTGGGTGTGAGCCTCCCTAAGGCAAGCGGATGAGCCTGTGCCACGTGATGCTTACCTCCCGGGAGATGAGAAGAGCCGTGACGGGCTGCCCAGAATCCTGAACCCCCGACAGGGCTGTTTCTCCAGGACCCTGTCCCCCTGCAGTTCCGCAGTCTCTGTCGTGTGCAAGTGGCAGATAAAGACTCACTAGATGGTCGAGTCCAGAGCTCATTTTGGTGGCTGTTCCACAGCTGACCTCCAGATGCTCCATCAAACAGTTTGGGAAACTGAGGCAGGCACTTCAAAGGCAGGACCCCTGGGCTTTGGCACCAGCTTGGGTTGCTGCCCTTGAAACCTGCTTTTGCAGCCCCGTAGAGGAAGGTGGGGGCCACTCTCCGGTAGACCTCAGGGAGCCCCAAGTGAGGGGGATGCCAGGGGAGCAGACAGTGCTGGGGCGCGCTGAGTGCATGCATTCTCCTCTGCTGCCCACCTGGGTCTGAGGAGGAAGTTAATGAAACCGGGATCTGGGTCTCAAATAACCTTTTCTCAAGAAGTTTTCTCTTAGGGGGTAAAACACTGAAAACCGTCAACTTTCCCCGTCACCTGTCTCTGTGTTCAGAGCCAAGGAAAGGACAAGCAAGACCATACCTCCTGTTTCTGGTGGTTCCTGGGTCTGGGCGCCGGAATCCCCAGGTCCTGAATCTTCGTTCCCTATTGGGTGGTGTGGCGAATATTTGAGTAATACGGCCCGTCTGCCATCATTCGGAAAGCCGTGAGGAGCTGTGGTCTTTTTTTGAATTAAATGCAGCAGCACGTTGACCATGTGGTAGTTTCTGAAGGTATGTGTGGCTTCCTATTTCTGGTGGGAAGCACAGCACAAGGCACAGTGTTTCAAGAACGAGTGGAAAGAAAGCTTAATGTTAGTGTCAAAAGCCAGAACTTTAGAATTCGATGGAAGTCCAGGTCTTAGCTTTGACGCTTGACACGTGGATGACCTTGCAAGTTATTTTCCCTCTCTGAGCCTCCAGGTTTTTTTCTGAAAATCGGGAACAAGTACTTCTTTTATTTGATTATCGAAAAGATTAGAAATAAGGAAAAACCTGTCAAAGGTCGCGGGCTCTCCAAAAATCACTATTTTTGCCACTGGATGAATGAATCCTTGCAGCCCACGTTATGGGAGCGAGTGGGTTTTTAATGACAGGGGTCACTGATTGTTGGGGTTTGCTTGCGTCGTAAAGTCTATCCACCCATCATTTCATCTGACCCTCCTGGGGCTGACCCGTATGAAAGGCACAGAGCATGTGGCAACAAATACCACTGTTTTATACCTAAAAGTCGGAATGGCTTTGTCCTTTGTTATCAGCCTGCTTCTCTCAGATGTGTCAAAGCCCAACGTTTATTTTTTTCCAGCTTTTTCTAACCCTTCAGGGTCTAAAGGAGTTTGGGGAATAAGAGCGGAGGGCTGAGGGGGTGAGATCTTTCTGGGCCTTTTCTTCCTTCAGAGCAGAAGGGAGGGGGTGAGAGGAGCAGCCCCTGGACTAGCCCACCTGGCCTGGACTGGCAGGCAAGAGCAGTTTGCCCGTGAGGTCTGCCATCCAGTGACCTTGGCTGTGGCAATTGGACCTTGGCCGTGGCAGTTTGACCTTGGCCGTGGCAGTTGGACCTTGGGTCAGCCCGGTCATTTTGAGTGGCAGCAGCAAGACGGGGGGCTACCAAGTGGGCAAGGTGCCCTGAAGGCAGCCATCCCACGAGCCCTTGTGCTGCAGGTGTGTGGGAAAGTGGTTGGGGGAAGGTCTGGCGGCTGGCCGTGACCTTGGCCCTCATGGACCATGCCTGTCCTAGAGGGGATGGGAGATGCAAGCCTGGCCTCCTGCAGCCCACTCCAGCCATGACCTTGCTTTGAAGCTTCCAGTTTTATTTTTAACACGAACGTTAATTTTACATTCTATTCCATGATAAGCCTGTGTTTATTTTACTAGGAGGCATAGTTCCCCCTAAACATTGAGTCAGATGGACGCTCTGGGAAGATGTTTGTGTTTTTTCTGTGGCTTCCGCTACTCCTAGGACAGCATCTCTCACCATAGTTTGAAAGGGTGGATCGGGGCAAAACGGCGTGAAGGATGATTGGCCGCAATCATGACAAACCGTAAACGGCTTAATAGGAGTCCCGTTTTCCTATGTGATTCGCTGGTTGAGTCGCCGAAACTCTGGTTGGTGTAGAGAGTATTAAAATGCTACCCTTCAAACCCAGGGGCGCCTGGGTGGCTCAGTCGGTTAAGCCTCCAACTCAGTCTCAGCTCAGGTCTTGATCTCAGGTTTGTGAGTTCAAGCCCCACCTTGGGCATGGAGTCTACCTGAAAAAGAAATAAAATAAAATGTTATCCCTCAAATCCAGACATTTTAACCTAAAACGCATACATGTACGTTGGTTCACTGATGCACAGAGGCAAGGCCCCAAGGGCGACAGTCCCTGTAAACTTTGCTCCTTCCCCCCAGTCTCTCATGCCTTGGCCATTCCGCTGCAATGGAAAGTTTGTTTTAATGACTCCTCTTCATTGGGTTTCTAAAGCATTCTGCTTTGTTGTCATGGAAACGGCTCTTTCTTTATACACCCATATTTCATCTGCTTTTCCTCTTCCGTGTTGTGTAATTACTAAGGTGAGCAACTGGCGTGAGCTGATGTGGGCCCAACCAAGCACAGCCAATTCCTGTTAGCATGCAGGGACTGGGGCCCTGAGGAGGATCCTGCTGGCCCCAGTGGTCAGCACGCTGAGGCCATCGGCCAGGATGGGTTGGAGAGGGCATGGGGAGCACAATTCGCCCCTGAGTCTGCTGGGGGGAGGTTGGGTAAGGCCGAGGGATAGAAGGAATCGCAGGGCAGGGCCAGAGCAGGTCAGAACTCCCGGCTGAAATTCTCCAGCCCCTCACTCTGAGAACGGGCACCACCAGCTCTAGAGCGGAGGCATCCAGAACCAGTTTCTTTTTCTGTGGAGCCAATCAGCAAGCATTCGTACTTCGGAGTTTCCCCATCAGCCAGCTCAGAATCGCCACCTTTGTTAACCGGGCTGTTTCTTTGTCTGATAATTATAATGGCAACACGCACCCACTCTGTCGTGTTGCGGGCACTTTGAAAATGCAGATTTATTCTTCTAAGTACTGTTGCGATCCCTGCTTTATAGAAGGGGAAACCGAGGCACGGAAACACTTAGTAACTTACTTAGGGATTGCCCAGCTAGGAAGTGACAGGGCCTGTTCCTCACCCCTGTGCTGGGCTGTCTCCAAATGTGGCTGCATTTGGGAGGGAGCACTTGGTTGGGGCAGGGGGATCTGGACCCCAGGCAGGAGGATGGGCGAGGCCTCTGAGAGTCCGTGGCTATGCAGAGGGGCTTCCCAGCCCATTCTGACCCGTCCCCTCTCCCCTCTCCCCACCCCAGGACTTAGTTGGGCTCCAAGCAGCCTTCCCTGTTCTTGCTGGTCCTGCAACTCTGGGAGAGCTGACATCCTGGCCTCTGGTCCTCTAGAGCGAGACAGGCCAGGAGGATGTGGCTTCTGTACCCAGCCCTGCCCCAGTCTGCCCAGGGTGGTGCCCATTCTCCCCCTCTGTCCCGAGGAAGCAGGGCCTGGCATCTGAAATCTCAGTCCCCTCCTTGCCCAACTCTTGAACCTTTTGCAGGAAGTCCGTCTGACAGTCCTCTGATGGTGGGTGACAAACAGAGCAGCAGAACTCAGGTGTCTCTTCAGTCAATGGCCCCAATCCAGTTCCTTTGCACTGACCCAGGAGAGGCCGTGTGGCGTAGCCTTGACAGCAGCCTCCGGGGCCAGCCTGGGTCCGGCTCTCTCATTCCATAACCTCCTTGAGCCCCGCTTTCCTCCTTCACAAAACAGGAGGCCTGCCTTAGGGGCTTGGCGTGACCAATAGATGAGAAAAGAGACAGAAAGCGCCTACGCTTTGCCGGCTGATGGCAGGTGCCCAGCAATGGGCTCTGCCCCGATAAACCATGCAAGGCTGTTGTTCCGGACAGAGTCTGAACATATCCAGAAGCTCCCAGGGGCAGAAGTGGCCTGGAGACCTGCTCTGGGAGGGGAAGGAGGTGACCCAGGGGCACTTGCCGAGGAGAGACTGACCCCATGATGGATGATGGAGGGAGGTGTTCAGAGCACTGTGTGTCGTCCGCAACATAAGTAGTCTGCAGATTTGGGGTCTCGCAAGAACAGGAGGGGAGGAGAACATGTAAACCCATGGCCGGATGGGGAACTGGAGTGTTGAGTGCCTGGGTAGACAGCCAGCTGCAGAGCCAGACCCCAGGAGAAGGGGGTGAACCGCCCCTTAGCTGAGACCCTTGAGAAGGGAACCCATCTCCACTGCTACCCCTCTGTGTGTGTGTGCGTGTGATTAGCTTAGGGGGTCAGAACAGAAGGAGGAAGTGGAATTTGCAGTTTTAAAGGATATTAATTATTTGGGGGTCTTGATATTGGGGCAGTCTAGATCTTCTGGGTATTATAGGCTGGGATCTTGCCCATGGGTGTTTTTAATATGTGTGCTATGTTTTATAAATGTGTGCATGCGTGTGTGCTAAATATTTTTAGTTGTATAGGATCAGTGCAAGCTAGTTATGAAAGGCTTGTAAGATACAGATTTGCCAAAGAAGAAATCCATCATCTACCTATCCTAGAAAACCCCCACCACTCAGTGGCTCCTGATCTTTTTCAGATTTTAAATCCTTTTGAAAATCTGCTAAAGATCATGGACCTCTCCCCCAGAGAAAGGCTCTTAGAGTATAATGTTAGGGGGTTCCTGGGTGTCTCCCAAGTTCATCCTAGACTCATTAGGGTGCACCGAAGGACTGTTTAGGTCCAACCACCGGCTTCTCTGCATTATGGGATGCTGCCTCCAAAGCCAGTGTCGAAGGCCAGAGAGAGACAAAAGATTCCAACACCACCGAGGGCTGCATAAGACATTCTTGCCCAACAACTTAGTCAAAGTCTGCTTTGAGGGGTGTCTGGGTGGCTCAGTCAGTTAAGCGTCCGACTCTGGATTTCGGCTCAGGTCATGATCTCAGGGCTGTGAGATCAAGCCCCACATAGGGCTCCACCCTGGGCATGGAGCCTGCTTGAGATTCTCTCTCTCCCTCTCCCTCTGCCTACCCGCCCTTACTGCTCATGTGCTCTCTGTCTTTAAAAAAAAAAATCTGCTTCGAAGCTGCTTCTGTTTTCAGCCTTGACCACCTCTTAGGTACCATGTACGAGTTTACTCTGTGCTGTTTAAATCCTTTCTTTTGTCTAAAATTCACTACTCCTTTTGGGGGCTTTCAGCAAGGACCGACTCACCTGAATCATTTGGTGACTCCTGTAATGTCAGCTCACTTACGGGGCCAGCTGAGCTTTGGGACAATTGCCGCCTGTGGTTTTGTGGCCCTACCTTGGCTTGGCAGGTGGAAGGGCCTAGGAGAGGTGGGTGTACGTCGGGTGGGGGGCGTCATCTACGGAGGATGGGAAGTCAGAGCCATGTCCAGGCTCGGCACGTTGGGCTCTGCGCAGCCTGAAACCAGGCAGGGTCTCCCTGGAAGATTAGCCGGCAAACCTCCTTTTGCCAAGTTTCAGGGAGCTGCTCCAAGCATCCCACCCCACGGCATCCGAGGCTTTGGTAGCTATCCTTCGCACCAAGGTCTCTGCCCCAGGCACGGGGAAACCCCTCCACTTCGTTTCCCCAGCCTTGCTGGTGGCCGGCCTCCCTAGGTGCCACTCCCTACTTGGGACCCGTGACCTTGCCTGAGCTCCTCCTCCTCCTCTTTTAATAAAACAAGCTTTATATTTCACTTCATGTGCACAATTCCACGGTTTTCCTATATTTACAGAGTTGCACAACTGTCACCGGAATTGAGTGTAGAACATTTTCATCACTCCAAAAAGAAACCTCATACCCATTCACAGTCACTCCCCACTTCTCCCCAGCCTTCCCAGCCCTTGGTGACCATGAATCTCCTTTCTGTCTCTATGGACTTGCCTATCCTGGACATTTTGAGTAAATGAAATCATACAGGATGTGGTCTTTTGTGGCCAGCTTCTTTCACTCAGCCTGTTGCCTCTTCTTTAGAAACATGTCTGACTCATACAATTACAGTAGAGGGGTTGTTCCTACCGATCATTTACTCCATCACAAGTACTGATGGGGTGTCTGCTGTCCTAAGCCTGCAGCAGGTGCTGGGCCACACAGCAAGGAACGCAGCAGCCGTGGAAGGTGTATTAGTCATCAGCTGCTGTGTAACAAATGATCCCAACACTTAGCAGCTTCAACGACAAACATTAATTACCATCTCACAGTTGCTGTGGGTCCAGAATCTGGAAGGAGCTGGGGCTGCAGGTGTCTGGAGCCGGTTTGTTGGCAGGTCTCAGTGACTGTCCTGCTGATGGCCAGATATCTGCCCCCCCACCCCCCCACCCTCACCCCCCCCACCCCCGCCATGTGGGCTTCTTTACAGCGCAGTTTGTGTCCTTCCAACATGGCGGCCGGCTTACCTGATACTGAGAGATGAGAAAGACAAAGAGCCCAAGGCTAAAGCCCTCAGTTTCTGTGAACCTAATCTTGAAGGTGACGTGCCATCACTCTGCCAGATTCTCTTGGTCACACAGAGCAATCATGCTATCATGTGGTGGGGGCTGCAAAGAGGTGTGAATACCAAGAGGGGCAAGTGACTGGATATGGTTTCATATGGAGAATGGTCCTCATGATAGCGAGCTCCCAGCCAGCTTGTTCATGAAGGGCCCACTGGGCTGCCTCTGAACGAGCCTTGGGTTGGCTGTGAGTTCTGTGGTTCCAGGCTCCGCTCAGGCCTCCTCCACCTTTCCCCGCTCTGTATTTGTAACTAGGGAACGGAGCGTGTAACTATATACATTGCCCTTGGTACCACCTGATTTATCCACTTCACATAGAATAATTTTTACAGATGATTTTCCAGGTATTTGTGAATTCTGTGTGCATTTCTATCAAATGGATGAGTCAGCTTTGGGATTTCCTTTCATTCGTGTAGTCAAGAAGGATGTTGACTAGAACCGTCCCCGGGACCCATCCCAGTGGGTTTGATACTTCCCACCACGGCACGGGGTCACACCATCCCACAGAAGTTGCTGGAGACACCTTCTTTCCCAGATGGCCCATGAGACTGTCTTGAGGGGCAGGATCAGGTCTTGTTAAAAGGGACATATATCATGCATTAAAAAACTGAGCCTCATACCCTGAAGTAGTTGGAAGCTTTGTTGTGAGAAGCAGTTTTAGGCTCAAACGCATTTAGTCAACACGGAACGGCCAGCAGATCAGTTTCCTGAGTCCCCAGGGTATCTTTCAGGAGCCTTGATGTGTGACTCACACAATGAACGCCCTGTTGGTCCCATTTATCCCCCTTACCCTAATTTCTCCCAGTACGTATTCACACTTGATCTTCTTCACAAGCAAGGAATAGGTTTCCTTCTCTAAAAGATATAAAGAAGTCTAAGACGGGGCATCCTCCCACGAGGATCACATTCTGGAACTGGAGAGACCTCAGACTCCAGGAAACGGTGGCAGAATGCAGCATGTCCCCGGATGCTCTGCTGTGAGGTCCTGGCTAGAAACCCCCCTCCAGAGGCTGTCCCATTGATATTTGCCTCCGCTAGCCGAGCTGGGCACTGTGTGCAGGCACCTGCTTTTATAGCTGAGGAAACAGCTCTGGAGTAGTTAAGAAACTCCTCCAAATCCAGATCTAACGCCAGGGCTCATGCTCCTGCCTTTTGTGAGAGAGTCCCTGCAAGCATGAGTGCTTTTGGTATACCCCTCTCCACCCCAGGTCACAAACTCAGAAAGCCTCAATGAAGGCAGACTCTTAGTCTAAGCTTGGGGAATTGGCCAAAGGAAAAAAGAAAGAAGCTCCAGAGTCTAATTAACTTCACTTTTTAACTACAGATGAGGCAATTTTGAATTAATGGGGGGTGAGAGTCTTGAAGATTAATGGAAATATGTGAAGATGGCAGGAGAGCAGGGGCCAGACATTCCTGTAATTAGGCTCCCTCGTCTGTGTGCCTGGAAAGTAAAAAGATCAAGGGGACAAAGCCATGGGGGGATTATGTGAATAACTACGGAAACTATCTTTCCCCTTTGAGGAGGATTATTTTCCAGAGTCCTCCTGTTTTTCCTAAAAGAATTAAAAACATTTAGCTGTTTTTTTTTTCTTGTTAGTTGCATCTTATTTTTACTGACTGTAGCATTCCTGTTCTCGACTCTACTCCGCATCTTACCTGATCACACCTAAAAATGCTGTAGGGCAGGAAGAATAAATTTCCCTCTACCCTTCTAGATTCTTGGCTGAGAATCCCCCACCCAAAGATAAAAAGACGGGTTAACAGGAGAAAAACGTATTTAATTACTAAAGGATGGGAACCCCACAAAAATACAAGATTCAAAGATGTCACGGGAGCAAGGGGCTTTATACTTTTTAGACAAAGAAACAATAAATGTATGAAGGATTGACAAGACAGAGAGGTTCGGGCTTGGGGTAGTAAAATGGTGAAGTAACAAGGTTTATTTATATGGCCTTCTTGGCCCTAAATTCCCAGTCCCTGGTGATAAGGATGCCTTCTACCCTCCCCAGGCCCCCACCCCAACCCTCTGCCCCTTACAGGAGGGGTACCTTTCACACGCGAGATTTAGCTCCTGCTGTCAGGGGGACAAAGGAGGTTCAGAGTGTCCTTGTTGCATTGCTGTTTCTCAAATACCTTTTATTCAAAATAATCAGTATGCCAAAGTGGCATATGGGGGTAACAATTCTAAACCCCTACAGCGCAGAGTGCCAAATGTGAATAGGAAGAGCCCACCAAAATTCCAGGAAGGTTGGTGGTTGGGATATTGGTGGGCAGCTGGGAGAAGCTGACATTTCCTCACCTTGAGCTTACCTGGAAGTGTCAGGAGAGAGGAGGAGGAGCGACTAATGGAGCAGAGAAGTTTCCCTCTTATGGAGCTTGTTGATTGTAGCAAGGGTTCTCACGGGTGGGAGCAGAGACTCATCTGGTTTCCTGCCTTGTGCTTGCGAACTTATAAAGAGGATCCAATCTTTTGGCTGTAGCAAGTAGGAGGGCAGGAATCTAATTTTTCTGTTTACTCTGATTTCCTAAGAGTTGGTGAAACCTATTTAGCCACCAAACTAATTTATTTAGACCCTCATCTGTATTCCAGAAAGGATTTAACATACCTGAGCCCCGAATGAGGCAGGAATCAGGACACTTGGGTGTTCCTTTCCTCTCTGCCATGTTGAGCACGTCACTCCGTCTTTGCATGTTTCCCATCTATCTGTGAGAGCAAACGCTTTTCGAGCAATTACTCCACACATCAGGTACTGTTCTAGAGACTTTCCACTCACCTGTATTAATTCACTTCATTCCCTCCCAATTATTATGTGATGTGTCTTTCTGGATTTGTTAGCGCAGTTTCAGTACGTCGTTCTGATACGGGCAGGATGACTTTTGGTGGCTTCTGCCATTTTCAAGGAATGCTGGCTTTTCCTCGGGGCTCCAGAGGAACCAGTACCTGATGCTCCCAGTTTGAACCCCAAGCCATGTCACTGGGTTCCATTGCTGATAAAGAGCTTGTCTTTGCACTTGGCTTTCCATGCTGGAAAGAAAGCGAAGTCTGCAGGACTGGGCCCCTAAGGAGAAGGGCACGCACGGGGAGGATGGGGGAGTGGAACCGGGAAGCCTGTCTGCCCGCCGACAATCTCTCCCCTGGCTTGGCGGCATGGGGTCGTTATCCTTTCCTGGTTGGGGGTTGTTGGGGATACTACGGACCCCCAGCCAAGATGGTTGTCAGAGAGAACTCTCAGCTCAGTCAGCCTGTCTAAGATCGGGCTGTGACTTCTGGCGGCTTATGTCTCATCCTCATACTGCACCTCCACCCCACCCCACCCCCGCACCCCTACACTCCCCGCCTGTGAGTCAAGGGCAGCTCAGCAGGAGGCCCGCCCTCCACCACCCTGACCTCCTTTGGACTGTGTTCTGCTGCACCGCTCCCCTTCCCAGCTGGGGGTGCGAGGAGCGAAGGGCAAAGTAGAAGAAGCCAGCAGGTGCCGCCCTGGGGTGGACGGGGTGGCACACAGGGCGGTCCCCATCCGGGGCCCAGGCTCCACCTTTTCCAGACCTCCTCTGCCATGTGGGTGGCTGGGTGAGGTTCGGTGTGTGAATGTGCGTGATCGGTGTGTGTGTGATCTCTGTGTCTGTGTCATCGTGTGTCCGTTTACATAACTGTGTGTGGGGGGGTGTGTCTTCGTGAAAGCGCATCCACGTGTGGCTTTGATCTCTGGGTCTGAGTGCATGTGAGGGAGTCTGTGACTTGGCGTGTGCCTGTGTGTGTGAACGTGTATGGGAGTGTTTGTCTTTTTGAGTGTGACTGTGACATCAGGGGCTGCCGAGGGGGGTTGCCTCCTCCAGCCCTGAGATGCCAGGGACACTGGACCCGTCTCTGACAGGGTTGTGGGGTGCTGGGGGCGGGGACACAAAGGTCACCGAGGGTGGCGGGACCCCCCCCCAACCCACAGCCCGGCCCTCTCATCCCAGGCTTCTTCACGATTCCAGGAGCTTAGGGCTGTTTTTCTCCTTTTCCTCCTCTGGGGCACTGGGCGACGCTGGGGCTGAGGGAGGCTCTGGGGGCTCGGATGGACGGGCCCCGCCCCGGGCGCCTCATCTGGAGCGCTCACTGCAGGCGGAGTCGACCACCAGAGTCGTCCTCAGACCACTTTCGTCCACCCCACGTCCGCCGCACCTGCAAGGACACCCGGGGTGATTCTGAACTCACACTCCCCTCCTCCTCTTGCGCTCCACGGTGGCAAAGCTTGAAGTCTAGGGCTGTGGACTCCAAAGAACATTCTGCAGGACACAGGACACTGCGGGGCAAGAAGCATTGCAGTCCGGTACCAAACCAAGGTGGTTCCGAAGCTAGCCCTGCCGCTGCGTGCGTACCTGTGTGCATGTGAGTGTCAACTGCTTGCCCTCGGAGCTTCGGGTTTCTCATTTACAACCCGAGGGAAAACAGCACCCACTTCGCAGGGGGATGCGTGGGTTCACTGGAGCGCTGTGTGAGGTGCAGGACGGGGGGTTACTGCGTTAATGCACCAACGCCCCGCCAGCGCGAACGTGGTTCATTGTAATGAATGGATGCGCTAGCGAAGGTCCCTGGCAAACTCGTTTACCTTCCGAATCCGACCTGTTAAGGGGAACCCCGATGGAAAGGAAGGCCCAGCGGCTGGGGAACAGCTCGCGCACCGGATGGGAGCCCAGAGCCCGGGATGGCCAGTTACGTGGGTGACCCCGGCTCCGGATCAGTGACGGTGGTCCAGCGCCCCGTCGGTTCTGGTGACCCCCTGGGAACCCGGGAGGGGAGAGCGGTTTGGCGGACCACCGGGCCCCGTTCCCTTTGCAAATGGCACTTTCAGTTCTCCGGTTACGAGGCGGGAGGGGGGCCAGGGCCAGCGTGCGCACGCCGCCCGGGGTCCCGCGACGGCTGGGGGGCTCCCGGCTCCAAGCGCGCACCCCACCTGCGGGCCGGGCGGGAGCAGCAGGGGTCGGGGAGGATTTGCAGCGGCGTCCGCTGCGCTCCCCGCGGTCGCCGGCTCTCCGACACTCCGCCTGGCTGGGGCTGCGAGAATTTGCCGACGGTCCCCGCGGCGCGGCGGGCCCTGGCCCCGCCCCCGGCCGTCGCCCCGCCCCCGGCCCCGCCCGCGCCGGCCTGCTGTCCGGGCCCCGCCCCGGGCCGCGCCCCTCCGCCGCTGCCCGGCTCGCCGGCTCCGCGCCGCGGGCCTGCCCTCAGGCCCCCGCGGGCTCGGCGCCGCCGCCGGGAGGCTCGCGTAGCTCCGGGACCCGCCCGCCGCGTCCCCTGGGCAACCGTCTCCAGGGAGATCGGGCCCCGCCCCCGGCACCGACACCCGGTACGGAGCCCACCTGTGCGGGCGTCTGCGGGGTCCCAGTGCCCCCCTGCGCACACCCCGCCCCGCCCAGCGCGGGGCTTTGTCCGCCTGGGGAGATCGGGGTCCAGGGGCGTGGGGGCTGGGGGAGGCGCGCGCGTCCCGGGGCGGACCGGACCCGGCTGGGGAGGCCGAGGCAGGGGGCCGCGCTCGCGTTGTGATTCTCGGGTGTGGGCTGGTTCATGCTCTCCGGCTCTCCAGATCTCCATGCATCCCTTTTGTGCCTCCGGGGGGGGGGGGGCGGGGATCGGGGTGTCCCGCTGCCGCCCTTGATGGGATGAGCAGGGCCCTCAGCCGGGCTCCGGACGTGGACGCGCCTGTTCAGGGCAAGCTGTTTACTTGTCAGGGACCCAGCAGTTGCCGTGCGCATCTTCCCCTCCCCCTGTCCCCGATTCGGGACGGAGCATCCTGCGCTGTGTCCATTCCTGGCGTTGCCTCCCAAGCTTTGCCCTTGAACCCAGAGGGCTAGAGGGCGGCCGACCCAGATCCTGAGGTCTTGGGCAGACTGAGGGCCAGAGCAGAAGACGCACCTTCCTCCGGGAAGAGCCTCCTCCTTGGCCGCCCTCTTGTGAATTCTGCCCCAGCTCCCTGTTTCCTGACCTGAATTCCTGAGGACTAATTCCTTCTTGCTTTCCCTACCTCTTCCTTCCCTAGGCTCCATCATGCTTTCTGCTTTGTCTTTCCTCATTTTGAAAGTGTTTTCTTTATAACCATGTCTCATTTCCCTGTGACTGAACTGCTGGGTTTTGTCCCCTTGTTAAACTCTATTGGTCAGCAATGGAAGTTCTTTCTTCCTTAGCTCCTGGCGCTGACTTCTCATTTCTCTTGGGAAGCCCTTGCTATCCTGGATGCTGAGTGGAGAGACCATCCAAGTCCCCGTTCCCGGGCTCCTGCAGCAGGGTCCATGGGATATCCTTCCAGGGATTAGTCTCTCAGCAGTGAGGATTCCAGCCTGGACCCTGGGAAATGTATTCTTGGAATGGACACCTTTTCCAACTGCTTCCTGGCACTGGGCTTTTTGCTTATGGAGAAGCAAATGGTTTGGGGGTCCTGATCCTCAAGAGCCCGCCCTAGCCTTGCCCAGTGGGTTCCCGCTGTGGAGGTAGCTGTGCCCTGAGCCGCGGGTTGGAGAAAGGGGCGGGTCCTACTCTTAGCATCCAGCCGGCTGGGCTTCCGGGCTTCCGGAGCTCAGGTGTCTTCCTGTCTCTGGGGTCAGATTATTTCCAGGAGTGGCCGGCAGTGGGGGAAAAGAAACACCACGGATGCAGTGAGTGGGCGGCCCTCTCTCCACACACCTAGGCTTTTCACCTCCAGCAAGCAGGGATGAGTCTTCCTGTATGATGCAATTTAGTACTTGAGTAGGGACCTCCCTCTTCAATGGGACCAGCCATTGAATGGAACTTGAACCCAGGCTTGGCGCAGATCATTCACTTTGCCTTCAAAAACCAAACAAAAGCAATGAATACTTAAGAATGATCTGAGTTATCTGGATCTGCGTGCGTGTGTGTGCGCGCGTGTGCATGTGTGTGCGCGCGTGCGTGTGTGTGTGGTGGCATTGATGCGGGTGGTAAGAAGAGCCCATCAAGCAGAATGTGATTGGTTTGCAAAATGGGAGCCTAGGTGCAAGAGTAGCTTTTGAGCTAAAGTCTTGTGAGGGAACGCATAGAAAGTTTGTGAGACTTTCTCTTTTAAAAATTTCATTCATTCATTCATTCTTTTTCTTTCCCCCCCCCAGACAGATAAGGAGCTCAGAGTCAGGCAGGGGCGGAATGGTGCTCACTGATTCCAAAGCATCTTTGATCTGCCAGCCAGAGGGGCATTTGCTGCTGGTCTTTCTTGGACCATTCCAGAGAGGTAGGTTGGGTGAAGGAGACAAATGTGTGGGGAAGAAGAGATGTGATTTTGTAGACAGCTTAAGAATTTGAACAGACTCCGCCCTCCCTGACCATCCAGCCAAAGGAGAAGCTCTCTTAACTTCCGACCTAGGACTAGATCACGCAAAGGAAGAGAATGACCCAAATGTGTTCTATGAGCCAACAAGGGGAAGTGAATTAGACCTTGGCCAGCTCCCCAGGAGAGGGGTGCTGCTCCCTTTGAAAGGAAGGGGGGCCCTGCTCCCAGAAGCCGTGGAGCTCATTAATAAGCTATTTGACTTGCTTCAGTCATGGTAGAGTTGGGCTGGCCCATCTGGGGAGAGAAAAATGAAAACATTCTTCCAAAGGGAATGGATTGAATTCTTATAACTCAGCATTGCTTCTCAAAGAGTCCTTAGGTAGGGACGTTCTGTTTCTCCAGAGAGTTGGCAATCGCTGTATCAGTAAGACAGTGCTCCTTGGAACTTCTTAGATGTTCGCTGGGATATGAATGCAGTCCTTTCATTGTGCAAATGAAGAAACTGAGGCCAGAGACTGACATTGGCTGAGCATTGGCTTTGGTGTCTGGGGCTAGCTGGGTATGGTTAGCAAGCTCCCAGACGGGTAGGCCACAGTCCCATTTGCAAGCCCTGTGGGTACATAGGTATGCTCCGGCTGCAAAGTACATTCCTTCTTACCTGGATGCTTGAGCAGCTCCTGTCATTTCTGATGGAAAGAAGCACAGGGTTACAGCATGGTGTCATCCTTGGAAGCTTTCCCGGGGCCCCACCCCAACCTCATTTTCTCTAGATCTTCATCAGTACTTTCCAAATTTCTTTGTTAGTGCAGCTCTCTTTAAAAAGATCAAAATATTGGGGGCGCCTGAGTGGCTCAGTTGTTAAGCGTCTGCCTTCGGCTCAGGTCATGATCCCAGGGTCCTGGGATCGAGCCCCACATTGGGCTCCCTGCTCGGCGGGAAGCCTGCTTCTCCCTCTCCCACTCCCCCTGCTTGTGTTCCCTCTCTCGCTGTGTCTCTCTCTGTCAAAATAAATAAATAAAATCTTAAAATAAAATAAAATAAAAAGATCAAGATATTAAAAACAGAATTTTGACCTGTAGAGTAGATAAAAACAGAGTGCCCTGTGGTCCAGGCAGAGACTGGCCTAGGACTTCCACTTAGCACCCTGTCCCACTTCTGCCACCCTCTGAAGACCTTGGGGTGCTTCTATGGAACCCTAGGACCCCCTGGAACATAGTAAAAAACCATGAGTTGTGTAGACCTCTGTTGGGGGATTAGAGTTTCTTCTATACACCTGTTTACCTGTTTACAATATCTTGATTCTCTCTCTTTTTTTTAAGGTTTATTTATTTATTTGAGAGAGGGAGAGTGCGCACGCAGGGGGAGGGACAGAGGGAGAGGGAGAGAGAGAATCCCAAGCAGACTCCACGCTGAGCACCGAGCCTGATGCAGGGCTCGATCCATAACCCCAAGATCATGACCTAAGCCAAAACCAAGAGTCCTATGCTCAATCAACTGAGCCACCCAGAAGCCCCAACAGTATCTTGATTCTTGTTTCAGCAGATGCCTTTTAATAATTTTTAACCCTCATGCTTTTTTATTTATTAAAAAATACCGATTTACTGTTGAGAGTTTGCCCAAAAAATTAGCATAACCTACCCTCCCCTACACCCCCAGAGGACCACTGTTTCCTTGATGGAGTGTCCAACCCCCAAATCCTCCAGAAAGCGTTCTATGTGCCTATCTTTGGAAACTTGATTTTTATGTATTATTAAATATTATTATGAACTTCTGTGAAAACTAATAACGTAACTAATTGAATGCATATGTTTCTCCTGGCTCTGCTTCAAAAGCCCACTAAAATGAGAATAAAGGACTAAAATAGGACTAAATCCTTAAGGAAACAGAAAAGGAAATGATTGAGGAGGAGGAGGTGGAGTGAGCAAACACACTGAGAGACAGAAGGCAGGTCGGTAAAAGAGATGCAAAGCTTAGAATCTTGAATGTCCCGTGCTGTGGTGGAAGAAGGCTGGTGTGTTCAAGGACCCACCAAAAGTCCAAGAGTGGGAGCTACAGTGTTCCTGATGACAGGCTGCAGGGTGGGCTGGAAGCAGGAAGGTTGATTAAAGGTGTGTGTTGGAGCAACAGACCCCTCTCTCAGCCCACATAGTTAGGTGGCTCCCTCCTCCTTCCCAGCAGAAGATGCCTGTTTTCCCAGAGGCATTGCTGAACCAGAGTAGCTCAGGCCCAGCCTGGGGTGGAGGAGGCTTTGTGGGGAGCAGCTGAGGGCAAGAGGCACTGTATTGAGAACAGAAAGATTCAGTGAAAGTTTATATACTGAACAGTGAGACCCTTTCCTGGTTGGCTCCCAGAACATGGCAACCTCCTCTATACCACTCTCCAGTCAGGGCCTTGAAGAACTTCTCTCTGAGGAAATTGAGCTCACAAGAAAAAATGACCCTCAAATACTAACATTGAAGGGACCCTCTTGGAAAGCTGCCAAGCAACTGACCTTACCTGTGTACAAACAGCTTTGAGTGCCTCTCTCTTAAGTTTGAACACACAGCTATGGATCATCCCACATAGAATGAAACCTCCAGCGTGAAAGATAGAGACCCAAACAAACAGAAAAAAGGGAGCCAGAAGTCATAAACATGGTTGTTTAAAAACAGGAATACTTAGGAAACAATGATAAGCTCTTGGATATAAAAACTCTGATAGTAGAGGTGCCTGGCTGGCTCTGTTCAAAGAGCGTGCGACTCTTGATCTCAGGGTTGTGAGTTCAAGCCCCATGTTGGGTGTAGAGATTACTTAAAAATAAAATCTTAAAAAAAAAAAAAAACTAATAACAGAAGCAAAAATTTCAATAGAATAGAGCTGGAGATTGAAAGCTAAATTTCTAGAAAGTAGAACAGAAAGACTTGAGAGAAGGAAAATAGGAAAGAAAATATAAGAAAACTGGAGAATCAGTTCAAGACTCCTGATATCCACCTCAGAGGAACCCAAGACAAAGAGAAAAATGAAGACGGGGAAGTTATCAATCTACAGGAAAAAAATTCTAGAACTGAAGGAACTTCAACATGAAGAGTCTCTGAGTAGTACCCAACAATGAATAATAAAAGACATACTACATAAAAGTAAAGTATGTACTGCAGGACATCATCACGAACTTTCAAAACTCCAGAGATAGAAATTGCCAAAAGTCAACAAAGAGAAAAGGGGCCACATCTAGAAGATCAGATAAAAGAATGGCACTGGACTTTACAAAAGCAACACCAGAAGCTACAAGACAATGGAACAGCTCATTCAAATTTCCAAAGGAAATTAATTCCTGAGCAAGAATTCTGTAATTGTCATCCAAGCAAAATAATAGAATAAAGGCACCTTTGTAGATGTGAATTTTCCAAAGCTCTGGGTGTGTGCACCTTTGTATCGCTATTCAAGGAAACTAGTGGAGATTGTACTCTACGAAAATGAGAGTAAACTAAGAAAGAGGAACAAGTGATACAATATATAATTGTCTCTTGTTCTCATTTGGCTCCATTTCCAAACGGCTTTCAGTATTTCAGCTGTTACCTTACTTTGTTACCGCACTTTGGAAGTGCGGAGAAAAAACAAACAAACACCTACCCCATCATGGGAACTGAAAAGGACTGACTTCCAAGCTTTCCCTGTAGCCAGGACCTGTGACCTCGACTCCACAGATGAGATGTACCTATGCTGTATTTTGACAGAGGAGAGGGATGAAGCATGTGCTGTATCCGTGGTTATGGCGGTGGCGGCAATGATGGGCTACAAGTTCAACTTGTTGGCACGGAAATGACAGAAGTACAAACTGGCATTCAGTATTCAGTGGCAAATAGGGGCAGTTTTGCCATCAGACATGCATCATGGAATCTAGTGTACTAGGTTCTATTTCTTCTTTTTTGTTCAACTTTTTGTTTTTCCTGGAGTTGATAAGCACCTCATCTCTTATTTGCTATGTTTGCAATATACTAACTACTAATTCTTCCTCAAACTCTCCAACAGAACTGTGAAACTCCTCACAGTGCAGTAAATAAGCCAAATAATCTGTCAGCAAATTTTCTGCTTAATCAGTGGGAGTTGGCTTCTTTACTTGCAACCAAGAACCTTGACTGGTAGAGAGAATGATGAGGAGAATTCCCATAATAATGGTGAAGCAAAGTTCCAGCGGTATAGCTGCGCAGCTCATCTAGAGATGAACCGGGCGAATTTGGAGCAGTATGGCTGAGGACCCCAGGAGGAATATCAAAAATGAAGCTGATGGATTATCTGACATATTTACCATATTAGGAAGAGTTTTATAATTCTGTTAGAGAGTTGAGGGAAGAATTACATATTAGTACATAGAAAACAAAGGAATTATATTTGTACATGGAAAATGAAGCAAATTATAAGTGAGGCAACTATCAACTGTAGAAATAACAAAAAGTTGAACAAGAAAAGAAAGAAAACCAGAGTATACTATGTGGTTTAGTGTTGAACAGTATTTTATATAGTCATAATAATGTAAGCACTCAAGTTTTTTTTTTAAGATTTTATTTATTTACTTGAGAAAGAGAGAGCACAGAGGGAGAGGGAGAAGCAGACTCCCCGCCGAGCAGGGAGCCCGATGTGGGGCTCGATCCCAGGACCCCGAGATTACGACCCGAGCCGAAGGCAGACGCTTAACCAACTGAGCCACCCAGGCATCCTCAAGTTTGATTAACAAAAAAATGATCACATAGCTGTGTTCAGAGGATGGAGGAGAGGATGTGTGTGTGTGCAGGAGGCACAAACTCATCTTCTAAGATCAGAAGTTAATAGTTGAAAATCGAGAAATACCCGCCTAAATCGATTATTTAGATAATCAGAGATAAATACCCAAAGAAACACCTGCAATCGGGGGGTGGAGGTTTGGATGTGCAGGGCACGGGGCTGCTCCTTTTTTTGCTGCAAACAGTTTAGCTTTAATTAATTTTTAAAACCGTGTGCTTGCCTAACTTTCATAGATAACAACATTTTGAAATCATTATTATAGCATCCATATCCACCCATGTTATAGCTGTTTTCATTTTCTCTCCCCTTTCTGAAATGTTTTGTCCATAAACAGATGTTGCCATGGCCAAGTGGAGGGGCATCTTTGGGTTCCATTTCATGGGGGGAATATTTGCATTGCTCTGTATTCTACACAGGTGCCATTGTAATGACTGTCTTCACTCCTGTTAAGTCAATTATCATAATTTCCCTGTTCTTTTTTGATTTTCCACTTCCATGAATACCACAAATGAATATCTTTGTACATGTAGCTTTTCATATATTTTTTCTTTTGCATTGCTTCCTTAGGACGATTCCCGAATTCCCCAAATTACCTGAGACCATGGATCTTTCTCTTGATTTTGATGGGTAGTGTCAGGGGATTTTCCACTTGGGTGCAGGCCTATGGCCTCCCTGGGTGGGCCATGAACTGAGCATCATAGGGGATAGTTGGGATAGAATTTTTTTGGTAGGATAGTTGGTTCATTTTTCTGATGACAGCAGAAGAAGTCAGGAGTCTCTCTCTCTCCCTCTGTCTCTTTTTATAGAACAGAATTTCCAGAGATCTTTGCCCCTCATTCTTCGATGTCTATTTGTCTATTTGGTTTTCCTCCACTGAGGATTTTTTCTTCATTTTTAAATATTCAAAATAAAAGTTACCACTCTATTAAATAATATGGCTTCAAGGGAGACACATTTAAAATGGGAGAGAGTATGGGGCGCCTGGGTGGCTCAGCCGGTTAAGCGGCTGCCTTCGGCTCAGGTCATGGTCCCAGGGTCCTGGGATCAAGTCCTGTGCCGGGCTTCCTGCTCAGCGGGAAGCCTGCTTCTCCCTCTCCCTCTGCTTGCCCTGCGTTCATGCTCTCTCTCTCAAATAAATAAATAAAATCTTAAAAAAAAAAAAGTGGGAGAGAGTAAAAAGAAGAAGAAACAAAGAAAGAACAGAGGGAGGCAGCAGCGGATAGACATGGAGTAAGGCAGCTCATGTCCTCAGCTTACCTGCCAAGCAGACATCAGGATGCCTTTTGCAGGATTTCATGTCACTTTATTTCATCCATCCCCGGCCTTCACCCGTCGCATCCCTTTTCCTTTTGTGGTGGGAGCTTGGGGTGTCAGACCACCCTCCAGGCAGGCCCTTCCTTCCTAGTCCTGGGCATGGTTTTGGGGATGTCCTACTTGGCTGGCCTCTGGCTTCTGGAGATTTCCCTCCCATTCCATTTTTGGGGACAGGTTCCTCCTTCACCTGGCCACCACTGGACACCGTCTGCAGGGCAAGGCCACTTTTGCTCTGCCGTTCCTTTGCTGCGGTGCAGACTCTGCCCCACCAACTGGGGTGTCCACCAGGGACGGAGGATGCTGCTACCCCCGGGTCTCCGGGAGAGACACACTGACGCGGGCCTCAGGAAGGGTTTTGTGTTTTGGGAGAACAGCTCACCTGTCCTAAAACTGCACCTGTTGGGGGGACCCTGGGCCAGTCCATTTTCCGTCTGGTCTATAGCTTCAGTTCTTTGTCAAGAAGGTTCTTAGGGACGGGGAATTTCAAGGCTGGGGTGCTGGAATGCCTGATCCTCAGCTGTTAAGAGCAGAGGATTGGGGCGTTTTGTGGCAGGTAGGGCCCAAGTTTTCCCTCATTAATCTCGCCCTGTCAGCTCTTGCCTGGGGCCCTGGCCTGATTGCTTTCCCACCTCATTCTTGCCTCTCTCACTTCCATCTTCCTCACGGCAGCCAAAGCAATTTTTGTCAAGCATAAAGTCAGGCCATATCAGTCTCCTGCTTAAAACCCTCCAGTGGCTTCCCATTGCAGTGATAACAAAATCTGGCTCCACACTGTGGCTACAAAGCCCTGCAGGATCGGCCTCACTGCCTCTCCCAGTCATCTCCCCTCTGGGTCCTGGGCTCCAGGTACGTGGTCTCCTGCCTCAGGGCCTTTGCACTTCCTGTTCCAGCTGCCTGAATCCTATTTCGTGGATCTTTGCCTGTTCTTTCTCATCCTTTGGGCCTCAACTCCAATATGATCTCACTTGAGCACCCTCCCCTGACCTGCCCTCCAAAGGAGACCCTCCCTCCCTGCAAAGCCCTTTTTATTCCATTCCAACTCTTTTCTTATCTGACATCATCTTGTTTGTTATTCTTTTTCTGATTTTCTCCTGTTAGACTAAAAACTTTGTAGGATCAGGGATGGTGCCTGTTCCATTCCCGATGGGCACATTCCCTGATGCTCAAATAAATATTTGCGGAATGAATGAATGAACAGAACTTGCAACCTGCAGCCTCCTGGGCTGAAGGGGGCCCATTATGTCCTTTTTCCCAAGGGTCTCCAGGAGGATGTGGTTATTGAATCGTCTCTGGGCTTTCCCTGGATGCCAGAACAGGGGTGGTTTCTAGAAGGCTCCTTTAAGGCAAACATCCAGGAGCTCCGTTGGGAAGTGGGACCTCTGGGTAAAGCATCTTTGGAATTCACCTCTGAAGTGCCCACCTGCACCCACTTTCCACATAAGTTAGGCAACAGGAAAAGCATCCACTTCATTCTCCACAGAGGAGAGTGTGGGAAACAGAACACTTCTTAGAATGACTTTTTGAGGCTGAGAAGCACCTGAAAATCAGCCCAGGTCAGGAGGCTTGACTGGACTCTGCTCTGTCCAGCATGGTGCAGAAGGCCTGCCCGTGTGGCTCGCTGTCCCTTGTCCCAGTGGTTGATGGTAGATATTGGATAATGTGTGTAACCACCTTTGAGACGTTTCTGAGACTCCTCTTGAGCTATTGGGGTGGTAACTTTCAGCTCTGAAATCCGGGTTTTGAGCAGATGTTTTGTCCTAGAGTTACAAGAACAGAGCATGTCTCTCTATAGACGGATTCATAACAATGACCCAGGGGGACCTACGAGGCCTGTCTTGCTCAGGGCACCCTCAGGGAGGAGAATGTTTATTGCTCAGATAAGCAGGATACAACTTCCCTTCTCCCTGCTGCTTGTCCCCTGCACCGAGCCCGCTGAGAGTGACTCATGTGTTCCCTTGGGAAGCTGTTCCCCAGGGCATGTGACTCGAGCACCAGAAAGCCTGTCTTTACATTGACAAATGCTGGGCAGCGGTTCCTGCTCAGAGTGTCCGCCACACTTGCGAGAAAGATGTGGAACCCTAGCAGACCCAGGAGCCAGATACCAGCTCACAGCCCTGACACGGTGGAACCTCAAAGAAACGAGAGGGAGGCTTCAGGGGTCCTGAGCTCGGCACAGGCCACCAGCCAGCAGGTCCTCCAGCCGGGGAGGCGGACTAGTCGATGGGCTGCCGCTTCCTTCCCAGGCTGATGGGGGGGGGGGGGGCACTGTGGCTGTGGGATGCCACATCCCTCGCTTGCCCTCCTCTCTTAGAAATAAATTAGGGCTGTTGGGGTGCCTGGGTGGCTCAGCCGGTTAAGCGTCTGACTCTTGATTTTGGCTCAGGTCATGATCTCAGGGTCGTGAGATCGAGCCCTGCGCTGGGCGTGGAGCCTGCTTAAGATTCTCTTCCTCTGCCCCCCACTCTAAAAAAAAATAAAAATAAACTGCATTAAAAAAAGAGAGGGAGAGAGAAAGAAATTAAGGCCCTTGAAACACTCTCTGCGGCCGGCCGGGAAGGACGGAGGTAGCATACATGCTTTTATGGACTCTGGGGAGAAACTCCTCTCCCGGCTCCTCGGGACTCAGACATGGGCAACCCGAGGAACTGCGCTCCGACCTCGGGCCGGAGGGAGCGCAGCTAACTGGGCGCATCTCAGGACAGTCGGCCGAGGGATGGGGCGCTCCGGGGACAGAGCCCCACGGCTGGGGTGGTTCCACCGTCACACGGCCGTTCTGTGCATGGCGCTGGCCAGAGTGGGGACGTGGAAGGACTGTGCTCCCGCTTGGCCAGTTCCTTTGACACTGTATTCATGATTCGGATGCGGACAGACAGGGAAGGCTGCCGCAAGAGTCGGGCTGACTCAGAGCAAGGAAGGATGGTTCATGGTTCATCTTGGGTTGACGCCTCTAGTGCGTTGAGGTGGTCCTGGCCCTCGCTTACCCTCTGTCTCCAGGCCAGCTCACCTTTCTCTGTGGGGAGCCTGCTGACCCCCAGTTATACCTTGGGAACCGCAAAGACCTCTCCCCTAGGCGCCACACTCGGGGCTGCTCCTCGGCTCTCTTCACAGGGCTGTTCACTAAGCAGCTCAGGTTCACTGTGTCTGGAATGGACCTCTTGCCGTCTTGTTGCCCCCCAAATCTGTTTCTCCCCCACACTTCCCCCATCTCGGTGTATTTCCACCACCCCTCCAGTCTCCCAAGCCCGCACCCAGCTGTCATCCTTACTTCTTCCCCCACGACTTCCCATCTCATCTGCCAAGCTCCTGAATATATCCTGATTCCCTGCCTTTCTCATCCCCTGGGGCACGAGCCCCCCACCCCACTCCCCATGGGCATGCTTGCTTCTCTCCAGTCCTTCCACACTGAGCCAGTGGCATCATTTTAGGTGCAAATCGGGTCCCATGGCTCCTTTGCTAAGACTGCCCATCACTCTTTGAGTGACACCCAGGTGTCTCCCCTGTAAAGACTCCACAAGCCTTGGTCCCTGCTGACCTCTTCAGCCCCTCTCGTCCTATGTCCTCCCCTCCCTGCCCCACCCATACGCTCCAGTGGCGGTGGCCTGCCTTCCGTCTGCTCTGGACACAACTGGCCCACTCTTGTCCTCTGCTCTGGTACCCTCTTCTCAGAGGGGCTCTTCCTGGCCTCCCCACAGGGAGTAGGCTGCTCTCCATTACATCACCATTTAGCACGCTGTCTTAACCGTGTTGCTATAAGGTGTGATCGTTCTTCCTACCTACTCTGGGCTCGGGTATTAGTGTCTCCCCCTTGCACCACTCTTGGCACTTAATAGTTTAAACTAGTGTATCTCAGACTGAGTCGTATGTACAAAATATCAAATCCAGTAATACACGGGTGACAATTATTTCCAAGAGATGAAATCACCAACAGTAATAGTGAATTTCTGCATTCAGATTCAGGAGATTCATTGGGAGAACCTGGCTTCCTGGGAGAAATAGCTAGAAGGTTGGCAAGCCAATGAGCTCAGTGATATGACCACTGAAGAACTGTCTTGGGGGGAAGGGGCTGATATGCTTTTATTAGGCTAAGCAGTGGGAGTCTGGTGCCCAGAACATTCTTCTACAGTTGGCCTGTCAGGCCCCATCCACAGCAACCTCTTGTTTTCTCAGAGTACCGAACTTTGGGAAGAGTCTAAAAACCGTGTTATAGGGAGAACAGTCAGAGGTACTGAGGCCATCATCCAGCAGAAGAGCCATCAGATGACAGACAGCTCTCGGCACCTCTAGATGACAACACAAAGACCAGGGCTGGCGCCTAGAGGCAGGCCGAGTTCCAAGGAAAGAATCTTCTAAACACTAAAAGCTAAAATGGAACGTGCAGCTGCAAGTGACCAAAAAACTAAAAACAAAAAACCAAAAAAAACCCCAAAACCAACTCAAACTGCTCTAAGTTAAAAAAAGATGGGGGGGGGGGAGGCAGGGAGGTTTTTTTGGCTGAAGGAACTGAAAAGTCCAAGGATAGAGCGTGGCGTCAGGCACGCCGGCCTCCAGGGGTTCAGAGGGTGTCTTCGGACCCCACCACTCCACTCTGAGCTCTCCTCTCCTTCGTGGTGGTATTTTATCAGGTTTCACCCCTGAGAGCAGCAGGAGGTGCTCACCAGCAGCTCTAGGTGGATACTCTCTCTTTTGCCACCCCGGGAGGCAGTACCCAAAGAAGTCCGGGTGTCAAACGCCCTGGACTGACTTGACATTCTCACGCCCAACCTGGAATCAGTGGCCAGGAGAGGACACACAGTGATTGGCTGGGCCCGAACCCCCTTCCTGGTTCCAATCCAATCCCTGCGGCCGGGGGTGGGGGTGGGGTGGGTGGGAAATTCAGGGCTCTGATTGGCTGGGCCTGAGGCTCAGGCCATGCTAGTGGCCAGGAGTGAAATCAACTTGGCTGAACCACTTGGACTGAGGGTGTGTTGCGTTTGTGAAAAGTCCTCAGCTTCCAGATCAAGAAACTGAAAAGTAGCAGCCCCCAGAAGCCCCTCATACCCCTTTCCCTGGGGTAACTGCCCTCCTTCTGGGGTTCCCCCCTGTCTCTTCCTCTGCCAATATAGATTAGCTCTGCCTGTGTTCTCTGGATAATTAGAATCATGAGCACATTCGCTTTTGTGCCTGACTTCTTTTGTTCAGCTTCATGTTTATGAGCTTCGTTTATACTGTTGTGTGTATTTGTAGATCGTTCATTCTCATTGCTATGTAACATTCCATTGGGAAAAGAGACCATCATTTATTTCTCCATTATACTGCGGATGCGCATTTGGGAAGTTTCCAGTTTGGGGCTATTAGGAATAGCAGTGCTGTAGACACTCTTGTTTGTGTTTCTTCTTGCACATGGACTCATGTTTCTGGTGAGTGTATACCTAGGCTTGCAATTAATTGCTGGGTCATAGGGCACCATGTGCTCAGTTTTAGTAGATACTGCCAAGAGTAGATACTTTGCCAAAGCGGTTGTACCCGTTTGCATTCTTGGAGCAGTTCTAAAGTCCCTGGATTAGTTGGCATCTTTGTCCCGTACGTTGCAGAGTGATGAGTCTGAGCTTCATAGAGAGTTGGGGCTTGTGAGTAGCTGCACCTGGGTCCTGGGCCCGCAAAGAGAGAGGGTTCCTTATTCCTCCTCTCGAATCTCTGGCATTTGATTATGTGCTGCCAACACCATCCTGGGTCTTCCTTCCTTAGGCACGAGCTTTATACATGAAAGTATGTCCATGCATCCCAGGTGGGTAAGTGTAGTTGAAGGCTTCATTCCACAGCACTAAGGGGCAGAAGAGCAAGGGGATGCATTTGTCTCAGGCACCGCCCCTTTGGCTGGAGTCCCAAGGAGCTCATGCTACATGTGTTCATCTTGGCCTCGGGATCGAGTGGCCGAAGGTGCCCCTGACTTCCTGAGCGTGGCCAAAGCACATTTAGCATTGTAAGTGGATTCTCGAGGATTCCTGCCTGCCCCCCCTCCTACATTTTGAATCAAAAGGAAAGCCTTTGGCCTGGCCATTCTCAGAAAGAGGAACCCAAAGTAGGATGTGGTTTTACAATCAGAGGAAGTGGATCCCAGCAGTGGTAACATGGTCGCGCCAGCGTGATGCGCATGTCCTGCAGCTCCAGGCAGATTCTGCATCCAGCGCTTCTGCAAGGCTGAGGTCTGGGCCCTATTGGCAGAGCCCCCAAAAGAATATCTCTCATAAACTAAACAATCTCTTTCAACTATTTTTCGAAGTCATTTAAATCTCCGAGGATGTGACCCTAGGGTAAGGAAATCTTTTTTAAAAGAATAAAAATCGTGGGGCGCCTGGGTGGCTCAGTTGGTTAAGCGACTGCCTTCGGCTCAGGTCATGATCCTGGAGTCCCTGGATCGAGTCCCGCATCGGGCTCCCTGCTCAGCAAGGAGCCTGCTTCTCCCTCTGACCCTCCCCCCTCTCATGTACTCGCTCTCTCTCATTCTCTCTCTCTCAAATAAATAAATAAAAATCTTTAAAAAAAAAAAAAAAAAAAAAAAAGAATAAAAATCGTAAAACATAAAGGACAATATTTGACTACATCAGCATTACAAACTTTTCCTCACCAAAAAAAGGCACCATAAACAAAGTGAAAAGGTGACTTGGACCAAAAGAAGATATTTTCAACTCATTTAATCAACAGAGGAATTGAATCTAGAGTATATTTTTAAAAACCCTATAAACCAATAAGGAAAAGACAACCCCACAGGAAAAAAATGGGCAAAATTTATAAGCAGGCTATTTGCAGAAGATAAACATTTTATGGCTAATCAGGGAAATGCAAATTAAAATGACAAAAGAGCATTCCGTGCCCATCAGATTGGCAGAAATGAGTGAATTGGACAATACCAAGCGCTGATGGAGATGTGGAGAGGAAGCGGTGGACAACGCTGGTGCCGTTGCTAACGGGCACCACTGCTTTACCTTTACTTTAGTAAAGCTCAGGATCTTGGTCTAGCTGTCCTAGGTATGGCTGTGATCCCACAGTTCCCCTGGACCCGTGCGGTCCAGCGTGGCGGCCCCCTGCCACGTGTCTCTCTTGAGCACTGGACATGTGGGAGAGTGACTGAGGAATAACATTTTTAAGCAGTTTATTTCATTTTGATTCATTCAAATGTAAGAATGGATACTCAACTCGTTTCTTGGAAAACTTTTCAGTATATTTGGAGCAACTTGAGTCCGCGGCCCTCCTTTTTCATCTGTAAAGTGTATGACATTGACATATAGATGAGGTATTTCTGATGGAAATCTAGTACCCAAGCTGCAATGTGCTCTAAGTGAAAATGCACACCAGATTTCAAAGACTTCATGCCCTCCCAAAAGAATGTAAAATATCTCATTAGTAGTTTTGCTATGTTGATGGACATTTTGAAATGACTATATCTTGGATATATTGGGTTAAGCAAAATAGATGACTAAACTTAATTTTTATCTTTTTACTTCTTTTGAATGTGGCTACTGGCAACTTTGACATTATGCATGTGGTTCGCATTGTATTTCTTTGGACAACACTCATCCCCACTCTACATACACACAAAGTGAGGTGTGTAAGGATATACATTGTAGCGTTGTTTGTAATAACCAAAGAGTGGAAACAAACCCTGAGGGTCATCAACAAGAGGAGGGGTAAATAAATTGTGGTTTATTGACACAGCGAAATAACACAGGAGTTACATAGCTACATGTATCCCCTCGGATTAGCCTAAAGAACATAATGTGGATTGCAGGTTGCAGAAGACTCCCTATTCATGCGAAGTTTGAAAGCATGCAAAAATATTGGGAATTGTTTGTGAATACATATTAGTATAATCAAAGTATAAAAACATGCATGGAAATTATAAACAACCAGAATCCAGATGGTGGTAGCCTGGAGGGGGGGAGATACTCGAAAGACCTTTAATTGTGTCTATAGCATTTTGTTACTGAGGAGTGGGTATGACTGAGGGGGGTTTGGTATGATTGAGCTATTTCAACAAATTGTTTGATGACCAAAGCCGTTTTTAAGCCACTTGATTTCTGGTTAGAAAGTTTCCAAGAGGGGTGCCTGAGTGGTTCAGTCAGTTAGGTGGCTGCCTTCGGCTCGGGTCATGATCCCGGGGTCCTGGGATCGAGCCCCGCATTGGGCTCCCTGCTCGGTGGGGAGCCTGCTTCTCCCTCTCCCTCTGCCTCTCCCCCTGCTTGTGCTCTCTCTCTGTGTCAAATAAATAAATAAAATATGAGAGAAAGAAAGAAAGAAGAAAGAGAAAGAAAGAAAGAAAGAAAAAGACAGACGAAAGAAAGAAAGAAAGAAAGAGAAAGAAAGAAAAAGTTTCCAAGAACTGCATCCTTTGGTCCTTCTCGAGTCCTGGGTTGTCTGACCAGCGACCCTGCCATCCCCTGCCTGTGGCTGCCAGCTGGTGGTCATGGAGGGGTCTCCCACGTGTATGTGTTCCTGAGAAAAAATGATTTCGAATGGGTCTGTTGGTGTCTTGAATTTGGGCCACTGTGGTGAGGGATGCAGGGTGTGATGAGAGGGGAGGTGGGGTCTGGGGGGCAATAAAGCCACCCCAGGCAGGATGAGGCCCAGAGGGAGGCGAGCCTCAGGTACCCGCGGGAGAGACTCCTTCCGGACCCTCCTGCCGCCAAAGGTCCTGACATTCTGCTTTCCAGAGGATCCTTTCAAAGGATTCATCCAGCACACTTGGGATGGCTCATTTTGCCTTTCCTTCCTTTTCAGGACAAGCAGGGTCTGAGAAGTGAAAGAGCAGGATGCCCCCTGGGGTTGACTGCCCCATGGAATTCTGGACCAAGGAGGAGAATCAGAGTGTGGCCGTTGACTTCCTGTTGCCCACCGGGGTCTATCTGAACTTCCCCGTGTCCCGGAATGCCAACCTCAGCACCATCAAGAAGGTACGATCCCGACCTTCGAGCTTGGAACTCAGAGGGAAAGACAGACAGACAGATGCTCAGGCTCAGATTTGAGATCCTATAAAACCAATTTCAAAAGATAAATAATATCTAAAATTTGTTTGCAAGCTTATAGTTAGAGCCCAGCTAGCATTTTGAATTCAGCTTCTCCCTTTATCGGGGCAGGATTACCCTCTCTAGATTCCAGTGGGAGCCTCGGGCTGTGGCTTTTTCTTCTCTCCATGACTATGCTATCATTTCTGGAACTGATCCCCAGCCCTGGCCACTTAAAAGAGTCTTATCAGTCTTTTCTCTGTAGAGCTGTCATCATAGTAAACGTCATCTTTGGAAATAGTTTTGGGTTCTGTTGAATAATTTTCAGGGTGGATTACTGAGTCAAAGGATTAGACATCTGGAAAGTATTTGGCAGAGAGTGTCTTGTGATCTTGCAGCGGGCTTGTCCCACTTGCGAAGTGTGGGATTTAGTGGGTCATGCCAGAGGACAAGACCTCAGCTCAGAATTTTAAAAGCTTATACTTGGGAGTAGAACAAAAAAAAAAAAAAGGAAAGAAGCAGTGGATCGTGGATCATCCTTGAGGTTTTGTTTTGCTTTTTTAATCTCCCCTTCCTGGGAGATTTTTTTTTTTAATTAAATTTCTTCTTCTTTTTTGTTTTCCATTTCAAAAGTAATATGGACGCATTGATTGGGGAAAATAGGAAAAAGTAGAAGAAGGAAAAAAATCACCTGTGATCCAGCCCTTATGAGACAACCACAGTTAACACTTCGGGTGTTTCCTGTTTTCTCTGGAGTGTTGTTTTTTGTGATAATTCTGATTATGAACTTTGAGATCTTTTTTTTTCCCCTGAGTTAACATTATAACATCTTTTTCATGTGATTAACTCTATTTTAAGGGTAATCTGATTTTCCTGAACCATACATGCATCCTACTACAATTCCAACAGAACAGAAATGCAAAACACATGGGTCCCTGCATACACCCCAATTTGCCTTCGGTTTCTTCATACTTTTCTTTATCCGAGAGGCCAGCTGGTAAATATTTGAGGCTTGGCTGACCTTCTGGTATTTGTCGCAACCACTCAGCTCTGCCAATGTGGGTCCAGAACAGCCTTAGACTCCATGTAAATGAGTGGGCATGGCTGTCTTCTAGCAACTTGGGAGTGGACCAGGTTTTGCCTGCAAACCATAGTTCCTTTTGTCAAATCCCCGTCTCTATTCATTATGATGTTTATTCGAGTTGTTTTTACAGAAATGGGCTTGAATTATATTTGCTGTTATATACCTTGGGGTTTTTTCCTACTTAGCATGTCTCTCGGAGCCTTCTGTGCCTGTTCATACAGGTATCCCTAGATTCTGGGTCATGCTCCCCATGCTATCCCTTTGTGCTGATGGACCATAATTATACACCCGTCATGGAAGAAGAATAGGACTGTTCTTTTTTCTGTCTTCTCTGTGACTCAGTGGTGAACACCTTTGCAATAAAGCTTGACCATTAGATGGCTCTCCCAGGGGTCCCTGGGGACACCTTGCCCTGAGGGCACCCACTGACCGCCCTAGCTGAACACAGCCCATAGAGGGTTTGACAGCTGTCTCCGTGTGTTCAGCTTTTCTGAATTCGTTGCCAACATTTGGAAATCAGGGTGATGAACCCCCGAACGATTAGCTGGGGGGTGCCTGGAGGTCATGTCCGGCCGGCCGTCTCTCAAGGGTAACATACAGGGGAGACTGTGGACAGGCTTTTAGCCTATCCCAGGCGCCCTCCACAGAAGGGCAGCGACAGAGACTCCCGGGGTCCCATGTGGTCATCACTTAAGGGGTCAGGAGAGGACAGGGTTTGGGGATCTTGGCTTTGCCCTCTGCTCAGGGTCGTGCAGGGCTGACTGAGGCCAGCCCCAGCCACCTCGTGGCTGCCTGTGGCCCTGCTCGCCTCGGCTGGAGGGGCTGACCGGCCACTGTCCCCTCAGGTGTTGTGGCACCGAGCCCAATATGAGCCACTCTTCCACATGCTCAGCGACCCCGAGGCCTATGTGTTCACCTGCGTCAACCAGACCGCAGAGCAGCAGGAACTGGAGGACGAGCAGCGGCGGCTCTGCGACATCCAGCCCTTCCTGCCGGTGCTGCGTCTGGTGGCCCGAGAGGGGGACAGGGTGAAGAAGCTGGTCAACTCACAGATCAGCCTCCTCATCGGCAAAGGTGACCCGCGCGCGGGCGGGGCCTGCCCCGGCGCCCGGCCCCCGGCCCCCCCGGCCCCCCGCGCTGACCCAGCCTCCCCGCCTCTCAGGCCTCCATGAGTTCGACTCCCTGCATGACCCCGAAGTGAATGCCTTTCGCACCAAGATGCGCCAGTTCTGCGAGGAGGCGGCCGCCCGCCGGCAGCAGCTGGGCTGGGAGGCCTGGCTTCAGTACAGCTTCCCTCTGCAGCTGGAGCCCTCGGCCCGGAGCTGGGGGGCCGGCACCGCGCGGGTCCCCACCCGGGCCCTCCTGGTCAACGTCAAGTTTGAGGGCAGCGAGGTGAGCCCGTTGGCAGCGTGCGGGCTCCGGGGCCCACTAGGGGGCTGCTTCCCGTGAGACTTCCCAGCCCTCCACCAGCACCCCAGATTCGCTCTCCTCCCAGGGGCACCAGGGGGGATTGGTGGGGCACCCATGCCTGTGAGGGGCTCGGGCACACGTCCCACCAGGCAAGTTGGACAAGGCCGAATGACCCGATGGCCTTGGTCGTGGGTCCATTCATTCATTCAATAACTATTTCCGGGGTGTTGGCCGTGTGCCTTCATCAGACTCTGCCTCACGTTCGGGGGGCTGCAGGGGGGCTATTCCAGACAAATAGGCAGCGCCACCCTCTGCAACCCAGAATCCATGGGCCCTGCACGAGGGTGGAGGGCTGACCCTCCCTCCTCCCCCCAGGAGAGCTTCACCTTCCAGGTGTCCACCAAGGACGTGCCCCTGGCGCTGATGGCCTGTGCGCTCCGGAAGAAGGCCACCGTGTTCCGGCAGCCCCTGGTGGAGCAGCCCGAGGACTACACGCTGCAGGTGAACGGAAAGCACGAGTACCTCTATGGCAGCTACCCCCTGTGCCAGTTCCAGGTAAGGGGGGGACGCTCCTGGGGCCTGCAGGGTGTAGGGAGCTGGGACTTTGGGGGTCCCCTTGCTCAGCTGCCCTCCCTAGGGGCACAAGGAGGGCTCCAACTTCAGGAAGTGGGTGAGGGCAGAAGAGTCAGCAGGAGAGGCCTGGAAGGCCTGGGACTGGCGGTGGTCAGCATCGGGGAGCCCCTTACCCGGACAAGGTTGGGGCTGCCCCATCAGCCACTCACTCCGCCCCCCCCATCGCAGTACATCTGCAGCTGCCTGCACAGCGGGCTCACCCCCCACCTGACCATGGTGCACTCCTCGTCCATCCTGGCCATGCGGGACGAGCAGAGCGACCCTGCCCCCCAAGTCCAGAAACCACGCACCAAACCACCCCCCATTCCCATGAAGAAGGTGAGCCGGTGCCTTCCACCTCCCCTCCCCTCCATCCCTTCCTCCCCCTTGTCAGCCAACCCTAGAGCCCAGTGGCAACGCTGCGGGCTGGCAGTGGGTCCAGGGCCCCTGTCTCGTGCTCCTTGGTGGGTCAGTGTTGAGAGCTGGGCCTTGAGCTTGGCCCGCCACCACCACACCAGTGTGCAGGGGCAGCGGGTGCTGTTTGAGCTTCCCGGGGCAGCTCCCAGGCCCGGCTCACGGGCTGCCCTTCTCATGTCCCTCCTGCCCCCTGTACTGGAGAAAGAGACAGAACGCCATGCCCGGCAGAGCTCGGGGGTCCTGGGGCAGCTGCATGGCAGGTTTTCTGACAAAGCAGCTGGTATTGCGGGCGGGCACCTGAACCTTATCCCCAACCAGCAACACTCACCCCACCCACGAGTGGCCACGGGCCTTGCGAGGGGCCAGGGGCGCTAGCCACGGGAGCTCCCCTGGATTCCTCTGCTTTGACGGCCCTGCTTCTCCCCCTCCGGCCCGCCCCAGCCTTCTTCCCTGTCCCTGTGGTCCCTGGAGCAGCCTTTCCGCGTGGAGCTGATTCAGGGCAGCAAAGTGAATGCCGATGAGCGGATGAAGGTAGGGGGCTCCTGGGGGGAGGGGGGATGTTTTCTGCACAAACAAGGTGGCTGTGGTCTAGAGGGATGGCAGAGGAAGAAGGGGGGGGTCACATGAAAGCCACCTGACCACATTACCCAGCATCCCTGCCTGGGGTGGTTGTGAGCCGCTTCAAAACAGGAAGGGGGGAGGGGAGCTGGCTGGCCAGCCAGAGAGGCTAATTCGTAGAAACCAGGCCCAGCAAGTTCTGGGTATTTGACTCAGGTGGAAGTTGTGGGGCCAGGCCCAGTCCCAGGGATGTGGGAACTGCAGGGTCTGGGAGGTGACAAGTGTGGGAGAGGAGCGGCTCTGGCTGGGCCCCGGGAACTTGGGACTCCCAGGGGCACTTGGGAGGCGTGCCGCCTGGACCCCTGGGGGCCAAACCCGCTTCGCTTCGGGGCTGTTCCCACACCCCATCTCCCTCCGTCCCCAGGACAGCTAGCGAGGTGCTTATTTCATTGTCCCATTTGCTGGATGTTACGCTTGGGTCCACAGAGGTCCAGTCTCTTTGTGGAGCACTTTTTGTCGGGGTGATTTCACAAGTAGGCGGGGCTGGGTTTCCCTGATGGCATCCTGGAGCCCTGGATGGAGGCAGCTTTCTCGCTGGGCCCTGAGGGCTGTCAAGGTGCAGTGGGAGGAGGCAGGGTAGGGGTGTTCAGGCGGCATGAAATCCTTGCCTGCTCACGGGGCTCATATGATTCTGAGCTGTGCAGGGAGCTCGTGGGTATCGGAGCGAGAAGGGCCCCTGGAGTTCTCAAGCCCCAGTGGGGAAACTGAGGCCCCAAGCAGGGAAGCGACATGCCCTGGGGTCCCACAGAGTCGTGGGGAGCCCATGCATAGTGCCCATGGTGCCCTTCCCTTCACCCTGTGGCCCCTTGTCCCGCTCAAGCAGTCAGCCGCCCCCCTTCGGCGCCACTTTCTTCCGAGTGGGGAAGTGGGATTCAGACCCATGTGAAATAAGGATGTTTCAGGAGCTTTGAGCCTTAAGTGGGTGGGAGAACCTCGGAGGGGAGAGGGAGGCTGGGCCTCTGCCGCCTGGCACCGACGCCCGCCCTTCCCCCAGCTGGTGGTGCAGGCTGGGCTCTTCCACGGCAACGAGACGCTGTGCAAGACGGTGTCCAGCTCGGAGGTGAGCGTGTGCTCGGAGCCCGTGTGGAAACAGCGGCTGGAGTTCGACATCAACATCTGCGACCTGCCTCGCATGGCCCGTCTCTGCTTTGCACTTTACGCCGTGATCGAGAAGGCCAAGAAGGCTCGCTCCACCAAGAAGAAGTCCAAGAAGGCGGTGGGTGGGGCTGGCTGGGAGGCTGGGGCCAGGCCTCCGGGAGCCACTCGCCGCTCCTGGTCCACTCCCAGCAGGCGTGCACCTCGGGGGTGGGGATGGGGGCGGCCCTCCCTCCCACCCTGGCCACCATCCCTGCCACGTGACGGCTCTGGGTCCCAGGGCTGGTGAGCAGGGTGACTCGGAGGCACCTGGGAACCTGGAGGCCGCTCTCTGGGGTGGAAGGACAAGCACGCTGTCCTCACAGGGAGCAGGGTGTCCTGAGTCAGCAGCCGGCAGGGAAGGAATGGGGGGTGGGCCCTGAGTCACCAGGCCCAGGATGTGACCGGCCACTGAGCCACGCCGACTTACCCCACAGCCGAGCTGGGCCAGCCTTCCGGGGCCGGTGTGGTTGGTTTGGGGGATTCTCAAGAAACCGGCAGTAGGGATGCCTCTGGGAGCAGAAGGGAGCCGAGAGGTGGCTGACCTTGCTGCCTTCCTCGCAGGGAGTCTGGGTGAGGGCAGGGAAGCTTGGCTCTGCCGCCGCTGGCCCTGACTTGCCCGTGCTCTTTCCCAGGACTGTCCCATCGCCTGGGCCAACCTCATGCTGTTCGACTACAAGGACCAGCTCAAGACCGGGGAATGCTGCCTCTACATGTGGCCGTCCGTCCCAGGTGCGCCCGGGCGGAAGGGAGAGGCGCAGGGGAGCGGGCTCCCGGATGGTGGCGTTCCCCGGGCAACTCCCGTCTGTCCCTGTGTCCAGACGAGAAAGGGGAGCTGCTGAACCCCACGGGAACAGTGCGGAGTAACCCCAACACGGAGAGCGCTGCGGCCCTCGTCATCTGCCTCCCTGAGGTGGCCCCCTACCCTGTGTACTACCCCACCCTGGACAAGGTCAGCCCCCTCGCCGTCCAGGGTCTGGGATGGTCCAGAGGCTGTGGGACTAAAGATGACTATTCTTGACCCTGCCTCTGGGGTCCCCCCCGCCCATCCCCTGAGTTGCCCAGGGATGGGGCTTGGTCACCCACAGAGTCGGGGACTTCCTTAACTCTCTAGAACCCTCATGCGCTCTAGAGCAGTGGTTCTCGGTCAGGGCCACGTGGCTCCCCAGGGGACTTGGGGCAATGTCCAGAGACACTTTTGGTTGTCGTAGCTGGTGGGAGAGACGCTCCTGGCATCTGTGGGGTGGAGGCGGGGATGCTGTGCACAGGACAGCCTTCACCGCTGAGAGTCGCAGGCCCCCAAGGTCAGGGGTGCCCTCCCCCCTCCCCCGCCGGCCCCGGGGCCCTGCCAGGGCTGGCCCAGGGTCCGGGGTCTCCGCTAAGATGGGGCCACTCATTGCAGATTCTGGAGCTGGGGCGGCACGGGGAGCACGGGCGCTTCAGTGAGGAGGAGGTGAGCCGGGGCCCGGGGCTGGCGGGGCACCAGGCTGGGCCGCAGCTCACCCTGCCTGCACCCCTCAGCAGCTACAGCTGCGGGAAATCCTGGAGCGGCGGGGCTCCGGGGAGCTGTACGAGCACGAGAAGGACCTGGTGTGGAAGATGCGGCACGAGGTCCAGGAGCGCTTCCCCGAGGCGCTGGCCCGCCTGCTGCTGGTCACCAAGTGGAACAAGCACGAGGATGTGGCCCAGGTGGGGGGACAGGCGGGGGAGGGGGGGGAAGGGGGGCAGGGCCTCCTGCCCGGCCCGCACCTTGACCACCGGCTCCCCGCAGATGCTCTACCTGCTGTGCTCCTGGCCGGAGCTGCCCGTCCTGAGCGCCCTGGAGCTGCTGGACTTCAGCTTCCCCGACCTCCACGTGGGCTCCTTCGCCATCAAGTCTCTGCGGAAGCTGACGTGAGGCCCCCGGGGCTCCCTGCTCCTCGGGAGGGCGGTCTGGCCCCCGCTGCCCCCGGAAGGCGGAGCCCGTGCCCGGTGAGGACTGGACCTCGCCCGGGCCCCGCTCAGGTGAGGCCGGCCTCCCTCCTCCGCAGGGACGACGAGCTCTTCCAGTACCTGCTGCAGCTGGTGCAGGTGCTCAAGTACGAGTCCTACCTCGACTGCGAGCTGACCAAGTTCCTGCTGGACCGCGCCCTGGCCAACCGCAAGATCGGCCACTTCCTCTTCTGGCACCTCCGGTAATGGACGCGCCGGGGCCTCTGTGTCCCCCCGAGGGCCCTGGGGACCAGGGGCCCCCGGCCCGCCGGCCTCCCGCTCCTGCCGGCCTCGGGGCTGTGGCCCTGCCAGGCGCGAGGCTCAGCCGTCCTCCCCTCCCTCCCTCCGTCCGTCCAGCTCCGAGATGCACGTGCCCTCCGTGGCTCTGCGCTTTGGCCTCATCATGGAAGCCTACTGCCGGGGCAGCACCCACCACATGAAGGTGCTGATGAAGCAGGTGAGGCTCGGGCCCTGAGTCCCTGCCCTGGGCCAGGCTCTGTCTGTGGGGGTCGGGCCCTTTGGAGCCCCCAGGGCGGGGCCGAGGCCCAGAGCCTGCCCCTGCTGGCCTCCCTCCCCACCCACCGGCCCATGCTCCCTGCCAGGGGGAGGCGTTGAGCAAGCTGAAGGCCCTGAGTGACTTCGTCAAAGTGAGCTCCCAGAAGACCACCAAGCCCCAGACCAAGGAGCTGATGCACCTGTGCATACGCCAGGAGACCTACCTGGAGGCCCTCTCCAACCTGCAGTCCCCGCTGGACCCCAGCACGCTGCTGGCTGAAGTCTGGTGAGCCCCGAGCCCCCGGCGCCTCCTCCCGCCCTGCTGAGCCCCGCCCCCCACCGCTGACTGCTTTCCGGCCCGCAGCGTGGAGCAGTGCACCTTCATGGACTCCAAGATGAAGCCCCTGTGGGTGATGTACAGCAACGAGGAGGCGGGCAGTGACGGCAGTGTGGGCATCATCTTTAAGAACGGGGACGGTGAGCAGGCTGGGCCCCGGGCAGAGTGCCGCGGAGGCCTTGGCCCCCGACCCGTGCTGCGCTGGGTGGGGGGATGGGGAGGGCGGCCTGGAGATGGGGTCCCGGGGCTCCGGGGCCTGGGCCTGGCTGGGAGCGGAGAGCCCACCAGAAGCTCGTGCTTTTCCTTCCGGGGGCGGCTGCCCAGACCTCCGCCAGGACATGCTGACTCTTCAGATGATCCAGCTCATGGATGTTCTGTGGAAGCAGGAGGGACTGGACCTGAGGTGAGAGGCCCTCCTGTCATCCGCTTGTTCTCGCTGCAGGCCTAGGACCCTGTCCCTTTGGAGGAGTCCTCTGTCAGAGCCCACACTGCCACCTCCGTTGGAAAAGGGGTTGTTCTAAGAAGAACAGAGACCAGTTTAAAATTAGGGCCAAGGGAGGCGATATGGGGCCTCAGAGTGTGAGGGTGGAGAGGCCAGGCCTGGCCCTCGGCGTCTGTCTCGCTCCATTGTTTCCTTCGCCCCACGCATCCCTGGCCTCCTGCCCCATCTTGGGAAGCGGTGGCATCTTCTTCCAGGCCACCTGGATTTCTCTCTGAGCAAACATGAGCTCGGCCAAAGAGCCTCCGTTCCTTCTGTGCAGCTTGGGTGCAGGTCCTGACCTCTCCAAGCAGTCTTCCCCCCGAGTTCCAGGCGTCACGGACCCCTCCCAGCGCCTCTCCCCTCCCTTGCAGCATCTCCTGGGGCTGTTCTGGCTGTCTTGAGCCCCTCTGGGTGGGGCGGAGTGTCAGGCCACCCCAGGGACAGCCCGGGACCTCAGCATTTCCTTGCCCCTCCTCCCCTCTGGCTAGGATGACCCCCTATGGCTGCCTCTCCACGGGGGACCGCACAGGCCTCATTGAGGTGGTGCTTCACTCAGACACCATTGCCAACATCCAGCTCAACAAGAGCAACATGGCGGCCACAGCGGCCTTCAACAAGGATGCCCTGCTCAACTGGCTCAAGTCCAAGAACCCTGGGTAGGTTCTGGGCCCGGGGGACGGACGCCCTCTCCTTTCCAAGAGTCAAAGATTTAGGAGTCAAAGGTGAGGGGCAGGGCCCGTGACAGTCTCCACAGCTTCTTGGCTCAGCCGGGGACCAGGTCTGCTCTGTTGGGGCGGGGTGGGTCTCCATGAGCCCAGGGATCGGTTCCCCGTGTCGCTATGTAGCGACCACTCTCAGCTTAGGGACGTAAAACCACCACCAGGTATTATGGGCTCACAAACCTGCAGCTTGAACTGGCTGAGCTAAGTGGTTCTCTGTCTCCACGTGGCCTCCCCTCTGCAAGTAGACCAGCCTTGGCTTCCTGAACCGGCCTGGCAACAGGTTAGATTCGAGAGCTGCCAGGTGACTTAAGGCCGAGGCTGTGGGGTGAGCCCAACACCACTTCCTCCCTGTCCCACTGGTCATAAGGCCAGATTCAAGGGGAGGGGACACAGACCCCACCTCTTCGTAGAAGTTGCTGGGAAATGCGTGCCCACCGTTTTGAATCCCCCCTCCCACCAACACACACACAGGGAGGCCTTGGATCGAGCCATCGAGGAGTTTACCCTCTCTTGCGCCGGCTACTGCGTGGCCACTTACGTGCTGGGCATCGGTGATCGGCACAGCGACAACATCATGATCCGCGAGAATGGGCAGGTAGGGCAGAGCCGGCTGCCAGGTGGGCTGCACCCTCCCGGCTTTCTCTCTCCCTCCCGGCGCCCCTTCCCCGACCGGGGCACTCTCGTCTCTGACCGCTTCTCCCTCCCTCTTCTTAGCTGTTCCACATTGATTTTGGCCACTTTCTGGGGAATTTCAAGACCAAGTTTGGAATCAACCGTGAGCGAGTCCCGTTCATCCTCACGTATGACTTTGTGCACGTGATCCAGCAGGGGAAAACGAATAACAGTGAGAAGTTTGAAAGGTGAGGGTGCTCAGGGTCCCGGGCCGGGCTCAGGGTCGGGTCCTGTAGGAGGAGGGTTTGGGGGCCCTTTCCGGGGCAAGAGCACCGTGGGAATGGCTGGGAGGAGCCAGAGCCCCACCTGCCACGTCCCTCTGGCCCCGCAGATTCCGGGGTTACTGTGAGCGAGCCTACACCATCCTGCGGCGTCACGGGCTGCTCTTCCTTCACCTCTTCGCCCTGATGCGGGCCGCCGGCCTGCCGGAGCTCAGCTGCTCCAAAGACACCCAGTATCTCAAGGTAAATGCCAGGGTAGGGCCCAGCCGGGCAGACCCGGTAGCCCCCAAGTCCCCGAGGCCCGCCTCTGAGCACCGTGGACCCCACAGGGCACTCCCGGTGGGGGTTCCTCATGCCGCCCGCGACCCAGCCGGGGGTCAGCCTGGGTCCGTGGCAGATGTGCTGGGACCTCCCCTGGCCCGCCCTCCCGTCCTCTGCAGGCTGCCGTGGTTCCACTCGGACAAGAGGGCGTGACTAGATACATTCCGTCCTCGTTTAAAAATGCTTTTCCTTCCTGTGTCTTTTCAGTGTGGGAGAAGCTGGGGGGTCGGGAGGGTGGTCGGCCACGAGCCCCTCTGTGGTGCATGGTTCATGCACGACGCTGCCCCCTCCTCCTCTCCCCCTGTGCAGAAGGTGAGGCCACCTGTCCACCCCTGCGACTTTGGGGGCCCGCGGCTTCCTGGCTGGAGCTGGCATCTTACTTGGAGGGTGGGTCAGGAGACCCATCTCGGTTTGGGATCAGAACAGAGAGCTTTTCCCAGGGGAGATGTTGGTGGCTGTCTCCTGATTCCCTTCCTGCGAGTCTTTCAGGAGGGAATTTACAGTATTCGGGGAGGGGTGGGGGTTGCCCCCCCTTGGGTCGAGCTCACTGCTTTGATGGTTTTACCCCAGGACTCTCTGGCGTTGGGGAAGACTGAGGAGGAGGCTCTAAAGCACTTCCGAGTGAAGTTTAACGAAGCCCTCCGGGAGAGCTGGAAGACCAAAGTGAACTGGCTGGCCCACAATGTGTCCAAAGATAACAGGCAATAGCCGCCCGCGAACCACCCACCCGCCTTGGGAACCGGGCACCGGGCACCCTCAGCCGTCCTGTGGGGCCAAAAGAGCCTGAACGGCACCCCGTGGGCAAGCGCCTACACACTGCCTTTTGTTTACACTGGTTATTTATTTATAACTTGAAATGTTTCAGGAGCTAAACAGCCATAAATGGAAATGCATCCTTTGTACAGGGGAGGGGCGCCGTCCTCCCGCGCCCCTGATCCAAGCCTCAGGCTCTGAGGAGGAGACGCTGGGAGTCGGGCACCTCCGAGGCCGCATCTTGCTAAGGACCGTCAGTCACCCCGAGTCTTCCAGCTGGTGAATCAGGACCCAGCAAAGACTGCTCTCTCCCCGCCGCCGGGAAGCCTGCATTCTTCCTGGGCTCCCGCCGGGCCGCACAGGGCTTGGCGCCTGGCGATCACCCTGGTGACAGGGTGCCCACGACTCCGTTCCCCCCCCTCCACCTTTGTGCTCTCCACTGACTGAGCACTGGGCAGCTCCCAGGGGAAGCCGGGGTACCCTCTAGATTCAGGGATGCTTGCTTTCCACTTTTAAAGTGACTTGGGTACGGGACTGCTCCCATCTCTCTGCTGTAAAGCAATTTTGTTTGCGGGTAGGAAAGAAAACAGCCAAACTACTCACTGAACCTCGATGGCTCAGAATGGCCTCAGCCCCAGAAAGTATAATATACGCTGGTCCTCAAGACATTAAAAAGATTGGAGCTTGATTGAGCTCAACCATGGATCAAGGCTAACGCAGGTCAGAGCACTCGGTGCAATTATCTGTCTCCGGCCTCGTAAAGCAGGCTTTGAGGACAGAGGACTTGCTCTCCAGACTCGCCCCTTTAACCTGCTGTGGGTGAGCAATCAGGTATCGGAAATGTGAGGTCGGTCTGTGGTGGAATGTTTTTCTCTGACGGTACTTGGCTTGAAGCAGTTCAGGCTTCCCCTTCGGTGGACCTGAAGAGCTCTAGCAATGCCAGGTTCCTGGGCCCCTCCCGGCCGTCTGAGGCCGACTCCGGAGACAGGGCTAGGAATCTGGGCTTCTCGAAGCCCACGGGCGAGCCTGACGTGTTAGCAGCCGCCTTGGGCCCCACCCAGCTCACTACTGGTCTGTCGAAGGCCTCACAAGGCCTGGCAGAGCCAGGAGCGGCTGCCCTCTGTGCAGGTGCACGGCTTTAAAAAAAAAAAAGAAGCCAGGTGCCGACCTCCTTTGGTTAGAGGCACAGTCCGTGAGCAGGGAGTGCCGGCCACAGACCACCACTGACCACACCCTTGTCCCCAACTAAGTGAATTCATTCGCCCCACCTCGCCGGTTTGGCAATAGGAAGAGCCGAGTGTATGTCTCTATGTTGTGTTATTTATTTAAACGAGTCTATGTGCTTCCTGGCGTTCTGGTTCGGGTACACGGCCCGTGCACCTGCCGAGAAAGAATCTTTTTTGTTTTTTTTTTTTGGTCTTTTAACATTTCTGTATGGGGAAGGTGAGTTCAACACTTAACCCGTGGGGATTGAAGACCCGCACTCTGTGAAGCCTTGACAGGAGAGGTAAAAGCATACTAAAAGAAAGAAAAGCCTTTTTATGTTGTGTTCTCAGGTCAAAAAAACCCCAAAAGCCAAAAAAAACCACAAAAAACAAAGGGGATGCAGGATTCCAACAAACCCGGGCCCAAAGCTGACACACGGCCACTGGGGTTCGAACCAGCACTTTATTGTCGTGTACACACGTTCTGGTCTCAGCAGTACACACATCCAGAGAGCGGCCCACGCGGAGCCCGCATCAGCCTCCACCATCGTCTACACGGGGCGGCTAGAGCGACAGGACACGGAGGACAGCCACACACGACGCAGGACAGCCGCAGTGTCCTCGCGACTAGCAGTCATGATCACAGAACAGGATTCAAATGATTTTCCCCCCGTTTTAGAAATCTAAAATTTTACATGTAAATTAAAAACAAAGTGCCACAGGGGTTTTAGCTCAGGACGTGTCCTCTCCTTTTCCTCCCCGACCAGGCCGAGCAGCGGGGCTCCCCACTCCTGGGGAGGGGGCTTACCTCTGGGGCTGTTGGGGGGGAAGCTAGCACTTTGCCTTCCGGCCACAGGGCGTCCTTGCAGTGCGTCTGTCCTCGGACGTTCTGAGTACGGGCCACTCAGGCCTGTTCTGTCTCCAACCAAGTGGCCACTTTGCACCGTCCGTACGCACACTCACCAGCAGGGCAACGGACATCTAGTAGGTATGAACCCAAGGCTGCGCACGAGGAGTCCAGCTTCCTGCGCAAGGAGCTGCCGGTCATCGGAGGAGTGTGTGAAAGAGGCCAGGGACCCCGGCACGCCCACCCCTCTGCCAGATCAGAAATGGGTAGAATCCCAAAGGAAAGGCCTGGCCGTTTCCAGCCTCCAGAGAGGGGTCCCGATCTGGTGCCCTCCTGCTGAGCTGGGGGGGAGCGCAAGTCCATTCCCCCTCACTGCCGGGCCACCCACCGAGGGGTGCACCCAGCAAGGCCCAAGCAGGGCAGGTCCCTCTCCTCTCAGGGTGGGGGTGAGGCAGGAGCCCGCGGGGTCTCTCCTGCGCTGTGTTTCAGGCTTCACTTTGCATATGCCAGTCCCGGGTCACGCTAGCATGGAGGACACGAGGAATCGCAATTTATTTACAAAATATTAAAAAGTCAGTTCATCATCTACATATTAACCCCCATTCTGCCATTTTATACATGCACTAGTTTGGAAAAAATAAAAACTTTTAAAAAAAAGAAGAAAAAAACGGATTACGAGGTGGGAGTAAGCGATTTTAACCCTTGGTCGAGTCCGGTCACTGCAGCTTTTCTGGAGGCGCGAGGGGGCCGCGCAGAGCGAGCCGTGGACAGCGTGTGTCAGCTCCTCACATAACTTAAGAGCGGTCTGGGTGGAGGGCGGGGGGGCCTACACACCAAGCACAGGCGGATGGTCAGCGACGGGGAGGGTCTGCAGACCTACTGGCCAGAATGACTTTGTACACCGTGGACCCTTGGGCCTGGGAGGACAGATGACAGCAGAGTCTCTTGAAGCAGAACGGGAGGTGGCGGAGGGAGCGGCCTCGCGGCTCAGTAGCTGAGGGTAGAGTCGTCCCACTCCAGCTGCTGCTGCCTGTTCACGTTCTGCTGGTCCCCGTGCTCCCCCTCCTCCTCCTCGCTGCTTTCCGACTCGGCACTGGTGATGTCATCCTCCTCCTCCCCATCCTCGCTCTCCTCTTCCTCTTCTTCTTCCTCCTCCTCCTCGCTGCTGTGCTGGTCCTCGTACGTCTGACAAAGAGACGGCATGTGAACCGAGCCCCCGGGCCCCGCCTCTGCACACGAGCCGAGCGTGCACGGCTGTTCACCCTCCGGGAGCCGCGGAGGAAGGAACTCCCCGCGTCACATTCCACGTCGAGGGAGGGCTGGGCCACGCTGGAAGTCACCTCATCCCAGACGGGAGGGAAAACGCAGCTCTAGTCGCTTCCCACGGGGTCTGTCACGTGCGGTGGCACGAGCTAGGAGAAGGCCTCTCTGGGCCCTCAGTGTGTCCACCTGAGGAGCGGGGACACCTGCACCTCACCAACTTGTCATGTGGATCACGTGACATCTAAGCCACATAAACGTGGATGTGCCACCGCCATATGGCTTCTCTGGGGCACGCGTCGCTCTGGCCCAGGCCTGCAGTGGTTTTCAGTTGCGGGGTCGCCTGTCAGCACCTACCTCCATGGGGTTTACGGTGATGGTCAAGGCAGAGTCGTCCCAATCCATCTCGTTCTCCTTCCCGGCGTCCTGGTCCCGCATGGTTCGCTGGTGAGCAACCCGGATCCGGAACACGCCCAGGATGATCATGAAGACCAGGAAGCTAACGCACACCACAATCACCACCGTGGCGGTGCTGGGGACAACTGTGATCAAGGGGAGAGGGGGCGGTGAGGCTGGTGCCCACCCCAGGTCGTGCCCGCAACCCCCCCGCCCCACACACACACGGCTGCTCCGTCTGACCCCAGAGAAAGGAAGAGATGTAAGGAAAGTCTGAGCACAGGTTTCGAGCCCTGGGCTGGCCACTTTCTGCCCTGCTGTGCTTCCATCCCTCGCGGGTGGTGCAGAATCACAGAGCCCAGTCAGCTAGGGCTGCTCGGACCGGAGGCTGGGCTCCCAGCAGCACGCGGGAGGGTGTCCCCCCTAGACCTGACCCAGACGGCCCTGCTTCTGCCCACAGTCCTACCTGCAAAGGGGTGGGGGCTGGCCAGGTTGTGACCCGAGAGGTCGACGAAGGCATGGTGCTCTGGGTAGACGAACTGGGGCTGCGCTGCCATGTGGCTGGCGTGCTCCATGGGGCTGGCTGCGTGGATGACGTTCACCTGCAGCAGAGACACACACAGCAGCCTGAATGTGGCCCAGGGACGGAAATGCAGTTCGGAAGCTACCGGGACTAGCGCGACTCAAAGGGATCCCTGGACCAGCACTGCTGAGCAGATGAGAAGAGAGAAAAAATCAAGGGTCAGCTCTCAGAAACCATCATTAACTGCCTGACGCTGTCACCTGTCCCAGAAATAGAGCGCTGTTCCAATAATTCCCTTTCATTGTATTTCATAAAAGAACCTGTCCACAAAAGAACAGAAAAACCACCACCACCGTCCTTCACTGCGGGTCATTCGAGAAGCACCGGCATAGCCCATTTCCCCGCTTTTCCCCAAAACCACAGCCACATGAAAGAGCACAAATCATAACCATTTATTTCCTTTCAAATATGTCAGCCTTTGGCTCAAACAAAACCCTCATCGATTCTTCAGCACCGTGACTTCAGCATTCTGCTGCTCTGAGGTCACTGTGCAGACATTCGATTGCTGAGAATAACTCGGCCCATTTCTTCGGACCACAGAAGCCCTGAGTGACGAAGGGGCTCCCATCCCAGCCTGTGGAAGACTGCAGAGCAGGGTGAGCACCCTCTGACCACCGCGCGCTGAGTTGCCACCATCAGGCTCGGCAGACAGCACAGCACCCCTCTCCCCGGGCCAGCCCCGCGCCGGGACCCCTCTCCCCCGGGCCAGCCCCGCGCCGGGACCCCTCTCCCCCGGGCCAGCCCCGCGCCGGGACCCCTCTCCCCCGGGCCAGCCCCGCGCCGGGACCCCTCTCCCCCCGGCCAGCCCCGCGCCGGGACCCCTCTCCCCCGGGCCAGCCCCGCGCCGGGACCCCTCTCCCCCGGGCCAGCCCCGCGCCGGGACCCCTCTCCCCCGGGCCAGCCCC